>NC_052630.1:1296250-1602187 GCF_016161935.1 Mauremys reevesii
GATTCACCCTGAGTTAACTCAATCAAATCGCTTCCACACCCACCCGCTGCAGCAAACTGCTTGAAAAACTACCCTGGAGATTTTTCTCTTCAGGAAGCTTTCTAAGCAACAACCCATTTTTCACAGAGATTCTGCCCTTACCCTTTTCACCCAGGGCTTGCTGTAAAGGAACATTTTCCTGAGCAAGAACAGACTCTTTCCGGTTTCACTTAAGTCCAGAATCACCACTGGACCATTAGGAGGATTTTTACAAAAACCCCTGTCAGGTAAATTGTGAGACTTCATAGTCACAAGATTAGAAGCTTTCTCCTTCCTTGTTACAAGTTTCCACACTGTCAGTAGATAACACAGTCAAATTACCTTCATGCTGTCCTCGTGCCCTGGCTATATCCTCACCCTGATCGGCCAAGGTTGTCATATCTTTACACAGCAACACGCTAGCAATAGGCAAAATAGAAGCACCAGAATCGCTTGGTCTCTGGGAGCTATTTATGACATTAACTAGATGATCCCTGTCACGTTATTGATTTGAACTGGGGCCATATAGAACATGGTTGCAACCAAAGTCCTGTGGTGGCATCAAATCTTGTATAAAGGGGGTCAAATGAGGTGTCTAAGACCAGGTTGTGGGTTGCTGGTTAGGATTATGCTGTCTGTGTGCATGTGTCATTTTTGTCGTTGACGTTATGAATATTGGCTCTATCCTGTCTGTACTTCAAACTTGTGCTGTGCTTCTGGGAGACATCCCAGACAAGCTGGTGTTAGCTCTGCCTAGCCTGCTTGATGGTCCATTAGCTACACAATTGACCCATGGAGAGAAGGCAGACACGCCTTGTGACTCAGCAAAGTATGCAGGGACTTGCCCATGTGACTCCAGACTCCATTTTGCTGTAATTTTCCACAGTAAGAACAAAGAGGTTCTTGCACCTGGAAAAGCCTATAAAAAGTTGATGCCTCATCTCCATCTTGTCTTCAGTCCTGCTTCTTACCTCTGGAGGGACTTTACTACAACAGAAGCTTTGAACAAAGGACTGACTGACCCATCCCAGCTGTGGTTGTACTCCAGAGACTTGATTTGAATCTGCAGTTTACTCCATCACTGCTACAAGCCTGAACTAAGAACTTTGCCATCACTGTATGTAATTGATTCCATTTAACCAATTCTAGCTCTCATCTCTATCTTTTTCCTTTTATGAATAAACCTTTAGATTTTAGATTTTAAAGGATTGGCAACAGCGTGATTTGTGGGTAAGATCTGATGTGTATATTGACCTGGGTCTGGGGCTTGGTCCTTTGGGATCGAGAGAACCTTTTTCTTTTATTAGGGTGTTGGTTGTCATAACCATTCATCCCCAGGACAAGTGGCACTGGTGGTGATACTGGGAAACTGGAGTGCTTAAGGGAATTGCTTGTGTGACTTGTGGTTAGCCAGTGGGGTGAGACCGAAGTCCTCTGTGTCTGGCTGGTTTGGTTTGCCTTAGAGGTGGAAAAACCCCAGCCTAGGGCTGTGACTGCCCTGTTTGAGCAATTGGTCCTGAATTGACACACTCGGTTGGGTCCCGCCAGAACCAGCATCGTTACAATCCCTATCAGATGCAAATTTAAGAACATTCCCTTCCGGGGCTTTAGTTAAATACAGATCTAACTCTTGGTCAACTGATGCATTTTCAACCATCATAGGCTGACAGGCTTCTGTCTGCTCCACAGACGAAAGCCTGGAGGTACACTCTGCTGTTTGCAACAGACAAACAATTCGAAACAGTTTTTCCTTCAACAGATAAACTGTTGCTTTCCACAAACAGTGGCTTATCACACTGAACTACTTTAAGCACATCACTTTTACCTGTGTCAGGCTGACTTTCCCAAGCTTTATTAGCCAACAGTCCATCACCCACAAAAAATTACCCTTTTCTTCCTCAATTAGGGCTTTAACCTGACCGGCAACTTTGATCTGCTCTAGAGAAACATTTCCCTGAGCTTTATCGAATGCCAGATACTAGACAGACAGTTAGAAACGTCATTGGCAGACAAACCGCTCTTTTCCCCTCCCCCAGGTTAGACACACCCTCTTCCTGGTCATAGCAAAATGGGTTAAACACAGACAGAAGGTGCAGCTGCCTTTCTAGTCTCTTGCCATGCGGCCTGTGCTTCCTTTGTTCCCAACACAAGCTTGGAAGCTGCAGAGTTGGGTCCATAGGCCTGTCCCTGAGTCACAAGGCGTGTCTGCCTTCTGTCAATGGATCAGATGTAGCTGATGGGCCTTGATGGGCCATCAGTGCTGATGCCAGTGTCTGGCGTGTCACCCAGAAGCATAGCACAAGTGTGAAATACAGACACAGCTATACCTCATAATACAAAGGTGATACAAACATATAAACAAGATTATCCTATCTGGGAAATTCTGACATTTTTGCAGATCTCTTACATGGCAGATCTGGCTGTGACCAGTGTCCCGGTGGGGGACAGCTGTGGTCACTCCAGTTGGGTGAACTGCAAAGAATGGGGCAGACAATCCCCTTCAAGCTGGTGGAGATTCCAGTACTTATAACTTCACATACAAAAATGATCCATGCACACAGACAGCGTAATCATAACCAGCAACCAGAACCTTCTTACAGACACCTCACTCCCCAACCTTTGTACTGTATTTGCTGCAAATATATACCAGTGGTTGCAACAATGATCCATATGGTCATATTCTGATCCGAGAACGTCACATCTGGCCATTGCTCTGAGCTCACCCACTGGGAGGGTGGGAGCCTCCCTTCATCAGGGTCCCAGATGTGCTGCTTGTGCTGTGCTGGGCCATGGCTAGGGACTGATGAGCCCATGTCACGTGTTGAACTCTTGCTTTGCCACATGAGTTTTTCATGCGTCTCGCTGGGTTTGCTTCCCGCCATTCTTGGGGTCTCCGTTAGGGATGCTGTACGTTTTACCCAGCGATGCGTAGCGGCAGCACAGGTGATCCTTGCCTTAAATGGAATGTCCAGGGGGGCCTGGTGGTGCTTGGGCAGGACACGTTGCCTTTGGAACAAGCATTTGATGTTAGTGCAGTGGAGTGGGTGGGCCTGTGTCCTCCCCCACCCCCGCCACCCATCGCAGGTGGCAGCCTCCCCCTCTCCCTGGCCACTCAGAGCCAGGAGCCTGGGGTTTGCTATTGAACTATTTGCTCAGTTAGTGCAGTGGTGTTTGCTCATGCAGTGAACTACTCAGTGCAGTTACTAGATCTGACTTGTGCAGTGGGAATGAATGTGTCTGAGCAGTGCAGCAGCTGCGGGAGGGTAAGGCAGCCAGGCGCTCTAGGGTAGGCATGAAGAATGAAACAGCAAGAGCTGTTCACCTGATTTCTTGTCCCCTTCCTCAGGCGGGTGGAGATGAAGGAGCTGGGAACGCCGTCTCTGAATGCAGCCCATCAGCTGACGACAGTGTGTCGTGCCCGCTGTGTGATCGAGGGTTTCCAGCCGCTGAGATTGAGCTGCACGCTATGTGCTGTAACGGCAGCGTGGGACAGGATGCAAATGAAGACGTTCCAGGTCTGCTAAGCACATGGTCTCGTGTCTGGGTCCTTTGAGTGTGCGTGTGATTGCCCTCTCCTGCCCCAGCAGCCCTGTGTGCTGGGAGTCTCAGCACCCTCGACTCTTGGCTACAGAGAGTGGAGCAAACACTCTCTTGCTGAGGCCTGCTGAGAGGTGTGGGAGGCCTCCTGCCCCAGAGGGCGCTCTGAGCCCCCTGGCTTTCCAGCACTCCTAGAATTCACGTGTAGTCAGTAAGTTACTTAGCAGCCCACTGTGACCATCTCCAGGTTCCAGCCCTGGCCGTCTCCTGCAGTCCCACTATGCAGGACCCCTCTAGGGCCATAGCACACGCCTCAGCTAGCACAACCCCAGGAGAAGGAGCGAGCCCCTCACAGGATTGGGCGGGGGGCACAGCACGGAGCACACGGCCTGCACTGAGAGATGACAAGTCCAACACGTGGTGAGGTGCGGAGCCGAGTGCTGTGACTCGGTGAGAGGGACTATTCAGAGATCCCAAGGCCAGGCAAGACCACTGTGATCATCTAGTCTGACCTCCTGCATGGCACAGCCCAGAGACCTGCCCCGCAATAATCCCCAGGGCAGAGCTGTTAGACAAACAGCCAGTCGGGAGTTAACAATTGCTAGGGATGGGGAGTCGTCCACCACCCTGGTAAGTTGTTCCAGTGGCTAGTTTCCCTCACTGTCAAATATTTTTGTCTTATTTCCAGTCTGAATTCATCTGGCTTCAGCTTCCAGCCACTGGATCGGGTCAGACCTTTCTCTGTGGGACAGAAGGGCCCATTATTCAGTCTTTGTTCCCCATGTAGGTGCTGATAGACTGGGATCAACTCACCCCACAACGCTCTTTTTAAGTTAAATAGATGGAGCTCCTCAAGTCTGTCACTACCAGGCAGGTTTCTAATCCTTCAGTCATTTTCGTGGCTCTTCTCTGACCCCTCCCCAGTTTATCAACATCCTTCTTGACCAGTAGGCACCAGAACTGGGCACAGGGTGGCACCAGTGCTGAATACAGAGGGAAAACCACCTCTCTGCTCCTACTCGAGATCCCAGGCTCACATTAGGTCTTTTGGCCGCCGTGTCACACTGGGAGCTCACGTCTGTCTGGTTAGCCATCACGACTCCCAGTCTTTATCAGAGTTGCTAGTGGCCAGTGTAGACATTCGGGCTCAGAGTAGAGCCCAAGCTCTGGAACCCTGTCGGGGGCTCCAGCCTGAGCCCAGCGTCTATCCATCAATGTTTAGCCCTGCAGCCCTGCCCTGCGAGCTGGAGTCAGCTGACCTGGGCCAGCTGGGGCCGTGCTGCAGGGCTTTTATTCCAGTGTAGACGAACCCTTAGTGTAGGCCCAGGGTTCACACTCAGGCTCTTGCCTAACCCGCCTTCCATCTCCACACAAGTGACACTAACCCAGGGTCCCGGAAACCCAGGGCGGTGGAGGGTCCAAGCCTGACTCAAGCTGGGAGCTACCTTCAAGCCCTGTTGCTTTGCAGTGGAGACGCCGCCCCACTGGACTTGTGCCCTGGGAGTTGGCCAAAAGTGTCCCACAGGCCCACAGGCCAACTCCCTTTGTCCTGTGGGCAGTCGGGTTTGGTGCCCGGTCTCGTTCTCCCACGCTGCACCTCAGACTGAGGGCGAGAGAGGCCACATTTTGGGAGGGCGCAAGGAAGCCTGGTGTTTGGACTTGGGCTGGCATAATGCAGTGTAGACGCTGGAGCCCCAGGCTGGGACCCAGGGTTCAACTATTCCTGACCTGGGGTTACAAAGCAGTGTAGATGCTCAAGCCCTAGGTTAACAAACTCCGGGTCTCCAAACCCCGGGCTTACACTGCAGTGTGGAGAGCCCCTTAGGGCTTGTCTCCATGGGGCAACTGGCTGAAACGCTTCCCTGTGTGGACTCTGGTCCAGACAAAAGGAGACTGTATCCCAGTGCCTGCTCTGCTCCCAAAGGCCTGCTTCTGCTTTCCTGGGGGCTTGTTTCTGAGGAGATTCAGTAGGGCTTGAAGAGTTTGTTCGAAGCCCTAGACACTGCGCCAGGATGGGAGTGGTGGGGCCCTCGCTGCTGGTGCAATGAATGTTCCTGACCCCCGTGCTCATCCCCAGTGAATGTGTGTGCCCCCATCTCCCCCCACCCCAGGCACAAGCTCTAATGGGCCGGTGAGTCTGGAATGAGAACTGAAGGACTCCGCCCACATTCTGCCTCGGGTCACTGCCCTCCGCTGTGCTCTGCGGCTGCTACCACAGACATACCCAGCTCAGTGTTCGGGAAGGAAGCCTAGTATTTTACCAAATGCCACGGCTGTTCACTAACCTCCCAGTCCATTCTGGCCCAGCCTTCCTGGTCCACAGCGAGTGACAGGAGAGCAGGAGCCGCCACGTGCCCCTCCCTCACCTCACTGACACCTCACCATCCGTTTCCAGAGCACTGGCAGCAGTGCTGATACTGTACAAAGCTCCCAACACCAAGAGAAGTGGCACTGATGCAGCAAAAAGAGTAACACAACTGGGGCAGGGAAAAGCTTCATCACTTCTGAGAGGGGCCAACATGCTAGAGAATCTTTCCATTAATAGGATCTGCACAAAAATAGCCTGCTGGTAATGGGACTAGACAGCTTGGGGTGGGGAGCCGCAGCCTGAGCAGACACAAGCCTTGTGCAAAAGGCAGGAAGCGTCGTCACGCACGGATGGCACTTTGCACCTGCCGAGTGTCGGGCATGCAGTTATTGAGCCTCTCTGCACGCTGGTGAGAGAGGCCCACAGGCAGACAGACAAGGGACCTGCCCCAAGCCACGCAGAAAGCCCTGGCTCCCATTCCTGTGCACTGACTGTCCGACCCGCCTTGGCTGGCGGGCCAACAGCCATGCCAGTGGTGCTGGGGACGAAGGGCAAATGTGGAATCATTTCCCAGGGGAGCGCTGGAGCCTCGCACAGGCAGGGCACCGTGCCCGGCTGTCTGGACACGGAGCTGTCTGCAGCCGATGGAGACAGGTCCAGTCTCACACATGCTGTGCATTGCAGACCATGAGGCTCCTAGTGTGCTGGGACAGGCTCTGGTCCCCAGGTGTGCTCTCTCTCTTGCGGGTCTCTTCTGAAAAGCCTCTCTAGGGATGAGGGGAGCTCCTGGTCGGCGTTGGGAAGCATAGCTAGCAAGCTGGCTCGTGTGCATGTGGTGGAGTCGATCAGCAATGCTGGCCATGATTCTCCATTCCTCCTGCTGCTCTCGGCAGCACAGCTGGGTCTTCCCGCGTGATCCCAACGATTTCTAACAGGCCTGCCGTGCCAGATGTGCTCACAGGTCTGATTAACACCTGAGCGAGTGCACACGGCGTCCTGAGATGGTGTTAAAGGAATATTAACAGCTGCGCCCCATGGAGAGAGCTGCTCTCGCCACGCTGAGTTAGGCGGGCTCTGGGGGGCCTCAGAAATCAGTACCAGGACATGGATAGGCCACTGGTTCACCCCTAGGCCAGGCGAGGGGCAACTGCTTCATTTCTCCACCACAGGCATCTCTGCCTCCCCCCGGGAGCTCCCAGGAGGCTGCCCGGCCGAAGCACTAGTCACTGACTGGCCTGCTGGGCCAGCACCCAAGAGAGAGGAAAATCAGGGCTTGCTGCAGTCCTGGGCTGGGCTCCAGATTGTGAGGGGTCGTTCCATTCTGCACAGGCGCCGAGCGCTGTGATAACACATTAGCAAACAGTAAGAGGTGAACGGCCCCTGTATCCTGGAGTCAGGAGCCCAGCGAATCCCGGAAGCTCCGACGCCAGGCTGTAAAGCAGCTCTCGTGCACTTTGTCCCCATAGCCCCATTGCCTGGGAGTACTTACAGCAACATCTGTTTATGAGCTGGAAACTCAAACATCCCTACCGGAGCCGGCCGAGATATCGGAAACGCTCCCTCAGGATCTGAGCAGGTGGCATGTCAGCAGGAATCTGCTGAGAGCAATTCAACCGCAAGAGAGAGAGACGTCGAAATTCTCCCTTCAGCTGCCTGGAGAGCAGGTCTGCAGCACTGCTGGTTGGCTCCACACACCAGAACGCTGGTGTGGAAGAGGCCGCAGCAGCCCCGGGCAGTCTGGTGGGGGAAAGCCCTTTCCTTCGCCCAGGGCCTATAGAGCGCTTTCCCTGAGCTCTCACAGCACATGACAGTGGGGGTCCGTACCCCCCATGTCACACGTGGGGAAACTGACGCACAGAGCGAGGCAGTGACTTGAGATTTACTGTGCGTGTCAGGGAGTTTGACCCAGCCCTCACCCAGGGGGGAGGGGACTGGAACTTCCTTGGAAGCGAGTCGCAGTCCTGGTGGGAGGGCTCACCGGACCCACCCTCTGACCGGTCAGCTCTTCTCTCCGGGGACGCGGGGGAGCAGTGCTGCAGCTGGCGTTAGCCACTGTTCCGTTTCCCGGGAACTTTCGTTAAACCAGACTCGATCCGAAGCCCCTTCCCGGGGGCTGCCGGAAGCCTCCTGCCGGGGCCACGGGTTGGCTTCAGGAAGGGTAGCAACTCCCAGGCCCCCGGCTGGGCCAGCCTGAGTTGTCCAGAAGGGAAGACTCTGCCCATCAGCATCCCAGTGCTCCTTTGGCCTTTCCCATCACACGTCCCGCTGCTGCCAGGCGGCACCTGAGCTTGCCCCACGTCCCATCCCAGGTGCTTTGCAATCCCCCGAACGCTGTCAGGGAGGGAGAAGCCACCCAGCAACTGGGTAACTTTCTGTTTGTGTCTCAAGCGCTCGCTCAGCGACAGAGAGAAACCAGGAGCAGAGCTGGCAGAGCCGTCCCGCCCCCCACAGCCATTGCCAAGTAAGTAGGTAGGCTGGCTCCGTAGAGCCTGTGCCCGCCCGCCCGCCTCGATTCCTGCGCGTCCCTTGTAGCAACGGCCCCGTGATCTGGGTTCTTCTGTTGGGGCCCAGCACTGGGGTGTCTGAGCCCCTCGATGGCGTCTGGGGGCCTCAGACGAGCACAAAGGAAATGCGGGGGGGTGGGGTGAGTGTCAGGTGGGCCAATGCAGGCACTGTGCTGAGTGCAGGAGCCTGTGGGAAGGCTGACAGGATGGCACCTGGAGTGATGACCTTCACGTAGACTTGCAGAGTCGCAGCGGTTTTGCTGAATCTCTCCCTGTGCAGCCCCACCTCCTCCCTCCCACACAGCCTCCGAAGAGAGGATCTGACAGTACAATCCCTGCCTGCCGGGGAAGCTATTCTGCCCTTACAAACAGCGGATGGCAACATCGCTAATGGAATTAGGCTAATTACAGAGAGGACAGCTTCTGTTTAGACACGTTCTCTGGTAATCAGCACTGCCTGGAGAGAAAGCATCAGAGAAGCCCCCGCTGCGTGGAGCATGCTGGGGGCTCTCCATGCACGTACTGGAGAGCGTGGGGCCCTCCGGTAACCGACACCCCTCTCCTGAACAGCGATTGCTGTAGCCACTGCTCTGTGCCCAGCTCCCCCCTGCCAGCCCAGCGCTGACTGGCACAGGCCTCCCGGGTAGTGCGGGCTAAGCAGGGAAGGGCAGAGACAGACTTGGGCTGCCAGTCAGACAAGGTGGCTCTGCTTTAACGCACTGGGTTTGCCTCTCCAGCAGCATGTAACTGCCTTGTGCATCCCCTGAACTCTTCATTTCTGCAGTTTGACAGGGTGGTTGATGTCTGAGCCAGCAGCCGAGCTGATTTCATTACCGTGCCCCGGCTGCCGCCGCCCGCGGGGGACAGGGAAACGGCTGATCACGCCGTTGTTTAGCCTGGCATCGGGCCGGCTTGACGGGCGATCCCGCTGAGCCGATGCTGCTCCCCAGACGGGCCGCCTCAGGGGGATGGCCTGGAGAAGTAAAACGCTGCCGAGTGAATCCTAATGCAGGGCTCTGCTTCCCTTGCCCGGCAGGTGTGAGAAGTGCTACCTTTGCAAGGCCCTGGTGCCGCTGGCGGCGTATCCGAGGCACGTAGACGGCTGCCTGCAGACTGCGCGGGACGCTCAGGGAAACCGGAGGCTGCGCAGTGCCAAGGTGAGGGTGGAGTCCGGCCCCATTGCAAGGCCCAGGTGGGTTTGTTCTGCAGCGGCGTTGCTGCTTGGCCTCCAGCGTGTGTGAGCGGCTGGGTGGACACGGCTCTGCCCACGGGGGAGCTGCAGCTACGCTCACCTATTCCCTTGTTACATCAGCAGCAGCAGGCTCCGAGTGCGGGCAGGGGAGAAGGGCCGAGCCTGTCCTGCTGCACCCCCGTCCTGCCGGTCCCTGGGCTGAGCACAGGTGGAATTGCCGGGAGGGAGGGAGGTGCAGGGCAGGGGACAGGACTGGGAGAGGGAGCCTGGGCCCCTAGCCAAGTGATCACTGCTCATAGAACGCCCTTAGGGGGCAAGGGGGTGGCGGCAGCGTATGGAGGGCAAGGGTGGGGATGGTGGTGTACAGGGGTGGGGCGGGGCATGCGGGGTTTGGCGGGGCGAGAGTACGGTGGGCAGGGGTGTGGGTGAGGGGCGGCAGTGGGTGGAGAGGCAGTGGCAGCTGGGGGCAGCGGTGGGCATGGGGTGAGGGCATGGAGGGCAGCGCCGTGCGGGGTGGTGGTGCCGTACAGGGGTAAGGGCGGCGGTGTGGGGGTGAGGGGCGGCAGTAGCAGGCAGGGAATGAGGTGGAGGGGCAGCACCATGCGGGGTGTTGGGGGTGAGGGCGAGGGGTGGTGGTGTGGGGTGGGGCATGCGGAGCTGCAGTGCCGTGCGG
This sequence comes from Mauremys reevesii, assembly GCF_016161935.1. Taxonomy (NCBI): domain Eukaryota; kingdom Metazoa; phylum Chordata; order Testudines; family Geoemydidae; genus Mauremys; species Mauremys reevesii. The sequence continues at coordinate 1,306,483 of NC_052630.1, forward strand.
TGGGGGTGAGGGCGGGGTGGGTGGGTGGGCGGGAGGATGAGGCGACGGGGCAGCGGCGGGTGGTGGCGTTCAGGGGTGAGCGAGCGGGGCGATGGTGCGTGGGGCGTGCAGTGGGGTGAGGCACGTGGAGGTGCCGTGTCGTGCGGTGGTGGGGGGGGGGGGGGCGTGCAGTGGGGTGAGGGCACGTGGAGGTGCCGCGCGGTGGGCAGTGGCGTACAGGGGGTGAGAGCGAGGGGGCGATGGTGCGTGGGGGGGGGTGAGGGCGTGCAGTGGGGTGAGGGCGTGCGGAGGTGCCGTGCGGTGGGCAGTGGCGTACAGGGGCGGTGGTGGTGCGTGGGGGGGTGAGGGCGTGCAGTGGGGTGAGGGCACGTGGCAGTGCAGTGCCGTGCCGTGCGGTGGCGTGCAGGGGGGGAGGGCGTGCAGTGGGGTGAGGGCGTGCGGAGGTGCCGTGCGGTGGGCAGTGGCGTACAGGGGCGGTGGTGGTGGTGGGGGTGAGGCGTGCAGTGGGGTGAGGGCATGTGGAGGTGCCGTGCCGTGCGGTGGTGCGTGGGAGGGCGTGCAGTGGGGTGAGGGCACGTGGCAATGCAGTGCCGTGCGGTGGCGTACAGGGGGTGCGGGCGTGCAGTGGGGTGAGGGCATGTGGAGGTGCCGTGCGGTGGGCGGTGGCGTACAGGGGGTGAGAGCGAGGGGGCGGTGGTGCGTGGGGGGGTGAGGGCGTGCAGTGGGGTGAGGGCACGTGGCAGTGCAGTGCCGTGCCGTGCAGTGGCGTACAGGGGGGGAGGGCGTGCAGTGGGGTGAGGGCACGCAGTGGTGCCGTGCGGGGTGGTGGTGCCGTACAGGGGGTGAGGGCGGCGGTGTGGGGGGTAGAGGGGGCGGCAGTAGCAGGCAGGGGAATGAGGGTGGAGGGGCAGCACCATGTGGGGTGTTGGTGGGGTGAGGGCGAGGGGGTGGTGGTGTGGGGGTGGGGGCATGGAGTGGGGTGGGGCATGCGGAGCTGCAGTGCCGTGCGGTGGGGTGAGGGCGGGCGGGCGGGCGGGGCGGGAGGATGAGGGCGACGGGGGCAGCGGCGGGTGGTGGCGTACAGGGGTGAGCGAGGCGATGGTGCGTGGGGGGGTGAGGGCGTGCAGTGGGGTGAGGGCACGTGGAGGTGCCGTGCCGTGCGGTGGTGCGTGGGGGGGGGGCGTGCAGTGGGGTGAGGGCGTGCGGAGGTGCCGTGCGGTGGGCAGTGGCGTACAGGGGTGGGGGGGGTGAGGGCGTGCAGTGGGGTGAGGGCACGTGGCAGTGCAGTACAGGGGGTGCGGGCGTGCAGTGGGGTGAGGGCATGCAGAGGTGCCGTGCGGTGGGCGGTGGTGGTGGGGGGTGTTGCAGCAAGGTCAGGCCACCTGCCACGCTCCCTGGGAGAGGCTGGGCAGGGCAGGCCGGGGCCGGAGGGGGGCCTCCCTGGCGGCCCGTGACGGCTCTGTGTTCTCCGTTGTCCCAGGACGTCGGGAGGAGCGAAGGCAGACTCCTCAGCATGCTGGAGATGTCCGAGTGCAAGTCTGCAGGTGGGGACACCACATCTCCGAAGCGCAGGCAGTGTGGGGCCCGGGCTGCTCCACACAGCACTCCCCGCCCCTGGGGAGTCACCCAGTATGAGCCGGCTCCGACCCCCTCGGGAGCTGGCGCTTGGCAAACCGTGGGGGAAAGGCCGGGGCCTGTATCTCCTCCCCATACGTTCCGGGAGCCCCACTGATCTCAGGGCCAGTGCTCCTGCCGGGGGCTCCAGCCTAGCACCTCGGTTAGCATGGCAGCGCCCAGTGCCATGACTAGCGCAGGCGGGGCAGAGGGACACCGACGCAAGGTGCTTACGGGAGCCCGGAGCCCCTCGGTAACAAGGGTCTCGGCCCCTCAGCCTGACCCAGTGGCTGATTTCACCTGCAGCGCAGGCTCCGTCGGGGCCCAGCAGTACGCCCGTGCCCCATGGCACCCGAGCTGGCAGCTGGAGGTGGGGGCGGGCTGCCTAGCCAGCCTCAGGTCTGTGGGGTGCAGTGGCCAGCTCACCCCTAAGCAGATGGAGCGCTGGGGGTGGAGAAGCCCCCCCAGCCCTGCTGCTGCTGCCGTGGAGCGGGGGCTCCATGCTCCTGGCTTGTCCCTGCGTTGGGCTCTGGGCCAGGTCCCTAGGCGTGTTAGTGAGCGTCGCTGCTCCGTGCGAGGGCCGGCCCGGCCCGGCCCGGGTTGGGAGTGAGGTTCACTGGGTGTGTGAAATGCCTGGCCGAAAGGGGCCGCACTCTCCCAAGCGCCCCGGGGAGCAGAGTCCCCTGCCCCGCCTGCAGCTCAGCAGTGCCGCTGGCTCCGAGACAGAGCTGCTGCGTCGTGCGAGGCTCCGCTGTGTTCTCGTTGCAGATGCTGAAGTGGGGCCCATGCTGGCAGCAGGAGGAGACCCGAGGTCAGCCGCTGCTTTGTGAACTGCAGGTTTCCTTCTCCCCGCCCCGCCCCGCCCCGCCCCAGCAGCGCGCTGTGGCTGGCTGGCCTGGGCAGCGGTGCCACGTGGCCGTGTGCCGTTGGTGCAGAGCGCGTGGAATGAGCTGGGCCTTGAGCTCCCGTCCCGCAGCTCCGCTCGGCCTGGCCAGGAGGCAGTGCCCTGCTTCCACCAGCCCCTTGTGAGCCCCGGCACAGCCGAGCGGCACAGCCTTTGCCTCTGGCTCGGCCTCCGTGCCAGCTCCCCCCTTCCTTCCTGGACGCCAGGCTGCTGCGGGAGCCGGGGCCTTTGCTTCTCTCCCTCGAGCGCTCCTCACCTCCCGCTGTCAGCGGCTGAGCCAGGGCTCCGGGCCAGGCTCCGTGCTGCCCGAGGACAAGCTGGCTGGAGGCTGTGGCCAGCTGCTCCCTTGAGGGCAGAGCGGCCCAGCCAGCGCAGTGGGGCTGGGGAAGGGGTGTAGCAGGCAGATCCTGCAAGGCAGAGGGGCGGGCTGCTCTCCACTCGGGGAAGGGCAGGTGGTGGCTGGTTCGAGGGGTGCGGGGAGCTTGGTTTGGGGTTGTCCTGGGCTGCTAGATTAGAGGACTGTCGGGCCCACTCCTGCGGCTTATCCCCGGCCCTTCGGCGAGCTCCCAGGCCAGCTGTGCGGGGCGCGTCGGGCAGCTGCTCCCTCCCTCCTGGCTGCTGACCGAAACAAGGCCAGCGAGTGTTCGGGCCTGGAAAGGAGGGGGGCAGAGCAGCTTGCGGCGAGAATGGGAGCCTTGGCGGCTGGTGGGGGCTTCTTGCCTGGACTGGCATTTCTCTCGCATGCTCTCCCCATTTCCGTCAGGCACACCCCGGCGGGAGCTGAGCAGGAAGCTGGGTGCAGCCTGGCCCCGGAGAGCCCCCTTCCACACATGGCTTTCAGTCACTTGCCCACTCCAGCCTTGGTGTCCGCGCCCGAAGCCGCGGGCTCCCCGGGGGGCTTCCAGCAGCAGAACAAGGGCAGCCGGAGGAGGAGGAGGAAATTCTGAGGTGTGAGCGATGGAAAAGGGACCTCGGGAGACCCACAGCGAAGGGGCAGCAGGGGCTATGGCCTTGTCCAGCCAGAGCCCCGGGCAGAGCTGCTGCCCACGGCCCGGCAGTGTGGTGTGCTCGTGTGCCAGGACTGGGAGCCGTGGGCGAGAGACTTGCTGCGGGATGCTCGCCAGCCACACACACACATTTATGGATGTTTTTATGAAATGGCAGCGACCCGGAGGAGCATTCTGCGTCTTTCTTTGGGGCCGGGGGGTGGAGGAGGAACAGCAGCAGGGGATGCCCCAGCAACTAGAAATCTTGGTGCCCAGCGCTGTCCTGGGCCTGCCCCAAAGGCCCGTGTGTCCTGCAGGGCTGCTGCCTACGCTGGCTCCTCACGGCCCCGGTGCGAGGCCAGCGGAGGATCCCAGCAATTGCTTTTGGGTTCTCCTGAAAGCAGGAGGGTTTTCAAAGGCAGGGGTGGGGGGTGCCAGAGCTGTAGCCCTAAGGTGCCGGGGCGATGGGCGTTAGCTGTGCGCCCAGTTGCTTGTTACGTGAGGCTCTGGTGCCCTTTGCTCCACTCCTGCTCCAGAGCCCAGTGCACTTGCTGGAGGCCTGGCAGGCTCCGTGGGGACTGCTGGGAGCTGGGAGAGCCCCAGAGCTTCAGAAATGCGGGTGTGTGATGTGCAGTGGCCCAGCCCTCCCGAGTCCCATGGCACCTGCTCCAGCTGGGCCAGGCCTCCCGCAGTGCAGCAACCTGGGCAGAGGCAGTGAGCCAGGCACCTGCTGCTCTGGGAGGAGAGCTGGGAGCTGGCCAGGACCCAGGAGTGGCTGCTGGCTGGGAATCAGATGTGTGCTGAGACCTCTGCTGGTTTCCTGGCACAGCGGCCAGCGGGCACAGACTGGCACAGCGGCCGGCAGGCACAGACTGGCATGGTAGCTGGTGGGCGCAGACTGGCATGGTGGCTGGTGGGCGCAGCAACCGGCGGGCACAGACATGGTGGCTGGTGGGCACAGCAACAAGCGGGCACAGACTGGCATGGTGGCTGGTGGGCACAGCAACAGGCGGGTACAGACTGGCGTGGTGGCTGGTGGGCACAGCAGTCGGTGGGCACAGACTGGCACGGCAGCTGGCGGGCGCAGACTGGCATGGCTGGTGGGCACAGCAGCTGGTGGGCACAGGTTGGCATGGTGGCCGGTGAGCACAGCAGCTGGCAGGCACAGACTGGCACAGCAGCCGGCGGGCACAGGCTGGCATGGTGGCTGGTGGGCACAGACTGGCACGGTAGCCGGTAGGTGCAGCGGCTGGCGGGCGCAGACTGGCACAGCAGCTGGCAGGCACACCACTGCTCCCCTCCCCACATTCACCAGAGCTTGCTGAGCTCGGAGGTGGGGGCTGGGGCAGCGCTCATTGGCCCGGCCCCCGTACCTCGCCCCAGGCCCGGCCCCCGTACCTCGCCCCAGGCCCGGCCCCCGTACCTCGCCCCGGCCCCCGTACCTCGCCCCAGGCCCGGCCCCCGTACCTCGCCCCGGCCCCCGTACCTCGCCCCGGCCCCCGTACCTCGCCCGCGGCCCGGCCCCCGTACCTCGCCCCAGGCCCGGCCGTGCTCAGGAAGTGACACAGGCAGGTGTGGCCCGTGCTGGCCAGGGGGCAGGAGCAGCCCGGCTGCGTGACCAGTGGGTGAGGGAGGGGGAGAAATTCGGGGCCCTCTGCAGGGGAGAATCCAACTGGAGTGAGCAGGGCTGGTCCTGTCCTAAAGCTGCCTGGCCGGCCCGAGGGACGCTGCCCGCGTGCCAGGGCGGGTGCTGTGCCCCAGGCTGGCTGCCCTGCCCTCCCTGCAGCGCCCTGCGCCTGGCCGGCCGGGTTGAGCGTGTTGCTTTGGGCCCGGTGCTGGGAAGCAGCTGCTCGCCTGGTGCCCTCGAAAGATGCCACCTTCTGCCTCTGCTGTTGGTTTTCCCCCGCCATGCCCACGTCTCCACCCCCAGCCTCTCCCCGGACTGTGGGGAAGCCACTGCTGTGTCTTGCCTGCCCTGGCGCCGCGCAAGGCCCATGCCCTGCGGGAGAGGGGTTCTCGGCCTCGCCCTGGTATCTGTCCTCCCCCCCAGGGGCAGCGGGGGCCTGAGCTGCTATGGGGCACTGGCCGACCCAGGGAGTCTGTGCTGGGCAGGGACTCGAACCCTCTGGCCAGGCTGCCTCCAGGTGCTGCCTGACGCCATCAGCCTGGGCAGGGAGCTCGAGCAAAGTGCGGGAAGGGGGCTGGCTGCACCCAGCCCCCACCCCCACCCCCACCCCTGCCCGGCAGCCCCTCCCGGCCGGGGAGCAAACGCCAGAGCAGTGACAGCTGCTGGGAAACACGGCCGGGAGCCTGGGCAAAGCTGGTGCTTTCTCCCCCCTGCCCAAGTGCCTGCAGCAAGCCCGGGGGCTGGGGAAAGGCCCCCCCTCAGTGCCAGCGGGGGGGGTGGGGGCATGGAGCAGAACATGGTCCACAGGAGGCTGTCGTCAGCTCTTGGCTGCGCTGGCTTCTGCCCCAGGCCAGCTGCTGCCCCTCGCCCAGCGACCGGCACAGCCGGCCCCAGGCAGTGCACACGTGTTAGCAAGGGCCCAGTTTCAGCCTGGGACCACGCCAGAGCACCCCCCCCCCCAACCCCACTGCCCAGGGCTCTTCCTAAGGGCTCCCCACCCACGGCAGCCCAGCCCAGCCCCCCACTGTTGCTGGTGCAGGGGAGAGATTCTCTGTCCCTGCCCAGTGCCCCCTGGTCCTGTCAGCTCCAGCAGGAATTCTGGGAAGGGGGTGAAGCCACATCTAGCCCCACGCCCTGGCAGTGGCTCCGGACTCCTGGACCTGGGAGCAGGCTGGGGGAGGATGGAGCATGCGGGACCCAGAGGCAGCTGGTGTGCTCGCCCCTGGCACCGATCCCACAGCTCTGATGTCCCAGTCCTAGCACGGGGTCTCTCCCCGCCTCCCCAGGCAGCGTGTGGGGGGCTGGCGGCAGGGCCAGTGCAAGGATATTATGTGCCCCCCGTCCCCTCCCCCCGGAGCATAAATTAACATGCAAAATCGTATTTAATGCAATAGTGATGTTGCAAGCTTAAAATATACAAAGACCATGAAATTAATAACAAGGTTTCAGAAAAAATAGTTCATCTACTTTTAAATTACTTTTTAGTGAGAAGGAAAAAATCCGTTTTGTTTTTTCCTGGGGGGGGGGGGGAATACTGAACAGGACGTGATAGTTCCAGGTCGCACCAATCTTATAAACAAGAAGTGAAATAATGAATTGCTCAGAGTGACCCAAAATCCCACCTGTGAGTAAGTGACCATCTCACAAGGGGAGATTTACTAGTCGTTTGTCTTGAGTTTTGTTTGTTACCGATTTCCTGGGGGGGAGGGCAGCATCCAAGGAAATAAACAGTCAAAAACTAACAGAAATAACATAAAACAAATCGGGGCGAAGAGCCTTGAGCTGAGGACCTGGGGATTGTGCGACAGGCCGAGACTCCAGTCAGTTGCTTTGGCTCCTCGGGGCCTTAGAACAATGCGATTTCTCCACCCTCTGTCTCCTGGCAACTAATGGCCGGGCCCTTCCCCCCTGCCAGGGGATGCTAAAGGTGGGGGAGAACAAAGGAATCAGGGGACCTCCTGGCCCGGGGAAGAGACACTGGCCAGAGAGGAGGAGCTGGAGGGGGTTTTGGTTGGGAGCTGGCTGGGGATGGGAAGTGCTTAACTTAAAGCCCAACAGTGCCGTGATGGACGGCAAGGACAGGACATTGGCTCTCCTGTCTAAAATAAAGCAGGTGCTCAAGCTGTCACGGGGTCCCCGGGCGCTGCTCTGGAGCTGCTCCCCACCAAGCCAGGCAGGGCTCTGGGGAGCCTCCTCTCCCTCGGAGCAGCCTGTCTGCAGGGCAAGGAGCTCCCACGGCTTCACCTCCTGGGTCTCTCCTTGGAGCATTCAGCATCCTCTGCCCCTCCGTGTGCTTCCCCCAGCGAGTCCGCCCCAGCGGGGTTCTGGGGGGGCCACAGGGTCCTGCCCCCCCACTGCGCAGTCAGGCGTGACTCTCAGCCAGCCAGTAACACAGAGGTTTATTCGATGACAGGAACACGGGCTAAAACAGAGCTTGTAGGTACAGAGAACGGGACCCCTCAGACGGGTCCATTCTGGGGCCCAGTGAGCCAGACACCCCCGTCTGCCCTCACTTCCCGTCCCCAGCCAGCCCCAAACTGCAACCCCCCCTCCAGCCCCTCCTCCTCTGGGCTTTGTCTCTTTCCTGGGCCAGGTGGTCACCTGATCTCTTTGTTCTCCAACACCTTCAGCTGGCACCTTTGCAGAGGAGGGGCCCAGGCTGTCAGTTGCTAGGAGACAGAGTCCCAGGCATTTAGGTGCACTGGCCCTTTGCTCTGCAGCAACCACACACCCTGATCCCACCACCTGGATACTTAAGAACTGCATGGGGCAACCTGAGGCACCAACACAGTATTCAGAGGAACATTAAGAACATTCCCCGTTTGTCTCACAGGCGTTTGCAGGATCAGGGCGTTAGCGGCTCGTCCGTATATTGAGAATTAAACAGCAGAACAGGAGCACCCCAGGGCACAGCCAGTGCCAGGGCGATGGCGGCTGCAGCGCACCCCAGGGAGCCAGGCTGGGGAGCCAGACATGCCACCAGCGCCCCCCACACCTGCGAAGTCCGACCTGAGCTCTTGGAGCTCAGCCAGCCCCCTCTGGCTCTGTGGGGCAGGGACCTCACCCCCCGCAGCATCTTTCCATCTCCCAATGCCAAAGCCCCGGCCCCGCTTCCCTCCGGCTCCCTGCCGAAACCCGGCCCCAGCGGCTGGGACTCCACGCTGGGACTCCCGGTGCGCGAGCGAGCGCCCCCCCCGGCCTGGCCTGGCCTGGGCACGGACCGAGAAGCCCCCAGCAGGATAAGCCACCTCTAGTCTCCCGAGTCCAGCCCGCCTGGCCGCGTGGGGAGGAACCTGCTGTCTCCTCCCCCTGCCCCGCGCCGAGCAGAGCGGAAGCAGCAGCGGGCAGGGGTGAGAGGTGAGCGGCAGCCGCTCTTGGTGCCCCAGGCGGCCGCCTAGTTTGCCTAGTGGTTACACGGGCTCCCTGGGGGCAGGTTATAGCGTGTTAAGCCCAGGGGGAGTCACCCTGCCCGCCCAGCTGCTGCAATTGACTCCGGAGCAGGGGCAGCCTCACGCTGGCTCCCCGCTCCCCCCCGTGCGTCTCAGCTGGCCGGGGAGGAGAGCTCGGCCTCGTGGTCTCGTCCACCCTCTGCTGTGACCAGAAGCAGATTAGGGGCTTGTGGAGCCCTGGGCCAGAGCAAGTGGGGGTCCCAACCCACCCCAATTGGCTGGGGCCCGTGGGCACAGGCTAATCTGCCACTGGCTGCGATGGCCACCAAGGGCCAGTGATACTAGTGGGGGGCACGTTGGGAGATGAACAACCCTGCCCCGACTCACCCCACACAGCCCCCAAGGGGCCGGTGCACAGATTCCCGTTGGCAGGTTCCCCCAATGGCAAGTGTTGGCAGAGCCGGGGCAGGCTGCATGGCTGGGTAGTGCCCCCGCCCGTTAACCCCCCCGGGCCTGGATCACTGGCACAGACAAGCCCCGGCCAGACGGAACCGGAGCCGAGCACAGGGCCTGGAGGGACTCGGTGTTTCGGAAAGGCCACTTTCCCCAGGGGCTGTCGCCTCCCGGAGCCAGCTCTGAGGGATGCTCTGACTCTGCCTTAGCAGCGCCCCGCCCCAGCCCCACTCCCACTGCCGGGGGAGGCAGCTGGTTCCCAGGGGCAGGCTGGCCTGGGGCAGACCCCTCCCGCTCTGTGGGGCACAGCAGTGCCCCCTTGTCCGTGGAGTGCAGAGCCCCACCCGCAGCAGGTGTGTGGGTTACACAGGCAGGCACCTGTGATTAACCTGGGCTGGGCAGGTTCCTGCGGCAGAGGGGGGCCCGGTGCGTGGCCCCGGGCCCTGGGCTGCTGCAGTCTTTCCGGAGCATGGGAGCCGGGAGAGAACCCAGGCGTCCAGCCCTGTGCTCCAGGTGGTGAGGGGCTGGGCACGGCTGTCTCTGGTGGATTCAATGAGCCCAGGGCTGTTCTCAGGGTGATGCCCCTAGGTCCAGGAAGCGAAGCGTGTGGCTGGCAGGGCAGGGTCCCTGCTTTGCACCGGAGGCTGCACAGATTGGCAGGCAGACGAGAGGGTGGAGTACGTGCAGTAAGGGAGTACGTGTAGGAAAACTTTATAGGGTGTCAAATGCTGCTTTCACTTTTGGTTTTCAGCCAAGCTGGGAGTGTGTGTGGAGTGAGCACACGCAGCAGTGCCAGGAGCACCCAGCAGCCCCCAGCACCCACCCCAGCCCCGGTGAGTGAGGGCTGGGCACCGAGCAAGGTGGCAGGGCTGGTGATTGTCACCTGGGCAGGCTGCGGGCGGGGAGGTGGACGGGGGTACTGGGCTCTGGTGTTGGCTTGGTCAGGGGGTTGCTTTCACGTCTGACCCTCACGGTGCCAGCTGCTGCTCTGGCATATGGGGAGGTGCCGGCTCGGAGATGAATTCATGTGGGACCCCTCCCACAGGCCCGGGCTGAGGAGCTGTCGGCCCATGTGGCAGGCCGGTGAGCAGTGCCAGGTTTCTCAGCGGCGGGGCCGGGATGCTCCCAGCCTGTACAGCCAGCTCAGCACCCACCGATTTCCCCGGCGGCTCCTCTACCAAGGGGCGACCTGGGGAGCCTGGACCAGGCAGCCCGGCTGCTCCCTGAGCCTCGGGCGGCAGCACCCGCTGGGACCCCGGCATGTGACTACAGTCAGGTCCGAAAGCCCAGTGCCCTGGGGTCACACCCTGCTCCCCCGCGGAGCCGCCCGCTGCTCCAGCTGCTAGTTGGGAGGGGGAGGGCTCGTTAATGTGGCTGCCTAATTAATGGCACAAATAATCGCTGAGCTAATTCAAACATTGGGCTCAAATCTACAAGTGCTAATTGGAACTGAAGGTAAATGCAAATTGGCCTGGAAATAGTCTGTCCCGGCTCGGCAGGGGGGCAGCCCCACACTCTGTCTCCTCCCCGCAGTCTGAGACGCCCCGCCAGGGAGCCACGGCTCTCCCGCCGCCTTCGCCCCAGGGCAGAAACACCTGCCAGGACCGGCCTCTGCCAGGGCACTCAGAGAGCGGCGCCAGGACTGGGTGCTCGGGCTGCTTGCGGGCGCCTGGTCCCGTCAGTGTCCCTGGCCCCACTGCCCCCACCCACTGCTTGGGGACAGGCCTGGCTGGAGCAGCTGGGGCTGGACACGAAAGCAATTCCCCCAAGGATCCCAACGTGGCCCAGGGAGTCCCCTCCAGCCCTGAGCGCTGCAATGGGGGACGCAGGCTCCTGGGCTCCAGCCAGCTGGAGAGAAATGCAGGGTGCCAGTGGGGCATGGCACATCCTGGCCCCAGGAAACGCCCCCTTCCGGGTGCTTAGTGTGGTGGGATCCCGGTGCCCGTCTGCAACTCGCCCTGGCAGAGCCGGTTCCAAGGAGAGTCTGGAGCCTTTCCTGGCACAATGAGGCTGTTCTCTAGGGGTCCCAGTGATTCCCCCCCCCCCTCGGCAGCAGGGTGACAGCCTGGGAGGGGGCACCAGTGGTGCCGTAGGTCAGGGGCCGGGTGCATTGGCAGAGCTGGAGGGAGCACCAGCGGTGCCGTAGGTCCAGGGGCGTCTCCAGCCCCAGCATGCCAAGCGCGTGCTTGGGGTGGCATGCCGCGGGGGGCGCTCTGCCGGTCGCCGCGAGGGCGGCAGGCGGCTCCGGTGGACTTCCCACAGACATGCCTGCGGAGGGTCTGCTGGTCCCGCAGCTCCGGTGAACCTCCCAGGAAATCCTCTGGAGCCGCGGGACCGGCGACCGGCAGAGCGCCTCCCACGGCGTGCTGCCGTGCTTGGGGCGGTGAAATGGCTAGAGCCGCCCCTGTGTAGGTCAGGGGCCGGGTGCATTGGCAGAGCTGGAGGGGGCACCAGTGGTGCCGTAGGTCAGGGGCTGGGTGCATTGGCAGAGCTGGAGGGGGCACCAGTGGTGCCGTAGGTCAGGGGCCGGGTGCATTGGCAGAGCTGGAGGGGGCACCAGTGGTGCCGTAGGTCAGGGGCCGGGTGCATTGGCAGAGCTGGAGGAGGCACCGTTGGTGCCGTAGGTCAGGGGCCGGGTGCATTGGCAGAGCAGGAGGGGGCACCAGTGGTGCCGTAGGTCAGGGGCCGGGTGCATTGGCAGAGCTGGAGGAGGCACCGTTGGTGCCGTAGGTCAGGGGCCGGGTGCATTGGCAGAGCAGGAGGGGGCACCAGTGGTGCCGTAGGTCAGGGGCCGGGTGCATTGGCGGAGCTGGAGGAGGACTGGCTGGGGGGGCAGGTCAGAGGCCTTGGCAGAGCAGCGGGTACAAAGCTGGCACAGTGGCACTAGAGTTCCCTGGTGAATGTCCCAGCGAGGGGCAGCCCCAGAGGCTGGGCCCAGCCGCAGGCTCTGCGCCCGCAGGGGCAGCAATGACTGTGACACAACCCACTTCCTGGGGCTGAGCCGGCCGCCACCGCCAGTTCAGTCAGTGCTGGGGGGGTCCAAGCAGCTCAGGGTAGAGACCTGCTCGCCCCCCCCCCCCCCCGCCCTGCCCCATGGCGCCAGAGCCCAGCCTGGCCAAGCAGCAGGTTTGGCTCTGGTGGGGGGGGGGCTGCTCCCAGCCCCGCCCCGTGAAAGGCAGCATCATGGGGTCAAGCCCTGCCTCAGGGGGCACCCGGGGCAGCCCCATGCCGCCCGGTGGGGCACAGAGAGCCAGGGCGGGGCACAGAGAGCCGGGTCTGGGGCAGCCCCACACTGCCTGGCAGGGCACAGAGATCTGGGGTGGGGCACAGAGAGCCAGGTCTGGGGCAGCCCCACACTGCCTGGCAGGGCACAGAGATCCAGGGTGGGGCACAGAGAGCCGGGTCTGGGGCAGCCCCACACTGCCTGGCAGGGCACAGAGAGCCAGGGTGGGGCAGCCCCACGCTGCCGGGCAGGGCACAGAGATCCGGGGTGGGGCACAGAGAGCCAGGTCTTGGGCAGCCCCATGCCGCCCGGTGGGGCACAGAGAGCCGGGTCTGGGGCAGCCCCATGCCACCCGGTGGGGCACAGAGAACTGGGTCTGGGGCAGCCCCATGCCGCCCGGTGGGGCACAGAGAGCCGGGGTGGGGCAGCCCCACACTGCCTGGCAGGGCACCGAGAGCCAGGGTGGGGCACAGAGAGCCGGGTCTGGGGCAGCCCCATGCCGCCCGGTGGGGCACAGAGAGCCGGGGTGGAGCAGCTCCACACTGCCTGGCAGGGCACAGAGAGCCAGGGTGGGGCACAGAGAGCCGGGTCTGGGGCAGCCCCGTGCCACCCGGTGGGGCACAGAGAGCCGGGGTGGGGCAGCCCCATGCCGCCCGGTGGGGCACAGAGAGCCAGGGCGGGGCACAGAGAGCCGGGTCTGGGGCAGCCCCACACTGCCTGGCAGGGCACAGAGAGCCGGGGCTGGGCACCGAGATCCGGGGTGGGGCACAGAGAGCCGGGGTGGGGCAGCCCCACACTGCCTGGCAGGGCACAGCAGCTGGTGCCTCCCTCCAGCAAGGAGCTGGGGACCCCCAGCCGCAAGGACTCCCAGGCTGCCCCCGCTTGCTCAGCCTGGCCATGCCGTCCTGCAGCCCCCCAGGGCCGTGGCAGCGGGAGGGCTGGGGCTGGGGTTGCCTCGGCCCTGGGCCGCGTGGCAGAACCAGGACGGGAGGGCTCTGGCGACCCCAGTCAGGGCCTGTCTCTCCCCGGTGCCCTGCGCTGGGGCGGGACTGGAGCCTGCTGTCAGAGCATTGCCCCCCCCCCCGCCCCCGGCCCGCTGGCCGTGCTGGGCTCTGCTCAGGCTGGGCGCCCTGCAGGGACCCTGGGGGGGGGGGATGGCAGCTGCTTTCAGGGACGGGGAGGGGGCGCAAGGTGGGTGGTGGCCAGGCGAGGACTGAGCTCTGGCTGCCGTCAGGTTAGGGCTGAAATCAGATCTGGGTGAGGGGACGGGAAGGGGCAGGCAAAGGAGGGAATGGGCAGGGCGGGGGAAGGGGCAGGCAAGGGGGGGAAAGGGGCAGGGCGGGGGGGGGACGGGCACAGTGAGGCAACAGGCAGTTACACAAGCACAAACTGACTAGCAGTTTCCTGTTCCCTGCCAGCTCACCCTGTTCCCAGAAAGGGCTGGGCCTGACCCTGGGCAGCGTGTGGGGGGAGGAAGCTGTGGGGTGACGCTAGTGCCAGCCCCACAGCTAAGCCCTGGGGCACAGCGGCTGCGCCGTGGCAGGGGAGCTGGTCTCCCAGCATTGGGCACTGCCAGCGGCCGGCAGCTGGCGCTGTTCACGCATTGGCAGGGCCAGCTCCAGCGGGTGTCCCGGGGGCGGCGCTGCCGGGGGTGCTGTGCCCAGGCTGGGAGTGGGTCCATCGCTTGGTGCAGGGGGGCGCAGCGTCATCACGCTGGGTATCGCTTCGGGGCAGCCAGGCCGTGACAGCACGCGGCAGCGTTCGGCTCGCCATACTCAGCTCTGGGCTCCTGCCCCGGGGCAGATTGGCCCCAGCGCCGGGCTGTGTGCCAAGGCAGTGCCCGGGGCGAGTTGTCCTGAAGGCCCCAGTTCCCCAGGCTCATGGCATTTCCTGTCACTTGGCCTGAGGCCTTCCTCAGTGGGACTTGGGGGGCTGCCGAGGCAAAGCTCTGGCCGGGGTGGCCATGCAGCGGGCGTCCCTCGGCCGGCTGTCGGTGCCCAGGAGGGCGCACGGTGCCACGGGCTGCGTTTCTGTGGGTGGCTCTGTGACGGCCGGGCAGCGTGTGCCTGTGTCATGGCCTCCCAGGGCCCAGGCTCTCGGCTCCGTAGGGCCCTTGGGAGGAACCCCCTTCAGAGCGACAGCCCTTCTCAGGGGGCCGCTCTCTCTTCCGCCTCCCAGGCCTGCACCTCTCTGAGCCTCCAGCATGCCTGGCTCTGCTGTGGGCCCCCACAGGGAGTCCCCTTGCTCTGGGCCCCCGGGGCCTCCACACCCAGAGGGAATAATGCCCCCCCCCGCCCCCGATCTCCAGCCTTAAGTGACTCTCAGCCAGGATAAAACAGGAGGCTTTTGAACGTCTGAACCCAGCCCAGGCCGTTCCCAGGGACTCTGGCCCTGGCCAGTCTCAGCACCATCCATCTGGGCCTGTCCCACACCCCGGGTGGCTCAGGCTGCCTTTTGTCCCCAGTCCAGCAGCAGCCCCCTCCTTCCAGCCGATCATCCTACATCATGTTCCCCACCAGCCCCTCCTCCGTCCTTTGTATCCGTCCCAGGCAACCAGGTCACCTGGGCCCTCCTTCCGCCGTCCTTTGTTCCCACTAGCTGGCCCCGACGTCCCTCCTCAGCCCACTGTCCCCCCACTGGGCACCCAATCTCCAGGCCATTGTCCGGGGTCCTGGCTGGTAGGCGAGGTCACACCTGGTCCCCATCCCCCACTGTGCCGCTAGCAGTGTGGGCTAATGGCTCATTGGAAGGTGACAGGGCCAGGAAGTTAATTACCTCCCAGACTGACTTGAACCAGGGCCGAGCTATACAGCCTGGTTAGGAAGGGCTGTAAATGAGCAGAGCCTTGACATGCAGCTGCGGGAAGTGTTAGAGGTAGAAGGGGAGGTGTTTGCTCAGGGCTTGGGATGGAAGCAAACAAGCCTTGTTTATTGCTAGAGCTTTAATTCAAAGATCAAAAAGGGACATTAACGTTTGTGATGATACTTGGATACATGGCTGGACTTTACAAAAACTAGACAAGCCATTTACAACACCAACTTCGCCTCTCTACAAAGGAAAAAGGACACTAAACTATCTAAACTGCTACATGCCACAAGGAGCCACAACAGTAGTTCCCTTCCAGCTACACTCTTAGCCCGGCAGAAGAGTCTGTCCTATCTTGGGGCCTCTCCTTTGTCCCTCCAGACCCACGAACATGATACAGTTCTGCGGTGACCTAGAATCCTACTTTCGATGTCTCCGACTCAAAGAATATTTCCAACATCCCTCTGAACAGCCTATTAACCCACAGAATCCTCCCTACCAGCTCTACAAAAACAGGGATTCTGCGTGGACCCCTCTGGACGGTCGAAACAACAGACTGGACTTCTACATAGACTGCTTCCGTCAATGGGCAAAGGCTGAAATTGTGGATAAACAATATCACTTGCCCCATAACCTCAACCATGCTGAACGCAAAACCATCCACAGCCTCAGGAACAACTCTGACATCATAATCAAAAAGGCTGACAAAGGAGGTGCTGTCGTCATCATGAATAAATTGGAATATGACCAAGAGGCTGCCAGGCAGCTTTCTAACACCACATTCTACGGGCCATTATCCTCTGATCCTCTGATCCCACTGAGGATTACCTAAAGAAACGACACCATCTGCTAAAAAAACTCCCTGACAAAGCACAGGAACAAATCTGTACAGACACATGTCTAGAACCTTGACCATGTGTATTCTATTTGCTACCCAAGATCCATAAACCTGGAAATCCTGGACGCCCCATCATCTCAGGCATTGGCACCTTAACAGCAGGATTGTCTGGCTATGTGGACTCTCTCCTCAGGCCCTACATTACCAGCACTCCCAGCTATCTTTGAGACACCACTGACTTCCTGAGGAAACTACAATCCATCAGTGATCTTCCAGAAAACACCAGCCTGGCCACTGTGGATGTGGAAGCCCTCTACACCAACATCCCACACAAAGATGGACTACAAGCCATCAGGAACAGTACCCCTGATAATGTCACGGCAAACCTGATGGCTGAACTTTGTGACTTTGTCCTCACCCACAACTATTTCATATTTGGGGACAATATATATCTTCAAGTCAGTGGCACTGCTATGGGTACCCGCATGGCCCCTCGGTATGCCAACATCTTTATGGCTGACTTAGAACAACGCTTCCTTAGCTGTCGTTCCCTAACGCCCCTACTCTACTTGCGCTACATTGATGACATCTTCATCATCTGGACTTATGGAAAAGAAGCTCTTGAGGAATTCCACCATGATTTCAATAATTTCCATCCCACCATCAACCTCAGCCTAGATCAATCCACACAAGCAGTGCATTTCCTGGACACTACTGTGCTAATAAGCGATGGTCACATAAATACCACCCTATACCGGAAACCCACTGACTGCTATACTTACCTACATGCCTCCAGCTTCCATCCAGGACACACCACACGATCCATTGTCTGCAGCCAAGCTCTAAGATACAACCGCATTTGCTCCAATCCCTCAGACAGAGACAAGCACCTACAAGATCTGTATCAAGCATTCTTAAAACTACAATACCCACCGCTGAAGTGAAAAAGCAGATTGACAGAGCCAGACGAGTACCCAGAAGTCACCTCCTACAAGACAGGCCCAACAAAGAAAGTAACAGAATGCCACTAGCTGTCACCTACAGCCCCCAACTAAAATCTCTCCAGCGCATCATCAAAGATCTACAACCTATCCTGAAGGACGATCCCTCACTCTCACAGATCTTGGGGGACAGACCTGTCCTCGCTTACAGACAACCCCCCAACCTGAAGCAAATACTCACCAGCAACCACACATCACTGAACAAAAACACTAACCCAGGAATCTACCCTTACAACAAAGCCCGTTGCCAACTCTCTCCACATATCTATTCAAGGGACACCATCATAGGACCTAATCACATCAGCCACACCATCAGGGGCTCATACACCTGCACATCTACCAATGTGATATATGCCATCATGTGCCAGTAACGCCCCTCTGCCATGTACATTGGCCAAACCGGACAGTCGTTACGCAAAAGAATAAATGGACCCAAATCTGACATCAGGAATCATAACACTCAAAAACCAGTAGGAGAACACTTCAACCTGTCTGGTCACTCAATGACAGACCTGCGGGTGGCAATTTTGCAACAGAAAAGCTTCAAAAACAGACTCCAAGGAGAAACTGCTGAGCTGGAATTGATATGCAAACTAGATACAATCAACTTAGGTTTGAATAGGGACTGGGAATGGCTGAGCCATTACAAACATTGAGTCTATCTCCCCTTGTAAGTATTCTCACACTTCTTATCAAACTGTCTGTACTGGGCTACCTTGGTTATCACTTCAAAAGGAGTTGGGGTTTTTGGGGTTTTTTTTTCCTTACTTAATTGGCCTCTTAGAGTGGGTTGGGCAACTCCCACCTTTTCATGCTCTCTGTATGTGTATATCTCTCCTCACTTTCCATGTTCCATTCTATGCATCCGATGAAGTGGGCTGTAGCCCACGAAAGCTTATGCTCAAATACATTTGTTAGTCTCTAAGGTGCCACAAGGACTCCTGTTCTTTTTGCGGATACAGACTAACCCGGCTGCTACTCTGAAACCTAGTATTGTCTGTGTGTCTCTTTGAAGGTTGTGGTGACCTGTATCTGAACTGTTTGATGGATAAATGACCCTGTGCTCATTGCCAGGATGGTTGGGAGAAGGAGAGTGAAGCCGATTGTTTTCTCAGGCCAAAAGGCTGCTGGAAATGTATAAAAACCCTGGGACATGATCCTGCTTCATCGCAGATCTGCTCTGGGTTTCAAGAGGGGGAAACCTTAAACCATAAGGATTAAGATCCCCAGTCCCTGACTGGAGCCACCTGCATATGGACACTGAACTATAACCTAGCGACTATTTCTAAAAGGACTTTTGGCAACTACAAGCTCATCTCTGCTGTGTCTGAACCTCAAGAATTGAATTCAAGTCTGTCTGTATAGTGATCTTTTACCCAACACTCTCTCTCTTTTCTTTTTTAATACATTTTAGCTTAGTTAAGAATTGACCATAGCGTGTATTTTGGGTAAGATCTAAGTTCTAATTGAACCTGGCTGTCATCTGTCAAGGGTTGACAGAACCTTTTCTTTTATATGATGAGATCAGATTTTCAGTAACCATCATCATATCTGACGTGTGTCTGGACGGAGACCTGAGGCTGGGCACATTAAGGAAACTGCACTATTTGGACTTCTGAGTAACCAGGGAGGTCCTATAGAAGCTGTTCTGCGCTGGTTGGTAAATCTAAGTATTGGAAGATCCACCAGCGTCTGGGGTTTGTCTGCCCCGGTCTGTTTGCAGTTCACCCTGAGTGACCTCAGCTGGCTCCCACGGGCAGCACCATCACACTCACTTCGTTACACACGCAGAACAGGGAAACCGAGTCCCCCGCACTCTGCACGCGACCCACTGAAAACACAAGACAATCCCCCGCTTCGGCACAGCCTGTCATGGCGCCCCAGGCCCGGCGCTCTCACACAGCTCTCAGCAGTCCCTGGGGGGTCCCTTTCGGAGTGTCAGCCCCTGTAGGGTCACCCTCTCGCTGGGCTCAGCCCCTCGGCTTCCCCACCTCCTGGGACTGACCCCCAGAGTCCTCAGCACCCCCGGGTCACGCTGTGAGCTTCCTGCAGCGAGTGCACCTGGGTTGGGCGCCCGAGGGAGCCATCACCCCCGGCTGCCTGACCCTGGAGTGACTCCCCACCAGCGCTGGGACAGCAGGAGGGTTAGGAGGTGTCTGGACACAGCAGAGACAAAGTATCAGCCTGGTCCGGCTGGGGCAGTGCAGAGCCCGGACGTTTCTCCCCTGCCTCCAGCAGCCCCACCTCAGGCCTCTGTCCTCAGCTGGTCACACCTGGCTGGCTTCTCAAGGATGGGGCCAGCCAGGGTTGGGTGTCGCTAGGTGCCAAATGGCCAGTGTCTTCTGGGTCTCGCCATGGGCCTGGGGCCCAGGCAGCCTGTATTGCTGGGCTTCTGCAAAGACCAAACATCCCTGTCCCCTCACCTAGTCACCCATGGACCACGTTGGGGAAACTGAGGCACACACACTATTCATCCAAAATAATATGAAAAATTCCCACTCTGTCACAGCCCCCTCCATGTGTGGTTGTGCAGCTGCCAGGGCTGGGCGTGTGTCAGGCTTTGTGGTTAATCAGTGCTCAGGGATCCGCCGCTCTCTGCGCTCACAGGGGTGAGGCTCAGGATTCGCACCCTGCTGGGGTGAGGCACTGGGGTGGGGTTGGGGGCTCATGCTGGGGCCGCTCCACATGAATTATTGCAGCTGCTGAGCTCTGGGGGCGCTGGCAGAGGCTGGCTCTGCCTCCTGCCGCTGGGAAGTGCCAGTGCCCTGGCGAGGCTGGCAGCTGGGGAGCCCCCTTGGCCTCTGGTTGTGGAAGGGCTCTGGGCTCGAAGGCAGATGCACCCACTGAGACGCCTGCTCCTCCCAGAGCATGGCAGGTGCCTGGCCCGCAGGGCAGGGGCTGGGGGGGCCATAGGCTGGCTCTGCAGCTGCCCTTGGCACAGGGAACTGACCCTGCTCTCTGCCCCTGCAGGCCCCAGATGAGTTCCGGCCAGGAGACGCCCTTGGTGGGGAAGCCCCTCCCGAGCCAGCTGAGCCCCACGTGCCCTGGCCATGGGCTGGCTGGCGTCAGCGAGAGCGGCAGCCCCCAGGCCCAGAGCCGGCACCTCACCGCGCAGGTAAACCCCCACTTGCTGCCCTGCTGCCAGCGCTGGCGCTCTGCTGGGGGCGCCCCCTGACCAGCCCTGCCTCCCCTCCCAGATGCAGAGCTCCCTGCAGCCCCTGTGCCTGTCGCTGGAGACCCTCCATCGGGTCAAGGGCCGCATGCTGGAGGCCATGGAGCGGGGCCTGAGCCGCCGGACGCACTCCCAAGCCACGGTGCGCATGCTGCCTGCCTTCATCCGCTCCACCCCGGACGGCACTGGTAAGGGCCAGGCTGGGGGTGCCCGGGGCTGGGGGCCCTCCTGGTACGCGCCCCAGGCTCCCGCTCCAGGGCCAGTGCTTTGGGGTGCTCCGGAGCCTGGGTGTCAGCGCCCCCCCGTTCCTGCTGGGCTGTGGCTGGGGGAGGGGAGCCAGGCTGGGCCCCACACTAAGAACAGGGGCTCGGTGCCGCAGCCCAGAGGCAGGGCCCAGCCCATCGTGTGCAGCCGGCATGGGGCCTGCACTCCTGCCCGCTCGCTGTCCCTGTCGCCTGGCGTCAGGCCTGCCCTGGGACCTGCGAGCCCAGCGCTGAAGACTGGCTAGTGAGCTGCACCCCAGAGACCCCGGCGAGGGGTGCGGTGCCAGCGCTGGGGGGGACACGGCTGCACAAGCTGGTGAGTGGAGCCCATCAGGGATGGTACTGCTGAGCGACGGGGTCCCCGGATCTGCCAGCCAGGCAGGGCACAGAGCACCCGCGTCCTGGGGTGCCCCCCTGTATGCCAGGCTGGACACCCAGGCCCTGACACCACGTCTGCTTGTCGGGCAGAGAGAGGCGAATTCCTGGTGCTGGAGCTGGGAGACGACCATTTGCGGGTGCTGCTGATGGAGCTGTCGGGGGACACAGACCAGAGGGTGACGATGGAGGAACAGCACTTTCCTGTGCCAGACGCAATCGCCCAGGGCCCTGGCGAGAAGGTACGGGGGCAGGGCACCCTCGCTCCTGCTGGGTGGGCAGGAGGTGGGACTGCGGCTGGCTCCAAGCCAGCCAGTTCTCCGGCCCCACACAGCCGGCGCCGGGCAGAGGGTCCCCGGGAGCCGGGCAGCCTGGGGGTGGTGGGAGCTGTGAGCCCTGCGCCCGCACACCGGAGCCAGGAGCCGGCAGAGGGGCAGGCTTGGCCCCGGGCGAGGGGCAGCCTCTGCCCTGCTAATTCCCAGCCTCGCTCCCCAGCTCTTTGCCTTCCTGGCGACGTGCCTGTGGGAGTTCCTGGACAGGCTCCACGTGCCCCGGACAGACTTCGAGCTGGGCTTCTCCTTCCCCTTCGCCTGCAGGCAGACGCGGCTGGACCAGGTGAGCGCTGGGGGAGCTGCAGGAGGGTTGGCCACATGCGTTGGCTGGGGGCTCCCTGCAGGGGGCGCTGCAGGGGGGTTGCCCGGGCGCATTGGCCGGGGGATCCCTGCAGGGGGCGCTGCAGGGGGATTGCCCGGGCACGTTGGCTGGGGGCTCCCTGCAGGGGGCGCTGCAGGGGGGTTGCCCGGGCGCATTGGCCGGGGGATCCCTGCAGGGGGCGCTGCAGGGGGATTGCCCGGGCACGTTGGCTGGGGGCTCCCTGCAGGGGGCGCTGCAGGGGGGTTGCCCGGGCGCGTTGGCCGGGGGCTCCCTGCAGGGGGTGCTGCGGGGTGTGGGGCAGGGCTGGCTGACCCCAGTGCCTGGGCTCTTTCCCTGCAGAGCTACCTGATCTCCTGGTCGAAAGGCTTCCAGTGCCCCGGCGTGGAGGGGCGAGACGTGGTGGCGTTACTGCAAGAAGCCATCAACAAGCAAGATGTAAGGGGGGAATACGGGGGGGGGGGGCAGTGCAGGGTGGAGGCTCCCTGGGTGGGGGTGGCGCAGTGTGGAGTGGGGGTCCCATGGGTGGGGCACTGCAGGGCAGGGTGGAGGTGGAGCAGGGTGGGGCGGGGCCCCCTGGGTGGGGCGGTGTGGGGCGGGTTGGGGGCTCCCGGGGGGTTGGTGGGGCAGTGTGGGGCAGGGCCCCCTGAGTGGGGCAGTGTGGGGTGGGGTGAAGGTTCCCGGGGTAGGGGTGGGGCAGTGTGTGGCAGGCTGGGGGCTCCCTGAGTGGGGTGGGGGGGCTCAGTGGGTGGGGCAGGGTGGGGCTCCCGGGGTAGGGGTGGGGCAGGCCCCGTGGGTGAGGCAGTGTGTGGCAGGTTGAGAGCTCCCTGGGTGGGGGCTCCATGGGCAGGGTGGGGGCTCCCTGGGTGGGGCGGGCCAGAGCGGGGTGGAGGTGGAGCAGAGTGGGGCGGGGCCCCCAGGGTGGGGCGGAGGCTCCGTGGACGGGTTACGATGGTGGCTGCTGATCGTGCCCCCTCTCTCTGCCCGGCCAGCGCTACCGTATCAAGGTCATCGCCGTGGTGAACGACACCACTGGCACGATGATGAGCTGCGATGCCAGTGCAGGGCCGTGCGAGGTCGGCCTGGTTGTCGGTGAGTGGGCCCCGGCTGGGGCCAGGGCGCCGGGGAGGCGTGGCACAGGGGTGGCTCTGGCATTCCCAGCCCCCTCACTGCTCTCCTGTACCCGGCAGACGCTGGCACCAACAGCTGCTTCATGGCGGAGGCGCGGCACGTGGAGGTGGTGGAGGAGAGCGAGGGCCGGATGGGCGTGGTCACCGAATGGGGCTCCTTCGGGGACAACGGCGCCTTGAACGACGTGCTGAGCCCCTACGACCACCAGCTGGACCAGGCCTCCCTGAACCCAGGGAGGGAGAGGTGGGGTCAGGGGCATCCCTGGCAGGGGAGGGGTGCGGAGCATTGGCTACGTCCGATTCCCCGTCAGTGGCACCTGCTTCCCAGCGCCTGAGCCAGGCCACCCATGCCCAGGGCTCTCCGGGGGTGCCGGGCCCCAGCCCCACGGCCGCCCATGCCCAGGGCTCTCCGGGGGTGCCGGGCCCCAGCCCCCCGGCCGCCCATGCCCAGGGCTCTCCGGGGGTGCCGGGCCCCAGCCCCACGGCCGCCCATGCCCAGGGCTCTCCGGGGGTGCCGGGCCCAGCCCCATGGCCGCCCGTGCCCAGGGCTCTCCGGGGGTGCCGGGCCCCAGCCCCACGGCCGCCCATGCCCAGGGCTCTCCGGGGGTGCCGGGCCCAGTTCCACAGCCGTCCGTGCCCAGGGCTGTTCTGTGCTGGGCTGGGCTGGGTGGTGGCCGTGCCCAGGACTGGGCTGGGCTGGGTCAGGGCCGCCCGGGGGGGGGGGGGGGCAAGAGGGGCAATTTGCCCCAGGCCCCGAGCCCCACAGGGGCCCCCACGAGAGTTTTTCGGGGCCCCTGTAGCGGGGTCCTTCACTCGCTCCGGGGGCCCGGAAAACTCTTGCGGGGCCGGGCGCAGGAGCTTCTTCGCTCCCGGTCTTCGCCGGCGGGGGGTCCTTCCGCTCCGGGGCAGAAGGACCCCCCGCTGGCGAATTACCGCTGAAGACGGAGCAGGACCCGCCGCCGAAGTTCAGCTCGGTCTTCGGCGGTAATTCAGCAGCGGGGGGCCCTTCCGTTCCGGGACCCACCGCCGAAGTGCTCGAAGACCGCTGGCGGGACCTCTCGCCGCCGAATTACCATCAAGACCAAGCTGAACTTCGGCGGCGGGTCCAGCTTCGGCGGTAATTTGGCAGCGGGGGGGGCCCCGCCGCGGGTCTTTGGGGCACTTCGGCGGTGGGTCCCGGAACGGAAGGGCCCCGCCGCCGAAGACCCCGGGCCCCCGGAATCCTCTGGGCGGCCCTGGGTTGGGTGGTGGCCGTGCCCAGGGCTGGGCTGGGCTGGGTGGTGGCCGTGCCCAGGGCTGTGCCCAGGGCTGGGCTGGGTGGTGGCCGTGCCCAGGGCTGGGCTGGGAGGTGGCCGTGCCCAGGGCCGTGCCCAGGGCTGGGCTGGGCGGTGGCCGTGCCCAGGGAGCGCTGGCCCTGTGGCCATGCCGAGTGGCTGGCGCGTGGCCCTGTGGCCGTGCCGAGTGGCTGGCGCGTGGCCCTGCCTGCCCAGCGCGCTGCTCACGCCCCTTCGCCCCCGCTCAGGTTCGAGAAGATGATCGGTGGCTTGTACTTGGGCGAGATCGTCCGGCACAGTCTGACCGAGCTCTTCAGCGGGCGCACGACCCCTGCCCTCCTGACCAAGGGGTCGGTCCAGACCCAGGACATCCTGGAGATCACCGAGTAAGTGGGTCCCCGGGGCGTGGGGTACACAGCAGCACCCCCTGCTGGCCAGGCCTGGCCTGCCCTCTGCACAGAGCCTGGCAGCCAATAGCTGCTGAGACCTGCAACCTCATTCCACTTGTGACCGAGTGACACAGGAACCCACCTGTGGTGTGGGAGCAAGTGCCCCCGTCCCCGCGCCCCAGTGGCAGGGCTCTGCCCCGAGCCCTCCCTGCACCCTAGGGGTGCTGGGCACACGGCCGGATGGAGTCTCTGTGACCCCTGTGCCCTCCCCTCCCCGGGGGTGCCAGGCCTGGAGGCCGATGGCCGGGCTCTGCCCCGTGCCCTCCCCGCGCCACGGGGGTGCCAGGCCTGGAGGCCGATGGCCGGGCTCTGCCCCCGCCCCGGGGGTGCCAGGCCTGGAGGCCGATGGCCGGGCTCTGCCCCCGCCCCGGGGGTGCCAGGCCTGGAGGCCGATGGCCGGGCTCTGCCCCGCACCCCGGGGGTGCCAGGCCTGGAGGCCGATGGCCGGGCTCTGCCCCTGTGCTCTCCCCGTGCCCCGGGGGTGCCAGGCCTGGAGGCCGATGGCCGGGCTCTGCCCCGCGCCCCGGGGGTGCCAGGCCTGGAGGCTGACGGCCGGGCTCTGCCCCTGTGCTCTCCTTCGCAGCGAGCAGGTAGGACTGGCCACGGCGCGGCGTGTCCTGCGGGCGCTGGGGCTGGAGGCGAGCGACCAGGACTGCTTCAACACGCAGCAGGTGTGCAGCGCCGTCTGCACTCGCGCCGCCGGCCTCTGCGCCGCCGGCCTGGCCGCCATCCTCAGCCACATGTGCAGGAGCCGGGAGCTGAGCCGCCTGAAGACCAGCGTGGCCGTGGACGGCGCCGTGTTCCGGGCCCATGCCAAGTAAGGGCCCCCAGGACGGTGCCGGGCACCGGGGAACACGGGGCCTGCTCCCAGGCATGCCAGCTGCCCCTCCGAGGGCGGAGTGGTGGGGAATGGGGTAGTGGGGCTGGTGCCGGGCCCTGGGATCCATGACCCCAGCTGGGCCCCATGGCGACAGGAGGGAGTTGTGGGCCCAGCACCCCCGGTGGGGGCTACGCTCCAGCCAGCTGGGGGCCCGGCTCCCCCACTCTCCTCCGCTGCTGCCCCTGTTCGAGGCCTTGTCCCTCGCCTGGCCCGGCCCCCGAGCCACCTCCAGACACTCCGGCGAGGCTGGGCCTGGCGCCTCGCCCCTCGGCTGCCGGGGGTCAGGGCGGGCCCGTGGGGAGCTGGCTGCTCTGCCAGCCCGTGCCAGGCTCTCCCTTGGCTCCCCAGGTTCAGGCAGACGCTGCAGCAGCTGGTGAAGCAGCTGGCCCCCGAGTGCGACGTCACCTTGGTGCAGGCGGAGGGCAGCGGCAAGGGGACTGGCATGGTGACTGCCGTGGCATCTAGACTGGCAGTCCAGCGCCGCCAGGTGAACCAAACCCTGGCACTGCTGCAGCTCTCGCCCGATGCCCTGGGCACGGTGCAGGCCTTGCTGAGACGGGAGATGGAGCTGGGGCTGAAGAAGGAGACACACGCCAGCTCCTCCGTCCGCATGCTGCCCACCTACATCTGTGCCACGCCCGACGGTTCGGGTGAGGGGCCGGCGGGCTGGGGATCTGTGGGGGGGCGCGGGCTGGGGGGCGCTGTGTGGGGTCATTCCTGCCTTGGGCCCCCCCCCCCCGCTGCCTCCCAGTGCTTCATCCCAGCCTGGGGGTCCCTGCGGGGAGATGGGGACACCGGGCCTCCCTCCATGGGTGCGGGAAGGGCTGGGGGTGAAGGGTGGGGCCCTGCAGGGCTAGGCATGGGGCGGGGGGTGCGCTGGCCGGCAGGCTCTGGGTGCCCGGAGCAGGACCTGGTGCCACCTGCCTGGCTCTGACCCCCCCGTGCCCTTTGCAGAGAGAGGCGACTTCTTGGCGCTGGACCTGGGCGGGACCAACTTCCGGGTGCTGCTGGTGAAGGTGGGCAGCCGGGAGCGGGGCGGCGTGCAGATCGTCAGCGAGATCTACTCCATCCCGCCCCACGTGGCCCAGGGCCCCGGCAGCCAGGTACCGCGGGCACACGGGTCCGGGGGGTGCGGGCGCCAGCTGGGGGCTCCCCTCCCACTCCGGAGGGGCTGGCCATGCTGCCCCTACACAGGGCCTGGCTTGGGGCTGTGCCCCCAACGCCCGGTGCCCCCAGGCGGTGCCAGGGCCCTGGGCGGGCTGCAGCCCCCACTGACCCTCCCCCAATCTCTGCAGCTCTTTGACCACATTGTCGAGTGCATCGCGGACTTCCAGACCAAGCAGGGCATGATGGGCCAGACGCTGCCGCTCGGCTTCACCTTCTCCTTCCCCTGCCAGCAGACCAGCCTGGACCAGGTGAGGGGCCGGGGCGCCCGGCGCTGCGCTGGCTGAGGGCACGTTACGCAAACACCCTGCCCGGGGGGGTCAGCCGCTGCCCTGAGCTCCCCCCTTGGGGCGCTAGGCAGGGGAAACGTTCGGGCCGCGGCCCCAGGGGGAGGCTGGGACGTGCCGGGAGGAGGCTGGGGGGGCACGGCCGTGAGGCTGGGACGTGCCGGGGGGAGGCTGGGGGGGGGCATGGCCCAGGGGGATGCTGGGACGTGCTGGGAGGAGGCTGGGGGGGCACGGCCGTGGCCCCAGGAGGAGGCTGGGACGTGCCGGGGGGAGGCTGGGGGCCGTGGCCAGGACAGGCAGCGCTTCCGTCCCTGCCTGCAGCTGGGGCCTGTCTTCCCAGCGCTGTTGGTGCTCAGCAGCCTGCCTGGTGCCAGGAGCCCGTTGATGCTAACGCCAGCGGGCTGGGTGGGTGCCCGCAGGCTGGTGCTACGACGCCACAGGTGTTACTAGCCAGCTTGCTGCTAAGTGGACTGTTCTGTAGCTTGTTGACTCTGAACCCTAATGACTGGTCCCCAGGGCATTCTGCTGAGCTGGACCAAAGGATTCAACGCCTCGGGCTGCGTGGGGCACGACGTGGTGAAGCTGCTCCGGGACGCTGTGAAGCGCAAAAATGTACGACACGGGGGCCTTGAGCCGGGGGTTGGGGGGGCGTTGTACTGGGCGGGTGGGGTGAGGCCTCGTAGGGCCAGGCCAGGCATCGTGCTGGGCGCGTCGGGCCAGGCGGGGCGTTAGGCACCTGGATGGGGTGTTGGGCCCGGCCGGGCATCGCGCCAGGCGCATCGGGCAGGGGGTTGGGTTGCCGGGGGGCTCAGGGCTGTGTGATGCTGTCTCGGCCTGACGGTGCCCCGGTGATGCCCAGGCTCAGGATGCTGGCGTGTCGGGGGCAGGGCCGGAGCCCTGTGGCCCTCGCCCGAGTCAGCTGGGGGGCAGGTGGGTGCCCAGCCTGGCTGAGGCTGGCAGCTCCCTCCAGGAGGACGCAGAGGGAGGGGCCGTTTCCCAGGGGACGGGGAGGGCAGTGTGCCAGTGCCGTTGCTCTGGCGACGGTGAATTGTGTTGCCTGGTAACGGGTCTCATTCTTTCTAGCACTTTGCGCTGGACGTGGTTGCCATAGTGAACGACACCGTGGGAACCATGATGTCGTGTGGCTACGATGACCCCAGCTGCGAGGTCGGCCTCATTGTGGGTAAGTGGCAGCCCCCCCACCCCCCCTGTGCCCAGCGGCAGGCGCACCCCCAGCCCCAGGGCACGCACTGCCCAGCTTGGGGGTGCAGGAGCCAGGACAGTGTTCAACCCCCCAGCCTGGCCCCCACCCCCTGCAGCACATGGCCTGTGCCCCCCCCCCAGCAGTGCTGCCCCCTTGGCATTGCCCGGCTCCAGGGGCTGGTGCAGCAGGGGAGGGGGCGACGCCGCCCCAGCCTGGCTGACGCCCCCTCCCTCCGTCCCGCCCAGGCACGGGCACCAACGCCTGCTACATGGAGGAGCTGCGGAACGTGGGCACCCTGGCAGGGGAGGAGGGGCGGATGTGCATCAACATGGAGTGGGGGGCGTTCGGCGACAACGGCTGCCTGGACGCCTTCTTCACGCCCTTCGACAGACAGGTGGACGAGGCCTCGCTGAACCCCGGCAGGCAGAGGTGGGGCACTGGGGGCAGAGGGACTAAGCAGGGGCTGCGCTGGGGCTGTACTGGGGTGGGGGAGCAATGGCCACACCACACCGGGCAGGGGGCCACACCAGGCCTGGGTAGAGGCCGCACCCGGGCAGGCCTGGCCAGGGGTCGTCCTGGGGCAGGGAAGGGGCTGGCCAGGGGCTGTACTGGAGCAGGGCAGGGGCTGGCCAGGGGTCGTCCTGGGGCAGGGCAGGCTTGGGCAGGGGGCTGTACTGGGGTGGGAAGGGGCTGGCCGGGCCAGTCCTGGGGCCGGGACCGTCCTGGGGCAGGGCAGGGGGCTGTGCTGGGGGCAGGGCAGGGGGCTGTGCTGGAGCAGGGCAGGCCTGGCCAGGGGTCGTCCTGGGGCAGGGCAGGGCTGGCCAGGGGCTGTACTGGGGTGGGGAAGGGGCTGGCCGGGCCAGTCCTGGGGCAGGGACCGTCCTGGGGCAGGGCAGGGGGCTGTACTGGGGCAGGGCAGGGGGCTGTGCTGGTGCCGGGCCGGCCTGGCCTGGGGTCGTCCTGGGGCAGGGCAGGGCTGGCCAGGGGCTGTACTGGGGTGGGGAAGGGCTGGCCGGGCCAGTCCTGGGGCAGGGACCGTCCTGGGGCAGGGCAGGGGCTGTACTGGGGCAGGGCAGGGGCTGTGCTGGAGCAGGGCAGGCCTGGCCAGGGGTCGTCCTGGGGCAGGGCAGGGCTGGCCAGGGGCTGTACTGGGGTGGGGAAGGGGCTGGCCGGGCCAGTCCTGGGGCAGGGACCGTCCTGGGGCAGGGCAGGGGGCTGTGCTGGGGGCAGGGCAGGGCTGCCCGGGCCGTCCTGGGGCAGGGCAGGGGGCTGTGCTGGGGTGGGGAAGGGGCTGCCCGGGCCGGGCCTGGGGCAGGGGCCGTCCTGGGGCAGGGCAGGGGGCTGTACTGGGGTGGGGCAGGGGCTGCCCAGGGCCGGTCCTGGGGCAGGGCAGGGCTGGCCAGGGGCTGTGCTGGGGTGGGGAAGGGGCTGCCCGGGCCGGGCCTGGGGCAGGGCAGGGGGCTGTGCTGACAGCCCGTCGGTCTCTCCTGCCGGGGCAGGTTCGAGAAGCTCATCAGTGGCATGTATCTGGGCGAGATCGTCCGGCGCATCCTGCTGGAGCTCACGGCCAAGGGGTGCCTGTTCCGAGGCCGCCCGTCCCCCAAGCTCCAGACCCCGGACATCTTCCAGACCAAGTTCCTGTCGTCCATCGAGAGGTGAGCGCGGGGGCAGGCGCTGTCGGGGCCGATGGCTCCTGGGACGCCAGCTGCCAGGCAGGGCAAAGGGCTCCAGCCCTCGCCACCGAGGGGCTCCTTTGGGGGCGGGGGGCAGGCCGAGGCCTGGGCCGCACTGACGGTGCCCCTGTGTCCCCACAGCGACGGCCTGGCGCTGCGGCAGGTGTGCGCCATCCTGGAGGAGCTGGGGCTGCACGTCAGCTGCGAGGACAGCGTGCTGGTGCGGGAGGTGTGCCAGGTGGTGGCCCGGCGCGCGGCCCAGCTCTGCGGGGCAGCCGTGGCTGCTGTGGTGGAGAAGATCCGGGAGAACCGGGGCCTGGAGCAGCTCGCGGTGACGGTGGGCGTGGACGGGACGCTCTACAAGCTGCACCCACAGTGAGTGGGGGCGGGAGGGGTGGCTGGGCCCTGCTGGCACGTGGGGGAGCACAGAGAGGAGGGGGCTCGGGGCCCCCCCTGGCTGTGCCAGCACCTGGGTGCAGAGGAGCTGCTTGCCCCTGCGCGGGGGCGGGGCAGGGCTGAGTTGCAGCAGGTGCAGCCGAGGGCCGGGACACTGGGTTTGCTTGTGGGTGAGCAAGGGAGAGTGGCAATGCCTGGCTGCAGGGCCCGGCGGGCAGTGAAGGGGGGGCTGGCTGCAGTGTCCAGTGAGCAGTGAAGGGGGGGCTGGTTGCAGTGTCCAGTGGGCAGTGAAGGGGGGGCTGGTTGCAGTGTCCTGCAGGCAGTGAAGGGGGGGCCGGTTGCAGGGCCCGGCGGGCAGTGAAGGGGGGGCTGGTTGCAGTGTCCAGTGGGCAGTGAAGGGGGGGCTGGTTGCAGTGTCCTGCAGGCAGTGAAGGGGGGGGCTGGTTGCAGTGTCCAGTGGGCAGAGTTGCAGGGCGCTTGGCCTCACCCCCCCCCCCCCTCTGCAGCTTTGCGCAGCACGTGCAGGCGACAGTGCGGCAGCTGGCCCCACGCTGCAGTGTCACCTTCCTGCAGTCGGAGGACGGCTCGGGGAAAGGCGCCGCGCTCATCGCAGCTGTTGCCTGTCGTGTCGCCCGGCACCAACGGGCCTGAGCCTGCCCGGGAGTCCTGCAGCGAGGGGAGAAGAGCTGGGTGCAGCCCTGCCCCGCCCCCGGCAGCTGGGACACGGACTCAGCCTGGGCCCTACGCCAAGGCCCCCGTGAGATGGGCTCTCCCCTGCCCCGGGCCAGGGCATCGCGCCATCTGACCTGGCATTTCGGGGGTGACGCATAAAGCAGCTTTTTGCAGCACTCAGCGGTGCCGTGTCTCTTGCTGCCAGCGCCGTGCGGGGAGGAGCTGGGGCGCCCAGGGAAGTCCCTGGCGA
This sequence comes from Mauremys reevesii, assembly GCF_016161935.1. Taxonomy (NCBI): domain Eukaryota; kingdom Metazoa; phylum Chordata; order Testudines; family Geoemydidae; genus Mauremys; species Mauremys reevesii. The sequence goes on from NC_052630.1 coordinate 1,337,163, forward strand.
CCCCGGAACCGGCTCCCGTCTGCGGCCTGCGCTGCCCTTCCCCCAGGGGTATTGCCCCCAGGCGGCCGGGTGGGTGGGGCCTGGAACACCCCCCCCCCCGCCCCGGTGCAGGCGCGAGCCCCAGCTAGCAATATAGATCCGATTTATTTACACGGTGCCGCTAGCCCCCCCCCCCCGCGGTGCCTGCTATGTACATAAGGCCAAGTGTAAATACGCGAATGCACTTGAATACAGAATTAAAAACCGGTCTTTACACAACATGGGACAGGGCCTGGCACCGCCCGGCCCCACACGGTTACAGCACGCACGACGCACACACAGCGCCCGGATGGGCTGGGTGGAGCCAGGCGGCCCAGCCCAGCGCCCCCCAGCGCCCCCGCCTGCAGCCCCCGCCCTGGCCTGTTCTTTGGCTCCAAGACACCCCCAAGGGGGCACTGGCCCACAGCCCCTTGGCATGCGGGGGGTCAGGGGAGTCCTAGCAAGGGGCACAGCCCCCCGCACTCAGGCAGTGCCAGCACTGGGGAGCCCCTGCCCCCCCACCCAGCCAGCTCCCTGCCCCCTGCGCAGGCCCCCGGGGGACGGCGCTGGCACCTCTGGGGCAGTGGCACCCACGCTGCTGCCCCGGGGCCCGTGCTCCCCCCTCCGCAGGGCCCCGCCCCACCCCGGCCCCTCAGCACTCGGCCTCCGAGACGGCGAAGAGGGCACTGTCCTGTCTGCCCACCTCGGCCACGGCGGCGGCCAGCTGTGCCAGGTTCCCGCTGGGGAAGTGTCGCGCCTCCCACAGGTTCAGGAGCATGGCAGTCGGGCTGGCCTGCGAGGCAAAGAAGCCGAGATGGCTGCAGAGGAGAGGAGAGGAGGGGGGGCGTTAGCCGGGAGCGCCACCCCCGCCCCTGCCCGAGGCACCCTCTGCCCTCAGGGGCTGGTCGGCCATGGGGGGCTGCACGAGAGGCCTGGTGCTCGGATCACTCCCCGCCCCCCGCTCCCTGCCCCCAGGATCGCTCCCTGCCCCCCGTGCCCTGCCCCCAGGATCGCTCCCGCCCCAGGATCGCTCCCTGCCCCGTGCCCAGCCCCAGGATCGCTCCCGCCCCGTGCCCCACCCCGGGATCGCTCCCTGCCCCAGGATCGCTCCCTGCCCTCAGTGCCCTGCCCCCAGAATCGCTCCCTGCCCCTGGGATCGCTCCCTGCCCCAGGATCACTCCCTGCCCCGTGCCCCGCCCCAGGATCGCTCCCCGCCCCCATGCCCCGCCCCGGGATCGCTCCCTGCCCCTCAGTGCCCTGCCCCTGGGATCGCTCCCTGCCCCCACTGCCCTGCCCCCCGGATCGCTCCCTGCCCCCGTGCCCTGCCCCCGGGATCGCTCCCTGCCCCAATGCCCTGCCCCCAGGATCGCTCCCTGCCCCCGTGCCCTGCCCCAGGATCGCTCCCGCCCCGTGCCCCACCCGGGATCGCTCCTGCCCCAGAATCGCTCCTGCCCCGTGCCCGCCCCAGGATCGCTCCCCGCCCCATGCCCCGCCCCGGGATCGCTCCCTGCCCCTCTGTGCCCTGCCCTGGGATCGCTCCCTGCCCCCACTGCCCTGCCCCAGGCTCTCTCCCTGCCCCCCGTGCCCTGCCCCCGGGATCGCTCCCTGCCCCAATGCCCTGCCCCCAGGATCGCTCCCTGCCCCAGGATCGCTCCCTGCCCTCAGTGCCCTGCCCCCAGGATCGCTCCCTGCCCCGGGATTGCTACCTGCCCCCGGGATCGCTCCCTACCCGGGATCGCTCCTGCCCCAATGCCCTGCCCCCGGGCATGCTCCCTGCCCCCCGGGCCCGGGTCAGGGGCCGCGGCCTGCCCCCCGTGCCCCGCCCCCCGGCTCGCTCCCTGCCCCCATGCCCTGCCCCTGGGATCGCTCCCTGCCCCCAGTGCCCTGGTGAGGGGACGCTCCCTGCCCCCAGTGCCCCGCCCCCAGGATCGCTCCCTGCCCCCCAGTGCCCTGCCCCCGGGATCGCTCCCTGCCCCAATGCCCTGCCCCCGGGATCGCTCCCTGCCCCAATGCCCTGCCCCCCAGGATCGCTCCCTGCCCCCGGGCTCACTCGCTGCCCCCGGTGCCCTGGTGGGGAGACACGCCCTGCCCCCGTACCTGTCCAGGTGGAGTTTCTGGGCCAGCGTTCTCCAGTCAGCCCCGCGGGCGCAGGGCGTGTCCAGGCTGCTGATGATCTTCTGGCGGATGAGGAAGGGGATCTTGAAGGCACTGGGGCCCACCAGGGCTGGGCAGCCGGCCTCGCTCTCGGGCACCAGCCAGTCCGAGAAGCTCGTGTCCTAGGAGGCCAGCAGGGAGCGGGTGTGACGGGAGCAGTGTGGGCTCATCTCATTGGACGGTGACAGGGCCAGAAATCGTTAATTACCCCCCAGCCTGCCCTGCCCCAGGGCCCAGCTTTAGAGACTGGTTAGGAAGGGCTGTAACTGAACCGAGCCGCATTGGTAGAGAGAAGGGGAGGGGTTTGCTCAGGGCTTGGGATGGCAGCGCAGGGAGGCCAGCTGGGTGCAGCCCGTCTAGTGCTAGAGCTTTGCGTCAAAGACCAAAAGGGAATATTAACAGTTAGGAAGACACTTGCGGGAAATAGTATCATTGGCTCTGTGTCTCTTTGAAGGTTGTGGTGACCTGTATCTGAACTGTTTGATGGGTAAATGACCCTGTGCTCATTGCCAGGCTGGTTGGGAGAAGGAGAGTGAAGCCGATTGTTTTCTCAGGCCAAAAGGCTGCTGGAAATGTATAAAAACCCTGGGACACGATCCTGCTTCATCTCAGAGCTGCTCTGGGCTTCAAGAGGGGAAAACCTTAAGCCACAAGGACTGAGATCCCCAGTCCCTGACTGGAGCCACCTGAATATGGACATTGACCAACAGCCTATGGGGGGAGGGAGAGCGTCATGGTTTGAGCATTGGCCTGCTAAACCCAGGGTTGTGAGTTCAGTCCTTGAGGGGGCCACTTAGGGATCTGGGGCAAAAATCTGTCTGGGGTTGGTCCTGCTTTGAGCAGCAGGTTGGACTAGATCCCTCCTGAGGGCCCTTCCAAGCCTGAGATTCTATGATTTCTAAAAGAACTTTTGGCAACTACAAGCTCATCTCTGCTGTGTCTGAACCTCAAGAACTGAGTTCAAGTCTGTCTGTATAGTGATCTTTTACCCAACACTCTCTCTTTTTTAATACATTTTAGCTTAGTTACTAAGAATTGGCCATAGCGTGTATTTTGGGTAAGATCCAAGTTCTAATTGAACCTGGGTGTGTGGCTGAGCCTTTGGGGTTGACAGAACCTTTTCTTTTATATGATGAGATCAGATTTTCAGTAACCATCATCATATCTGACGTGTGCCTGGACGGAGGCCTGAGGCTGGGCACTTTAAGGAACCTGCACTATTTGGACTTCTGAGTAACCAGGGAGGTAACACAGAGGCTGTTCTGTGCTGGTTGGTAAATCTAAGTATTGGAATAACCACCCCGGTCTGTTTGCAGTTCACCCTGAGTGACCTCAGCTGGCTCCCACGGGCAGCACCGTCACAGAGTGGTGAGCCAGGGAGGGGACCCACAGCCCCGAGCGGCAGTGCCCCAGGCCTGGGGGTGGGACTGGGTGGCAGCCCCCCCTGCGGCTCTCACCTGCTGGGCATTCGGAGGGGCTGGTGCCCCCCCGCAGTCAGCCCCCCCCCCCCAGGGTTCCTGTTCCTCGGGCAGGTGGCTCCGGGGCCTGGCGCCCGCCTGCAGTCAGCCCCCTGCCCCCGCAGGGTTCCCGTTCCTCAGGCAGGTGGGTCCGGGGCCTGGCGCCCGCCCGCAGTCAGCGCCCCCCCCCCCAGGGTTCCCGTTCCTCAGGCAGGTGGGTCCGGGGCCTGGCGCCCGCCCGCAGTCAGCCCCCCCCCAGGGTTCCCGTTCCTCGGGCAGGTGGCTCCGGGGCCTGGCCCATGCACACCGTCAGCCCCGCAGGGTTCCGTTCCTCAGGCAGGTGGGTCCGGGGCCTGGCGCCTGCCCGCAGTCAGCCCCCAGGGTTCCGTTCCTCGGGCAGGTGGCTCCGGGGCCTGGCACATATACACAGTCCGCACCCTGCCCCCCCCCCCAGGGTTCCCGTTCCTCAGGCAGGTGGGTCCGGGGCCTGGCGCCTGCCCGCAGTCAGCCCCCCCCCAGGGTTCCCGTTCCTCGGGCCGGTGGCTCCGGGGCCTGGCACATGCACACAGTCCGCCCCCCCCCCCCCCCCAGGGTTCCCGTTCCTCGGGCAGGTGGCTCCGGGGCCTGGCACATGCACACAGTCAGCCCCACCCCCCCAGGGTTCCCGTTCCTCAGGCAGGTGGCTCCGGGGCCTGGCACATGCACACAGTCAGCCCCACTCACCGCTCCCAGCCCGCTCACCTTGGCGATGTTGAAGTTGATGTTGAAGCTCTGCCCGTCGCCCTCCACCTGCCAGACCCAGATCTTGCAGGCCAGCTGGCAGGTGCTGGGGCTGAGGCGTTCCAGCGTGAAGGTGCAGTGCAGGTAGGGCTGCAGCCCGCTCCACAGGTGGTAGAAGGGGATCTCCTGTGGCGGAGGGAAGCCGAGGGTCACTCCCGCCCGCCCTGGGGCTGCTGCAGGGCTTCAGGGGCGGGGCAGGAATCCCTCCAGCTCCCCAGGAAGCAGCAGGGACGGTCCCCACCCCGGCCAAGAGCAGGGGCCCGGGCAGCAGGAGCTTGGGGCAGGATGGGGGGCAGGGCAGAGCAGGGCGTCCCTGCCAGCCCCTGGGGCTCGGTGCCTGCTCGGCCGTGGCGCTGCTGCAGGGCTCACCCGTCCTGCTGTGGGCAGAGCTGGGCCTGGCGCTGGAGCCCTGGCTGGGGCAGGTGGGCGCAGCAGGCACGGCTGGCTCTCCTACCTGGTAGCTGGCGAGGAGTTTGCTCTTCCACAGCGAGCTGGGCATGTCGTGGATGGAGAGGCGCAGGTTGTGGTAACTGTCCTTGAAGTGCAGGATGCGGGGGGCTCCGATCAGCTGCCCCCCCAGCTGCTTCTCCAGCTGCATCACCTCCTGCCGGGAGACGGGCGCTCAGCCCGGGCCAGTCCCCACGCAGCCCGGGCCCTGGATCCCCTCGCCCCTCAGGTGCTTCCTCGGTGACCCCCTGCCCTCGGGGCCCCCAGCCTGTCCCTGGGCAGCCCTGGCCCCAGTGAGAGCAGTGGGCTGAGCAAGGCAGCTCTGGGAGCCTCGTGGCATGGGGGGGAGCCCGTTGCCTTTCCCTGCGGGGTTCAGCTCAGCCCTGCCAGGTCAGGGGGCATCTGGGCAGTGACCAGCCCGGCCCTGCTGCCGTAATGGTGCCAGGAAGGGAGGGGAGACAGGTACTGGGTCACATGGGAGCTAGGAGAGAGCGCCTGGAGGGCACATCTCGGCTGCTAGGTAAGAGATTAAAGTCCAGGACCTCCCTGGCAGCTATTCTCTGACATGCTTCCAGTTCCACGCGCAGGGCCAGGGAGACTGGCAGAACTGCCGGGTCTCAATGCGTGGATGAGATGATGGTGACGGGAGAAGGGGTTTAGGTTTATTGGGAAAGGAGGAACCTATATAGGAAGGTTGGGCTCCACCTAAACCAAACTGGTACCGGATTGCTGGTGTGTAACGCTAAAGGGTAGTAGAGGAGTTTTGAAACGAAGGGCTGGGAAAAGGCAACAGGTGCGGAAGAGCACATGGTTCGGACAGAGACATCCCTTGGGGGAGGATCTTTTAACGGGGAGTCTCTATATCCTAGTAAAGGGGAGAGGATCGAAGCTGATAAAGTGCAGGTAGGAACTGAGGAGAAACAGTCAAGTCAGGGCTCTCAGAGCGGTAGCCATGTTAGTCTGTATCAGCAGTTACCTCACATGAAGGCAGACAACTACATATTGACAAATATAGAAATGCTAGAAGTGTAAAGACGAAGATGGGGGAACTCGAGTGCTTGGTATTAAATGAGGATATTGATGTAGTTGGCATCACAGAAACTCGGTGGAATGATGATGATCAATGGGGCACGGTGACAGCAGGGTACGAACTGTATAGGGATGACGGAGCAGATCGCACTGGTGGGGGAGGTGACACTGTATGTGAAAGGAAGCGTAGAGTCAAATATAGTACAAATCTTCAATGACTCAAACTGTCCCATCGAATCTCTCGGGATAGAAATTCCATGCTTGAATAATAAGCGTATCGCAGCAGGGATCTACTCCTGCCCACCTGACCAGGGTGGTGGTGATGACTGTGAAATGCCCTGGGAGAGTAGAGAGGCTACAAAGACAGAAAATAATAATGGGGGATTTCGACTATCCCTGTAGTGACTGCGCACGTCACCTCAGGATGGGATGCAGAGAGAACATTTCCAGACACCATTAATGACTGGAACCCACAAGAGAGGAGGCAGTTCTTGATTTAGTCTAAGTAGAGCACAGGATCTGGTCCAAGAGGTGACTAGAGCTGAACTGCTCAGTAATAGCGACCACAATGTAATAACATTCAACACCCGGGGGCTGGGGACACCAAAGAAACCCACCGCAGTAGCATTTAACGTCACAAGGGGGTTAGTTAAACAGGAATTGAAAGGAACACAAGAGGGAAACGCCTGCAAGCTGCATGGAGACCATAACAGAGGCTCAAACTACATGCTACATGCTTACTACACGCATACCCCAACTAAAACACCAGTAAGAAGTCCAAAAACGTCCCCGTGGCAAACAGCAGAGTATAAGCGGTGGCTGGAAGCAAAAAGGCAGCCTTTAAATCTTGGAAGTCAAGTCCTGCTGGGAAAATAGGAAAGAGCATAAACTCTGGCGAGTCAAGTGTAAACGTGTAATTTGGGATTGTGGAAGCGGGGAAAGAAAGAGGGTTTAAGTGCAGCCATTTAAGTGTCAGAGACAGATACAAGTCTTAGCCTAGTATCGCGAGACCCGTAGAAGCAGGGCCCACGTCAGAAGCGAGTGGAAAACAGCAGGATAGTCAGTGTGACCCAGCCTGGAGATAACGATGTCTGTGAGAAAATACCCGAGTAGCTAGCAAATAGCCTAAATAAACTGCAGATGGTTTTAATTAATGCACGTCACAAAGAGGCATAAATACTTGTGTGATTTTGCTTGCACTTTGGAGAAACTGAGGCAGAGATGCTCTCTGCCAGCTGTGTTCTTCCCTTGCAATCGCATGTCCTGAATAAAGCTGTCTCTGATTTTGTTGCTTCCAACCTGAGAGTTGAGTTCGTTTCTTCCACAGGAGGCCAAAAAAGAATTTGAAGAGCAGCTAGCAAAAAACGAACAGCACCATTTTTAAGTTAATCAGAAGCAGAAAGCCTGGTGAACGATCAGTGGGGCCACTGGACATCGAGGTGCTAAAGGACCACTCAAAGACAAGGCCATTGCGGAGAAACTAAGTGAATTATTTGCATCGGTCTTCACGGCTGAGGATGTGAGGGAGTTTCCCACACCTGAGCCATTCTTTTTAGGTGACAAAGCTGAAGACCTGTTCTAGCTCGAGGTGTTAATAGAGGAGGTTTTGGAACAAACTGATAAACAGTAATAAGTCACCAGGACTGATGGTATCACCAAGAGCTCTGAAGGAACTCAAATGTGAAATTGCAGGACTACTAACTGTGGCGTGTAACCTATGGCTTAAATCCCTGCATCCTCCCTGGGGGGCTCTGAGCAGGAACCCACCCCCAGCCTCTGTACCAGAGGAGAGCTAATGTGACACCAATTTTTAAAAAGGTCCAGAGGTGATCCCGGCAATTACAGGCCAATAAGCCTGACTCCAGAATCGGGCAAACTGGTTGAAAGGATAGTAAAGAACAGAACTGTCAGACACACAGATGAACACAGTTTGTTGGGGAAGAGTCAACAGGGCTTTTGGAAAAGGAAATCACACCTCACCAATCTACTAGAATTCTTTGGGGGGGTCAACAAGGGGGATCCAGTAGCTATAGTGAACTTGGACTTTTAGAAAGCCTTTGACAAGGTGTCATGGAGTGTGGGGGAGACACGGCCCTGCACCCCCGGCTTCCTGCGATTCACCTGGACTCTCAGCCAGCCAGTAACACAGCAGGTTTATTTAGACAACAGGAACAGTCCATGACAGGCCTTATAGGTACAGACAACAGGACTCCTCAGTTAGGCCCATCTGGGGGGCCAGGGAGGCCAGAGCCCTGTCTGGGCTCCCGTCCATTTCCCAGCCAGCTCCAAACTGAAACCCCCTCCAGCCTCTCACTCAGTCCCCCCCTCCCCCGGCTCCTCCCCCACCCTTTGTCCAGTTTTGGGGGCAGAGGTGTCACCTGGCCCCCAACCCCCCTCTTGGGTTCTCAGGTTACATGTTCAGGTATCCTCCCTTCCCCCATGCAGACAGTCCCAGCCAAACTCCCCTGCCACCTTCCCAGGCCAACACTCCCCACTCAGCATTCACAGACCACAGCAAGAACAGTCCCAGTTCGTCACACAAGGTCCCTCACCAAAGGCTCTTAGGCAAAGTGAGCAGCCCTGGGCTAGGAGGGAAGCTGCTCTCAGGGGTCGGTAACTGGTTAAAAGCCAGGAAACAAAGGGGAGGAATAACTGGTCAGTTTTCAGACTGGAGAGAGGTCAATAGTGGGGTCCCCCAGGGGTCTGTACTGGGCCCAGGGCTGTTCAACAGGCTCATAAATGATCTGGCAAAGCGGTAAACAGGGAGGCAGCAAAGTTTGCAGCTGATACAAAGCTACTGAAGAAGTTAAGTCCCAGGCAGACGGCGAAGAGCTACAAAGGGATCTCACAAAACTGGGTGACTGGGCAACAAAATGCACTATCATGGCGGGTGTGGAGAAAGTGACGAGGGACGTGTTATTTACCCCTTCCCATAACACAAGAACCAGGGGTCAGCCAAGGAAATGAACAGGCAGCAGGTTTAAAACAAACAGAAGGAAGTACTTCACACAGCGCATAGTCGACCTGTGGAACTCCTTGCCAGGGGATGGTGTGAAGGCCAGAAGTATAAGTGGGTACAAAAAAAAGGAGGTAAGTTCCTGGAGGACAGGTCCCTCAGTGGCTGCTAGCCAGGCTGGGCAGGGATGCAGCCCACGCTCCAGGTGTGCCTAAGCCTGTGAGGGCCAGCAGCCGGGGCTGGATGCCAGGGGACGGATCACTCGCACTCGCCCTGTTCTGGTCACTCCCTCTGGGGCACCTGGCACTGGCCGCTGGCGGCAGACGGGACACTGGGCTGGACGGGCCCTTGGGCTGACCCAGGCAGGCTGTTCTCATGTAGATGGGAAAGGAACCGGCTGGCGGGCTAGGAACATGACTGAGGGCCAGAACCCTGCCAGGACTGGAGTAGCAGGGAGCTCCCCCCACGACCGCACTCCCACCCTGCTCCCTACAGCACCCCCTGCTGGGAGAGGCTGGGAGTCCCCCCAGTGCCAGAGCTCCCCGCTGCTCTCCATGTGCCCCCCAGGTCTGGCACAGAGTGTGCTTGGTCCAGGCCTCTCTCAGCTGGGCTCTTTGCAAAGGGGAGGCAGGGCCTGGGAGGCAGGGCATGGGTCAGGGCAGGGCTGAGGAGCAGGGTGGGGTTGGGGTCAGGATCATGGCAGAGCTGGGGGTCAGGACTGGGGTAAGGGTGGGGCGGAGGTGCTCGGGTCAGGGTGGGGCTGGGGTCAGGCCATGGGGCTGGGCGGAGGTCAGGCTAAGAGGCAGGGCGGGGGGCAGGCTATGGGGCAGGCCGTGGGGCAGGCCGTGGGGCAGTACCTGGAGCACGTCCGGGGTGTCGCGGAGGCAGTACACGCGGACTGCAGGAGGCAGGGCGGGGGGCAGGCCAGGGAGCTGCAGGAGGCAGGGGCGGGGCAGGGCAGGAGGCAGGGGGTGGGGCAGGCCGTGGGGCGGTACCGGGCGCCGGGCCGGGGTGTCGCGGAGGCAGTACCGTTGGAGGCGTTACTCCTGGGAGCTGCCGGCGGCCGGGGGGGGGGCAGGCCATGGGGCAGGGCATGGGGCAGGGCAGGGCTGAGGAGCAGGGTGGGGTTGGGGTCAGGATCATGGCAGAGCTGGGGGTCAGAACTGGGGTAAGGGTGGGGCGGAGGTGCTCGGGTCAGGGTGGGGCTGGGGTCAGGCCATGGGGCTGGGCGGGGGGGCAGGCCGTGGGGCACGGCGTGGGGCAGGCCGTGAGGCGGTACCTGGAGCACGTCCAGGGTGTCGCGGAGGCAGTACACGCGGACGCTGTACTCCAGGGAGCTGCAGGAGGCCGGGCGGGGGGCAGGCCATGGGGCAGGCCGTGGGGCAGGCCGTGGGGCGGTACCTGGAGCATGTCCGGGGTGTCGCGGAGGCAGTACACGCGGACGCTGTACTCCAGGGAGCTGCAGGAGGCCGGCGCGAAGAGCAGGAGCTTGAGGCGCTTGGCGGCCGCCATGCTGAGCGACTCCCCCACCAGGGCGAAGCGCCCCAGCTGCTCCGTGAAGACGTAGGCGGCCTGGGCCTCCAGCTGGCAGTAATAGAGCCCTGAGGCCGCCTCCTCCCCGACCTGCAGCACGTCCTGCAGCAGAGACCCCAGAGCTGGGCACGCGGCCCCCGGCCCCCCTCAGCCCTGCCTGCCACCGCGAGCCAGCGCCCTGCGCGGGGAGCCCGCCTGGGGGGCGCCGAGCGGGGACCCTCCCCCTCCTCCTCCCCCTGCCCTGGGGGTCGCCGAGCGGGGACCTGCCCCTGCCTGGGGCGCCGGGCGGGACCTGCCCCTGCCTGGGGGGCGCCGAGCGGGGACCTGCCCCTGCCCTGGGGGCGCCGGGCAGGGACCTGCCCCTGCCCTGGGGGGCGCCGAGCGGGGACCTGCTCCTGCCCTGGGGGGCTCTGAGCGGGGACCTGCCCCTTCCCTGGGGGGCGCCGGGCGGGGACCTGCCCCTGCCCTGGGGGGCTCCGAGTGGGGACCCTCCCCCTCCTCCTCCCCCTGCCCTGGGGGGCTCCGAGCGGGGACCTGCCCCTGCCCTGGGGGGCTCCGAGTGGGGACCCCAGTCTTAGCTGTTTTCTTTCCCAGGCCATGTTGGGGGAGGGGACGTGCACCCCCTGTGAGTGCCTTTGGGGTCCCCTCAGCACTCCCACTCCCAGCCCCCGTTATGGGCCCCTGGCCCAGGCACTCACCTCCCAGGTGCCCTCACACGACTGCTTCTTCAGGCGGATGCTCCAGTCGGCGGCGTTGGCCTCCACGCAGTGCCCCAGGGCCAGGATGGCGGGACGCGTGAGCAGCACCCCCGGCGGCCCGCAGCTGACGATGGGGCTCAGCAGGGTCTGGCAGCCGGCGAGGGGCAACCTCCACAGGGAGAGGAGAGAGGGTGAGGGGTGAGACGGGGCACTGCCAGGGCACGGAGCTGGCACCAGCTGCAGGGAGCTCCACGCTGGTGGCCCGGGGCTGGCAGGGCTGCAGGCCCAGCACCTACCTCACGTCCTCCTGCTTGTGCAGCGTCAGGTAGACCTCGTAGATCTTCCCCCGCGGGATGGCATCGGGCGGGATGAGCAGGCTGATCCCTGCAGCAGGGCAGATGGCACAGGTCAGCGGGGGCTGCCCTGATCCCAGCCCCGCCCACGGGGCCCACCGGCCTTTCTGGCTCCAGCCCTGCCCCGTGCCCCCCCCCGGCTGGAGTGCAGGCCCAGCATGGCAAGCCCAGGTGCCCCACGGCACCCACTGCCCGGTGGGCAGGGGGATGGATTCTCACGCTGGCTCGCAGGCCGGGGCCCCAGGGTGCCGCCCCACTCCCGCGCCAGCCGTACCTGTGTTGGGGATCAGGAGCCGCCCCCCCAGGAAATTGAAGGTGCCGTAGGCCATGTTGGCAGCGCCCCGGGGCAGGGAGCGGAAGCAGCTCTGGGCGGCGAAGCGCGAGACGAAATCCACGCCCTCGGCGGCGGGCGAGCTGTGGTGCAGGGTGTGGCGCCCGGCGCCCAGGGGGCTCAGCAGGTGCCCGTTGCTGAGCTGGAACTTGCTGTGCCCGTCCTGGCGTGAGCACAGGGAGCCCTGGTAGGTCATGGTGGTGGTGCTGAGGTCGGGCTGGATGGTGAGCAGGTGGGACGTCCCTGTGAGCGGGCAGAGGGTGAGCCAGTCAGTGCTGCCCCCCCACGGTCCCGCCCCTTGCCCAGGCCGATGGGAAGGGTCCTGGAGCCTGGGCCCGGCTCTGTGCCAGCAGGCTGGCAGTGACGAGCCCTCCAGGACTGCGCTGCCCGAGCCCATGGAGCTGCACCCCGCCCAGTGCTGCCCGCGTCCCCATGCCGCACGCACCTGCCTTGGCTGGCTTGCTGCTGACGGGCTGGAAGCCGGCGGTGAGGATGGACGAGTCGGCCACGTCGGGGTCCAGGCCCCCCTTCTTGCGGCAGCACACCAGGACCACCACGAGCAGCAGCAGCACCAGGCAGACGGCCACGGCCATGAGCCCCACGTACAGTGCCACGTCCTCGGGGCCAGAGGCGGCTGGGGGGAGAACCACGCTGAGCCGGGCTTTGCTCCGGCCAGAGCCGCGGGGTCCTGTGCTGCAGCGCCCCCCACAGGAGGGGATGGGCAGGCACCCAGGCAGCCTGGGGCTCGGCACGAGGGTTTCTCCCTGGGCATGGGCCAGATTGGGGCTGAGGCCTTCTGTGGGGCTTGTGCCAGGGCCAGGCTCCCCACTGGGCCCCACTCCTGGCACCTGCATTCGCAAAGCGTCTCTGTCCCCATGGGAAACGCAGCTGAGGGCATGTGAGTACCTGTGGCCTGACATAGAATCACAGGACTGGCAGGGACCGCGAGAGGTCACCTAGTCCAGTCCCCTGCCCTCCTGGCAGGACTAAGTACACCTCTATACACCCCATATAACGCTGTCCTCGGGCCCCAAAAAGTCTTACTGCGTTATAGGTGAAACCGTGTCATATTGAACTTGCTTTGATCCACCGGAGTGTGCAGCCCCCCCCCCCCGGAGCGCTGCTTTACCGCGTTATATCCGAATTCGTGTTATATCGGGTGGCGTTATATCAGGGGAGAGGTGTATTATCTAGACCACCCCTGACAGGTGTTTGTCCAACCTGCTTTTAAAAATCCCCAATGATGAAGATTCCACAGCCTCCCTGGGCAATTCATTCCAGTGCTTAACCACCCTGACAGTTAGGAAGTTTTTCCTAATGTCCAACCTAAACCTCCCTTGCTGCAAGTTAAGCCCATTGCTGCTTGTCCTGCCCTCAGAGGTTAAGAAGAAGAATTTTTCTCCCTCCTCCTTGTAACAACCTTTTCTGTACTTGAAAACTGTTACCACGTCCCCTCTCAGGCTTCTCTTCTCCAGACTAAACAAACCCAGTTTTTCCAATCTTCCCTCATGGGTCATGGTTTCTAGCCCTTTCATCATTTTTGTCACTCTTCTCTGGACTCTCTCCAATTTGTCCACATCCTTCCTGACATGCGGCACCCAGAACTGGACACAACACTTCAGTGGAGGCCTAATCAGTAGAGCGGAAGAATTACTTCTCGAACTCAGATGTGAAATTGCAGGACTACTAACTGTCGTCTGTAACCTGTCATTTAAATCAGCTTCTGTACCAGATGACTGGAGGATACCTAATGTGATGCCAATTTTTTAAAAGGGCTTGAGAGGTGATCCCGGCAATTACAGGCCGATAAGCCTGACTTCAGTACTGGGCAAACTGGTTGAAACTATAGTAAAGAACAGAATTGTCAGAGACAGAGATGAACATTGTCAGGCATGTAGATAAACATAATGTGCTGGGGAAGAGTCACCATGGTGTCTGTAAAGGGAAATCATGCCTCAGCAATCTACTAGAATTCTTTGAGGGGGTCAACAAGCATGCGGCGAAGGGGGATCCAGTGGACCTAGTGCACTTAGATTTCCAGAAAGCCTTTGACAAGGTCCCTCACCAAAGGCTCTTAAGCAAAGTGAGCTGCCCATGGGATGAAAGGGAAGGTCCTCTCATGGGTCAGTAACTGGTTAAAAGAGAGGAAACAAAGGGGAAGTATAAACGGTCAGTTTTCAGAATGGAGAGAGGTAAATACAGTAACTCCTCACTTAAAATCATTTCAGTTAACGTTGTTTTGTTGTTACGTTGCTGATCAATTAGGGAACATGCTCGTTTAAAGTTGTGTAATGCTCCCGTCTAACGTCATTTGGCAGCCTCCTGCTTTGTTTACTGCTTGTAGGAAGGGATAGCTCAGTGGTTAGAGCATTGGCCTGCTAAATCCAGGGTTGTGAGCTCAATCCTTGAGGGGGCCACTTAGGGCTCTGGAGCAAAATCAGTATTTGGTCCTGCTAGCGAAGGCAGGGGGCTGGACTCAATGACCCTTTGGGGTTCCTGCCAGTTCTAGGAGACAGGTCTATCTCCATTAATTTTAAGAGCAGCCCATTGCAGCTGGCTGGTGGGGGCTTGGAACCAGGGTGGACCATCAGCTCCCCGCTCCCCGAAGTTCCCTGTGCAGCAGCCGCCCAGCAGGCTATCAAGGCAGCTCAGCTGTCCCTCCCCCCACTGCCGTGTGCTGCTCCTGCCCTCTGCCTTGGAGCTGCTCCCCGAGCCTCCTGCTTGCTGGGGGGGGGGCTAATGTCAGGGTGTCCCCCTCCCCCCTGCTCCTGCACCCCGCTTACCCCTTCTCCATATAGAGCAGGGAGGGGACACGGATGGAGAGAGAGAGAGAGCCTGGGGCAGCAGCTGCTGTCTCAACTTCCTGATCCACTTCAAAAGACAATGCACTGAAGAGTGGGTCAGCTTCCTTAAAGGGGCAGTGCGCATCTCTGGTGTGGGTCTGGCTCCCCTCCCTCGTGTTCCTGCTGCTTGTGTGAGAGGCTACAGTAACAACGCGTTAACCCTTGAGGGCTCAGCGAGTGCTAGTTCATCATTTAGCAGCAAGGCTCCCTGGGAAATATCCCTCCCTCTGACTCCACCACCTCAACCAAGTTTCACAGTCATCATAGCTGTGAACAGTAATAAATTGTTTGTTTAAAACAATTACTGTGTGTACATCTATATAAGATATAGTTTTTTGTCTGGTGAAAAAAATTTCCCTGGACCCTAACCCCCCCTATTTACATTAATTCTTATGAGGAAATTGGATTTGCTTAACATCGTTTCGCTTAAAGTTGCATTTTTCAGGAACAGAACTACAACGTTAAGCGAGGAGTTACTGTAGTGGTGTTCCCAAGGGGTCTGTTCTGGGACCAGTCCTATTCAACATATTCATAAATGATCTGGAGAAAGGGGTCAACAGGGAGGTGGCAAAATCTGCAGATGATCCAAAACTACTCAAGATAGTACTAAAGTCCCAGGCAGATTGCGAAGAGCTACAAAAGGATCTCACAAAACTGGGCAACAAAATGGCAGATGAAATTCAATGTTGATAAATGCAAAGTGATGCACATTGGAAACCATCATCCCAACTATACCTATACATTTCTGGGGGGTCTAAATTAGCTGTTACCACTCAAGAAAGAGACCTTGGAGTCATCGTGGACGGTTCTCTGAAAACATCCCCTCGCTGTGCAGCAGCAGTCAAAAAAGTGAACAGAATATTGGGAGTCATTAGGAAAGGGATAAATGGTAAAACAGAAAATATCAGATTGCCTCTATGTAAATCCATGATACGCCCACCCCTTGAATACTGCGTGCAGATGTGGTTGCCCCACCTCAAAAAAAGATATATTGGAATTGGAAAAGGTTCAGGAAAGGGCAACAAAAATGATTAAGGGGATGGAACGGCTGCTGTATGAGGAGAGATTAATAAGACTGGGACTTTTCATCTTGGAAAAGAGACGGCTGGGGGGATATGATAGAGGGCTATAAAATCCTGACTGGTGTGGAGAAAGTAACTAAGGAAGTGTTATTTTCTCCTTCTCATAACACAAGAACTAGGGGGCACCAAATTAAATTAATAGGCAGCAGGTTTAAAACAAACAAAAGGAAGTATTTCTTCACACAACGCACAGTCAACCTGTGGAACTCCTTGCCAGATGTTGTTGTGATGGCCAAGATTATAACAGGGTTCAAAAAAGAACTAGATAAATTCATGGAGGGTAGGTCCATCAATGGCTATTAGCCAGGCTGGGCAGGGATGCCAGAAGCTGGGAATGGGCGACAGGGGATGGATCACTTGATGATTCCCCGCTCTGTTCATTCCCTCTGGGGCACCTGGCACTGGCCACTGTCAGAAAACAGGATATTGGGCTAGATGGACTTTTGGTCTGACCCAGTCTGGCCGTTCTTATGTTCTCGTGTCTTGCTTACAACACTCCTGCTAATACAGCCCAGAATGATGTTCACTTTTATTGCAACAGCGTTACACTGTTGACTCATATTTAGCTTGTGATCCACTACGATCCCCCCGATCCCTTTCCACAGTGCTCCTTCCTAGGCAGTCATTGCCCATTTTGTATGTGTGCAACTGATTGTTCCTTCCTAAGTGAAGCACTTTGCATTTGTCCTTATTGAATTTCATCCTATTTACTTCAGACCATTTCTCCAGTTTGTCCAGATCATTTTGTATTTTCATCCTGTTCTCCAAAGCACTCGCAACCCCTCCCAGCTTGGTATGGTCTGCAAACTTCATAAGTGGACTCTCTATGCCCTTACCTAACTCACTGATGAAGATATTGAACAGAAACGGACTCAGAACTGATCCCTGCGGGACCCCACTCGTTATGTCCTTCCAGCATGACTGTGGGCCACTGATAACTACTCTCTGGGAAGTTTTCCGACCAGTTTTGCACCCACCTTATAGTCAGGGGCGGCTCCAGGCATCAGCACGCCAAGCACGTGCCTGGGGCGGCAGGCCACGGGGGGGCGCTCTGCTGGTCACCGTGAGGGTGGCAGGCAGGCAGGGTGCGGACCTCCCGCAGGCTGCCGCCGGATCCGCAGGACCGGGGACCTCCCGCAGGCTGCCGCCGAATCCGTGGGACTGGGGACCTCCCACAGGCTGCCGCCGAATCCACGGGACCGGGGACCTCCCACAGGCACTGCCGAAGGCAGCCTGCCTGCCGTGCTTGGGGCGGCAAAATACCTAGACCCACCCCTGCTTATAGTAGCTCCATAGGTTGTATTTCCCTAGTTTGTTTATGAGCCGGTCATGCGAGACAGTATCAAAAGCCTTACTAAAGTCAAGATATACCACGTCTACCGCTTCCCCCCATCCACAAGGCTTGTTCCCCTGTCACAGAAAGCTCTCAGGTTGGTTTCACACGGCTAACTGTTATTTATCATCTTCTAGGTGTTTGCAAATTGGTTGCTTCATTATTTGCTCCATTGTCTTTCCAGGTAATGAAGTTAAGCTGACTGGTCTGTAATTCCCTGGGTTGTCCTTATTTCCCTTTTTATAGATTGACACTAGATTTGCCATTTTCCAGTACGCTGGAATCTCGCCCGTCTTCCATGACTTTCCGAAGATAACTGCTAATGGCTCAGATATCTCCTCCGTCAGCTCCTTGAGCACTCTAGGATGTATTTCCCTGGGGACTGGAAGACATCTAACTTGTCTAAGTGATCTTTAACGTGTTCTTTCCCCTATTTTAGCCTCTGATCCTACCTCATTTTCACTGGCATTCACTACGTTAGACGTCCAATCGCCACCAACCTTCTTGGTGAAAACCGAGACAAAGACGTCATTAAGCACCTCTGCCATTTCCGCATTTTCTGTTACTGTCTTTCCCCCTCATTGAGTAAAGGGTCTACTCTGTCCTTGGGCTTCCTCTCGCTTCTAATGTATTTGTAGAATGTTTTCTTGTTACCCTTAATGTCTCTGGCTAGTTTGATCTCGTTTTGTGCCTTGGCCTTTCTAATATGTCCCTACATACTTCTGTTATTTGTTTATATTCATCCTTCGTCATTTGACCAAGTTTCCACTTTCTGTAGGACCCTTTTTGAAGTTCAGGTCACTGAACATCTCCTGGGTAAGCCAGGCTGGTCTCTTGCCAGACTTCCCATCTTTCCTACACGGGGGTAGTTTGCGCTTGTGCCCTTAATAACGTCTCTTTGAAACACTGCCGACGGTCTTCAGCTGTTTTTCCCCTTACCCGGGGCGGGGACCATGGGAGCGTGCCCCTGAGAGTGCAGTGTGCATGCCAACGGGCCTGGTGATTGCACGCCAGGCTGCCAGGGCGTGTGTGCGGGTGCATGCGTGTGTGTACACGCGTGTGTGTGCACGCATTTGCAGGGCACCTCCTGGCTCTCCCCGGTCGCCTGCCCGCCCCCCCCCCCCCCACCAGCTGGCTGCGGGGGATGGGTCAGCACTGTGAGAACTTGTGATTTGATGTAAATGGCAAAGCGAGGGCCTGGCAAAGCTAACGAGCTGCGCACTGACGGGCCCTGCTGCTCAGGCCCCGGGGGCTGCCTTGGAGCTCCCTCTGCAGAGCCTCGGGCAGTGCTCCCCACCCGCCGCATGCACAGGGGCACCAGCCCTGGACCCACCTGAGCCCCCGGGCTGGGCTCTCAGAGGGCCAGGATCAGATACACCTGGTGATACACCCTCTGTCAGACATGGGCTGGGGGTGCAGAGGCTGCAGGGAATGGTGTGGGGTGGCCAAGGGGTCAGCCAGGGGGTCTTATGGGGCGCAGACGCTGCCAATCCTGCTAACTGATGAGCCAGGACTGACGGGCCCAGCCCCACTCGCTGGCCTGGCAGCTGGCATGTGCCACCCCCCAGGGCCATGGCACCAGAAGCTGTGGCAAAGGGGAAGTTTTGTATGAACACAGTGTGTGCCTCAGTTTCCCCTCTGTGTCGCACAAGTATCTTGGTGCGGGACAAGGGTGTGTGATCGCTGCAGAGACCCCAGAGGGCAGGTGTGATGCCGACGGGCCGCCTGGGCCCAGACAATGGCCGACACTCTGTATCCTGGCCCTGCCTCTGCACGGAGCCAGCCAGAGGAGCTGGAGGCCAGGGGCCAGAGGAGGGGGAGTGGGCGTGACTGAGGCTGGGTTGCTGGAGGCTGCTCAGTCTCCTGGGGTTTGGACTTCATTGAATCTTCCTGCGCTCACATGGTCTGTCCTACGCTGCGCTCCAGGCGACTAATAACCTGTCTGTGCCACAGGGGCTCTGTGGCTGAGGGGGGTCAGGGGAGTCCAGCCCCCGGGGCTCTGTGGCGGGGGGGGGGGCAGCGCTGGGGACGGGCAGGGCCCCAGGGAGGAGACACTCACCGTGGCTGCAGAGCTCGGTGGTGCAGTTGCGGGTCTCCAGCTCGGCTCCTTGGCAGTCCTGGCCCCCGTTGCGAGGCGCTGGCTCCGAACACTCGCGGCTCCGCCAGTGCGTGCAGTCCAGAGCGCACAGCGACCACCGGCTCCAGCCTGACCAGCCGCCGTCCACTGCACACAGCAGCCAGTGAGCGCATGGGAACCTCGGCCAGACCTCTGCCCCACTGCCCCCGCCACCCCACTGCACATCACTGCACCCTCCCCACTGCACGTCACTGCACCGTCCCCACTGCATCCCACTGCACCCTACCCACTGCACCTCACTGCCCCTACCCACTGCATGCCACTGCACCGTCCCCACTGCACCCTCCCTACTGCACACTGCACTTCACTGAACCATCCCCAATGCACCTCCCCACACTCCACTGCCTGGCCTCACTGCACGTCACTGCCCCTACCCACTGCATGCCACTGCACCATCCACACTCCACTGCCTGGCCTCACTGCACGTCACTGCACCCCCCCTCCCACTGTGTCCCACTGCCCCCCATTGCCCTTGGCTCCTTGCCCAGGTTTCTAATGGGGTCGGGACCACGGACATGGGACGGAACAACACGGACACGGGGGGGTGAAGATGACACAGCTGGGAGGGGGGGCTGGGCACAGAGTGGGGGGACTCACAAAGGAAAGGAACCTGCTGCTCAGCCTGCAACCCCGGCTCAGGGAGCGGGTGACCTCCCTCCAGTCACACCACGCAGCAGCTTGTCCGGCACTGCTCCGGGACGGCCCAGGCCTGGGACAGTGGGGGCTGCGGGTCGGGACTGAGGGGCACCAGCAGAGCTGGGGGAGGGGGCACAGGGCTGGGACAGTGGGGGCTGCGGGTCGGGACTGAGGGGCACCGGCAGAGCTGGGGAGGGCGGTTGCCCCATCCCCCGTGCGTTTCGGAGCCTGGCTCTCCCCTGGTGCCGTGTGCAGGTGCCTGGGGCTGGCAGAGCGATGGGCGCGGGGGCATGGCGGTGGCCGAGCGGGTACCTGGGCACAGGGTGGTGCAGGCGTTTTTCTGCACGTTCTGGCCCTCACAGAATGTTCCCCCATTGAGGGGCGCTGGGTTGGTGCAGCTCCGGCTCCGCTTCTGCCAGCCCCGTCCACAGCTGGTGCTGCAGGCCGACCAGTCTGTCCAAGTCGACCAGCCGCCGTTCACTGGGGTGGGAAAGGGACAGAGTCAGCGCGAGCCCCTGGCGCCGGGCAGGGCAGCACTGGGAGACTCCCAGCTGGGCTCCCTGGAACGGCGGGTTGGGCACCTGGCGGGGGGCTGCCCACGCTGGGGAAGGTGCCGCCCGGGGTGCCCTGCTCCGGGGGGATTCGCTGGCTCCAGGGGAAGCTTCTGGGCTGCAGGGAGATAGACAGGGAGACACGGGGGCAGGGGACACAGCTGGGGGGTCCTGCTTTGCTGGGGTTTCCCTGCGTCACAGCTGGCTGCAGCCCCCGCCCCGAGCTGCCCCACCCCCAGCTCCTTACCGTACACGGTGACGGCGGCGGAGGAGCTGCGGCGACGGGCCACCATGTTCTTGGCCACACAGGTATAGTTGGCCGTATCGGCCAGGCGCGCCCGCGGCACCACCAGGCTGTGCTCCGGCGTCACGTACACGCTGGTATCCAGCGCCGGGTCCACCAGCTCCTCATTACGCAGCCACTCCACCTGCGGGCAGCGGGCGTCAGGCAGGGGCAGACACGGGGCGCTGGGGCAAGCGGGGGAGGGGAGGACACGGGGTGCTGGGGTGGGGGAGGGAGGAAATGGGGCGTTAGGGCAGAAGGGAGGAGGAGGACACGGGGTGCTGGGGCAGGCGGGGAGGGGAGGACACGGGGTGCTGGGGCAGGCGGGGAGGAGGAGGCACAGGGTGCTGGGGCGGGGGGGAGGGGAGGAAATGGAGGCGTTGGGGCAGGAGGCGGAGGGGAGGACACAGGGTGCTGGGGCAGG
Source organism: Mauremys reevesii (assembly GCF_016161935.1). NCBI lineage: Eukaryota > Metazoa > Chordata > Testudines > Geoemydidae > Mauremys > Mauremys reevesii. Next base: position 1,358,208 of record NC_052630.1, read on the forward strand.
CGGGGGAGGGGAGGAAATGGAGGCCTTGGGGCAGGAGGCGGAGGGGAGGACACGGGGTGCAGCAGCAGACAGGGGCAGGGCCGCCCAGAGGATTCGGGGGGCCTGGGGCAAAGCAATTTCGGGGGCCCCTTCCATAAAAATATTGCAATTCTATACAAAACTATATTCTCGTGGGGGGCCCTCTGGGGCCCAGCACAAATTGCCCCACTTGCTCCCCCACCACGGGCGGCCCTGGGAAAAATAAACCTTCCGCATCTCAGCACAAACCCAGTTTTGAAAAAACTTCTTTACAAGGTATCACTGGTTCTCAGCATCAGCTAGTGCTAAAAGGCTCTAAAGCTCATTAAAAGGGTTGGACAAATATTTTCCGTCAAAACTTTTTCTGGATTGAAAACTAGGGGGTTTTAAAAAGCAGGAAAAAATCACGGACAATGTCTGCTTTCCTTCAACATTTGTTGTGGTTTTTTTTAAATTGAAAAGCTGAAATTAGTCTGCCAAAACCTGAACATGGTTTGGGGTTTCAGAAGTGTGGGGCCAAATATTTGCTGCTTGCTGTATTTGTTTAAAGAAACAATAACAAAATTCTGCTTAGAAAAAATCCAAAACTTTTGAACCACCTCAGCTGGTGACCAAACGCCTGAGCCCATCCAGGCAGAGATTTTTCCAGGTTTCTGATACTCTGCTGGCTTCCTTGACTCGTATCTGTCTCCATAACTTTGGGTTCATTTAGGTTAGAACACAAGAACAGCCGTACTGGGTCACACCAAAGGTCCATCCAGCCCAGTATCCTGTCTACCGACAATAACCAATGCAGCGGCAGCTCCAGGCACCAGCGCATGCCTGAGGCGGCAAGCCGCGGGAGGCAGCCTGCCGGTCCCTGCGAGGATGGCAGTCAGGCTGCCTTCGGTGGCTTGCCTGCGGGAGGTCTGCTGGTCCCGCAGATTCGGCGGCGGGTACGCCGAAGCCATGGGACCGGTGGACCTCCCGCAGGCGCGCCGCCGAAGGCAGCCTGACTGCCGTGCTTGGGGCAGCAAAAAAGCTAGTTCCACGCCTGGGCCAATGCCAGGTGCCCCAGAGGGAGTGAACCTAACAGGCAATGATCAAGTGATCGCTCCCCTGCCATCCATCTCCAACCTCTGACAAACAGAGGCTAGGGACACCATTCCTTACCCATCCTGGCTAATAGCCATTAATGGACTTAACCTCCATGCATTTGTTTCCTAGAGACTGGCTCCATGGGGTCCCTCACAAACTGGAGACGGTTACTGTGGGTTTGTCTTTAGAATAGACTATGTACATACTCCACAAACTGGGCATTTGAGCTTGTTCCAGAATCTGGGATGAGCCTATGTTGTGAAAACTGAAATGCTCAAAATAGCACATGCATGTGAATGGACACAGGGTGCTAAAATTAAATTAACCCAGGGGTTCTCAAACTGGGGGTTGGGACCCCTCAGGGGATCACGAGGTTATTACTGGGGGTCGCGAGCTGTCAGCCTCCACCTCAAACCCTGCTTTGCCTCCAGCATTTATAATAGTGTTAAATATATAAAAAAGTGTTTTTAATTTATAAGGGGGGAGGGGTCACACTCAGAGGTTTGCTATGTGAAAGGGGTCACCAGGACAAAAGTTTGAGAACCACTGAATTAACCCCTCTGGAGCCTCAGGGAATGCGGGGGAGGGGGGTCTCCCTTGGTAGGGTTGGGAAGGAGGTAGGTGGTGTAGGATATTGCTCTTCTCATGTGATCCCTCCCCCAGTGGCTAATTTGAAATGAAGCTCCCCTCCCCTGACATGAATCTCCCTATGGCACTGAAATTAAATACAGACTAGAATTTGGCATTTGAGAAGTGAAAGGGGTGGGAGCCCTAATGGAGAAGCTAACAGCTCGGCTCTTCTGCAAGCCTCAAACTGCTGAATGAGCTTTAGGGTAGGGAAGACTGTGCCTCCCAAACAGCCTGGCCCTGCCCCCATCCGACCCCCACCCACTTCCTGCCCCCCGACTGCCCACCCCCCTCAGAATCCCCGACCCATCCTGCTCCTTGTCCCCTCACCATCCCCCAGAGACCCCCCCAACCACCACCCTGGGATCCCACCCCTGCTCCCTGTCCCCTGACTGCCCCGACCCCTATCCACCCCCCTCCCCGCTGAGTCCTGACAGACCCTCGGAATACCCACAATCCAACCTCCCCCATTCCCTGTCCCCAACCTCTGCCCCCTCCCTGTCCCCTGACTGCCCCGACCCCTATCCACCCCCACTCCCCGCTGAGTGCCGACAGACCCCCGGAACGCCCACGATCCAACACCCCCTCTCTGTTCCCTGTCCCGCCGGAGCCATGCTGCAGCTGTCCAGGGATGCTCCTGGATGCGCTGAGGCTCCGGGTGAGGGGCGGAAGCGGGGTTGGGTCGAGCTGGGGAGGGAGCCTCAGCCATTCTCGTGGGGGGGCCCTGCGGAGCCTGGGGCAAATTGCCCCACTTGCCCCCCACCGGGCGGCCCTGGACAGGGGAGGGCAGGCCACAGGGGCGCTGGGGGAGGCGGGGGAGTGGAGGACATAGGGGCGCTGGGGGAGGCGTGGGATGGGAGGACCCAGGGGTGCTGGGGCAGGCAGGGAAGGGGGGACACAGGATGCTGCAGCAGAGGGACTTCCCAGGCCAGTCCCTGCCCTGTCCGCCCGCCCTGCATGCCCTGGGCCCAGGCTAGCGCGCTCCACACATGCAGGTTACAACGCCTGCTTGCGCCCGGCTTACCCAGTGACCCAGGTCGCCCTGGGTCAGGACCTGGCTCCCCGCCGCTCCCCACTCCCACCGCCTTTGTGCCAGCTGCCAGCTGGATCTGGGGGGATTCAATGTCCTTGCAGGTGATCAGTGACGCTGTTACGGACCCCACTGGGGGCCCCCGACCGCGGCTCATTCCCACTGAGTTACAGAGCGAGGCCTGGCCCTTGCCAGCCATGGGAGGTGTGGTCCCTGGACTCACCTCGGCCGGCGGGATCCCCTCCGGGGGGCGGCACACCAGCACGATCTCCTGCTCAATGGAGACCTCCCTGCCCACCGGCTCCTCCTCAAAGTTCTTCCTCAGATCTGGAGAAAAGGGCGAGAGAGCAGAGCCGGCTGAAAAGAGACGTGCCCCCAAGCCAGGTGGTTCTGACCTCCGGCATGGAACCCCCGGACCCCCGAGGCTGGCACAGGACTCAGTAACCCTGCACAGCTGGGACGCCTGCCTGGGCTCGGGGATGCCAGACAGATGCTGGCCCGGCTCCCACGGGGCCGGCCCAGCTGCGGCTCAGCCCTCCCTGGATCTCGAGCCAGGGAGCTCCGTGCCCCTTGCCCGGGGGCAGCAGCTGCGGTGCCAGCGGAGGGGGGTGGCAGGTGCACTCACAGGCAATGCGCACATAGGCCTTCTGGCTCTTGCTGGTCCCTGAGGAGCTCCAGGCGACGCACTGGCACCAGTACTCCTCCAGCCCAAAGATCCGCTCCACCTGCTGCCGGGAGATATCGATCCGGACGTCCATGAGGGGCAGCCCTGGGAGAGAGCAGTGCGTCAGGGCAGGAGGGTGACACGCTGGGGTGGGACTGCCCCTGCCCCCAGGCCTCGCAGGGGCAGCCCATTGCAGAGCGCATGCCCAGACGGGCCCCTCAGGTCCCAAGACAGCTCGGCCCAGGGGCTCCCCAGATCTGCGGCGCTCATGGCGGGGGGGGTGGGTGAAGAGCTGCCATCCCCTCTCCAAGCTGGGCCCCCAAGACCAAGGAGAGCTGTCTGTAATGTTTTATGAGTCCTGTGTGTGCCTCAGTTTCCCCTATATTATGCATGGCTCCGGGGGTGGGGGGAAAGGACAGTTTGCTCTCAGGGAGGCTAAGAGACACAGGCGGACATGTCGCCCGCTGTCTGAGCCAGGGTGGGGCACTGAAAAAAACCTGGCTGAGTCTGACTCCATCTCAGCGGAGAATCTGAGAGGCCAATGGCAGCTCCAATCTCCAGGACACTGACCCCTCGCGCCCCGCGGCCCAGAGGGAGGTGGGCCGCCCCAGCAGGGAAGCTGGGCACAGACCCCAGCTGGGGAACAAAGGCCGGGGCAGGGGGATAAGAGCTGGCTGCTGGGAGGAGCCGGGGCTCTCACGGAGAGACACAGCCCCTGACACTGGGGTTCCCTGGGGGCTGGGCTGCCTCTCTCTGGGCTCCCCTAAGGACTCCCTGTGCTGTGCCCAAGTGTCGCTGCGAACGCTGGGCGAGGGGCATCGCCCCCTGCGGAGGGGGCACGGCGGCGTCTGGCTCAGCTGGACTCGCTGGCAGAGCTCACGGTGGGACGGGGGGCTGGAGCCCAGAGGTTCAGTCCGAGGAGGCGGTGAGGCTGCGGGGCCCCCTCGGGGGTCTGGCCCACTGGAGGGGTCCTCCAGAGGCTGTTCCAAAGCTGGGGCGTAGCACCCAGCCCGTGCAGCCCTGACACCCCCCCCCCCAGCTCTGTCAGTGCCCCTCAGGCCCGGCCTGCAGCCCCTGCTACCCCAGCCCCGGGCACACTGAGCGACGCTCAGAGCGCTCCCCCCTCGCAGAGCTCTGCACACACAGCCCACTCCCCGGCTCCCTCTGACACAGGCTGGCTGGGGCTGCAGCCCCCCCGGGACCCCTCCCGTCACGCACGGCCTCGCTGACAGCTGCTGTCCCCGCCAGGCTGCGGAGACACCTGCCCTCTGCCCCAGGAGAGCCAGCAGCTGCAGGAGCAGAAGGAGCCTCCAGCGGGGAGGAGGGACGAGCACTGGAGGTCGGTGCAAGGACACGTGGGGCAGGGCGCGCCCCCAGCTGCCCTGCACGGCCTGGACTGGGCACGGCCCCCCAGGAGACTGTGCGGGAGGGCGGCACAAGGACACCCCTGAGCAGGGGGCTCCCGAACAAGCCATCCACCCCCTGGAGTGGGCACAGTCTGGCCACCCCCACGGACCTGGAAGAGGGAGCGGGGGGGGGGGGTGCAGATGGGAGCCCAGTGGTTTGCATGTGAGGGACCGTGCATGGCACAGCTCTGCACACACACATGTGACGAAGTGGGAATGTTCTTAATGTTTTTCCTGAGTGCTGTGTGGGTGCCTCAGTTTCCCCTCTGCCTTTCTCGAGTGTCGAGGGGGTGGGATTGTTGCAGAGCCCTAGGGGGCCAGTGTGATGCTGTCTGGACAGAGAATGGCCGACACTCTGTCTCCTGGCAACTGACGGCCTGGGCCCTTCCTCTGCAAAGGTGCGGGCTGAAGGTGTTGGAGAACAAAGAGATCAGGTGACCACCTGGCCTGGGAAAGGGACAAAGTGGGGGGGGGTGCGGAGGGGCTGGAGAGTTTCACTATGGGCTGGCTGGGAAAATGGAGGGGCCTCCCCTGGCCCCCCCAGATGGACCTGACTGAGGAGTCCTGTTGTCTGTACTGGCCAGGCCTGTCCTGGACTGTGTTCCTGTCGTCTAACAAACCTTCTGTTACTGGCTGGCTGAGAGCCCTGGTGAATCGCAGGGAGCCGGGGGTGCAGGGCCGTGTCTCCCCCACACTCCGTGACAACCAGCCCTACCACTCCAGGGACCCCCGTGCTCCCCAGGCAGCCCGGCGCCAGCAGGGGGCAGCGCGGCACTTTGGTGCGGAAAGGCTGATTTCCCGGTTCCCAGGCCCAGCCCGTTGGGCAGGGGATCGTGGGCACTGAGAGATGCCGTGGCTGGGGAGGGGCCTTTTCCCCAAGGCAGCTCTGAGTGGGACCAGCCGGGCTGCCACGGCCCGGTGCGGCGGGGAGAAGCACGGGCTGCAATTCAAGGAGACCCTCTGACTCGCTGCCCCGTGGGGCTGCCCCACTCCTGGGCACTCGCCAGCTCCAATCCCCCCTCCCACCAGCCCAGCCCTGCATGCCAGGACACAGCGCCCCCCAGGGCTCTCTGCTGGCCTGGCAGTGCAGTGATAGGGGCGGGGGGACCAAGCCCTCCCATCTGTGCCATCCTCCAGGCCCGGGCAGCGTCAGGCCAATGAGCCGACGGCAGGCTCTGGGCCAGGGTGTGACGCCTCCCAGTGCTCTGAGGAGCTGGGGCCTGGCCTGGCTGCGGGGCCTGTGCCACGGGATGGGCCTCGTCTCTGGCCAGGGCTCTGCCAGCGAACGTGGGGTCCGGCCGTGTCGGGCCCAGAGCAGGAGCATGGGCTCCACCTGCTGCCTTCCCCATGTAGCCATGGCCTGGGATGGGCCCAGACACCCACGCATGCCGTGCTCCCAGCCCAGCCCCCTCACGACATGGTGGGCACACGGCTCTGGCACAGCAACTCCTGGGTGTGACGAAGTGGGGGTTTTGGGGGGTTTCTGTGTTTCCCAGGGGGCTGCATGCACAGGGGGTGGGGCTCAGTGTCCCTGCGTGTTACTGGTTTAACGAGGGGAGGGGAGAGGGAGTTTGTCGGGACACAGGACCGGAGAGGGACCCGGGACCCCGGCCGATGGCCCTGAGGATGGAGACCCCAGCGACTGGTGACCTGGTGACCCAGAGACCCAGCTCAGGAGTCGCAGCCGGTTCTGGCCAGTGGGAGGACAATGGGCTGCGGGGAGAGGACCCCGGTGACCTGACCAGCCGGTTCCAGCCAGAGGGGCCAGAGGGGGGCTGAGAGGAGAGGAGACCCAGTGACCCTGTTTCCCTGGAGAGAAGCCAATGGACAGAGGGGGCTTGGGGCCGGGGGTATCGGAGGCCCAGATGGGAGCAGGGGGGCTCTGGGCTGGAGGGGGGGAGCAGGCAGAGCCCCCCTGGCTGCAGGGGGACTGGGATGTGCTGGGCTGAGGGAGGCCAGGCCTGAGGCCCTGAGAGTTTCCTGTGCTGGGTTCAACTCTCAATAAACCTCCTGTGTTACGCTGGCTGAGAGTCGCTCCGGGCTAGAGAACAGGGGGCATCAACCCCTTTGGGGGTGGAGGCCCGGGGGGGGGGCAGAGCGAGGGGACTCCCTGGGGGGGCCCATGGCACAGACAGACGCGCTGAGGCTCAGAGAGGTGCGGCTCCAGGAGGTGGAGGGGCCTGACCCCGAGAGAGAGTGGCCCCCTGTGACGAACTGGGGCTGTTCTTACTGTGCTCTGTGAATGCTGAATGGGGGGTGTGGGCCTGGGAGGACGGTCTGCACTGGGGGATGGGAGACTGGCCGGAGGGAGGATACCTGAGTGTGTAACGGGAGAACCCAGGAAGGGGTTAGAGGCCAGGGGACACCTCTGCCCAGGAAGCTGAATAAAGGCTGGGGGGAGTTTTTCAGTTTGGAGCTGGCTGGGAAATGGAGAAGAACATAAGAACATAAGAAAGGCCGTACCGGGTCAGACCAAAGGTCCATCCAGCCCAGCATCTGTCTACCGACAGTGGCCAATGCCAGGTGCCCCTGAGGGAGTGAACCTAACAGGCAATGATCAAGTGATCTCTCTCCTGCCATCCATCTCCATCCTCTGACGAACAGAGGCTAGGGACACCATTCTTACCCATCCTGGCTAATAGCCATTTATGGACTTAGCCACCATGAATTTATCCAGTCCCCTTTTAAACATTGTTATAGTCCTAGCCTTCACAACCTCCTCAGGTAAGGAGTTCCACAAGTTGACTGTGCGCTGCGTGAAGAAGAACTTCCTTTTATTTGTTTTAAACCTGCTGCCTATTAATTTCATTTGGTGACCCCTAGTTCTTGTATTATGGGAATAAGTAAATAACTTTTCCTTATCCACTTTCTCAACATCACTCATGATTTTATATACCTCTATCATGTCCCCCCTTAGTCTTCTCTTTTCCAAACTGAAGAGTCCTAGCCTCTTTAATCTTTCCTCATATGGGACCCTCTTAATCTTTCCTCATATGGGCACCCGACGGGGCTCAGGCCTCTCAACGGGGCTGTGGCCTCCCTGGGGCCCCAGATGAACCTAACTAAAGGGAGGTCCTGTTGTCTGTACTGGCAAGACCTGTCTTGGACTGTGTTCCTGTCGGCTAATAAACCTTCTGTGTTACTGGCTGGCTGAGAGTCACGTCTGACTGCGCAGTGGGGGGGCAGGACCCTGTGGCTTCCCCAGGACCCTGCTGGGTGGACTCGCTGTGGGAAGCGCACGGAGGGGCAGAGGATGCTGAATGCTCCAAGGAGAGACCCAGGAGGTGAAGCCGTGGGAGCTCCTTGCCCTGCAGACAGGCTGCTCCGAGGGAGAGGAGGCTCCCCAGAGTCCTGCCTGGCTTGGTGGGGAGCAGCTCCAGAGCAGCGCCCGGGGGCCCCGTGACAACCCCCGAGAGGGGCTGTCGCACTGGAAGGGGCACCCCCCACGGACCAAACGGGGCCACGAGTGGGCACGATCTGTGAGTCCGTGACACTGGGACAGCAGGACCTGGCCACGGGGTCACCAGGAGAGCGGGAGTGGGGGTGGTAGGGAGCAGGCCTCTCCCCCAGGCTCCTCCTTCCAACCCCAGCTCAGTCACCCCCAATCTCTCACCCGCCCCCCACTGCCCCTCCCGCATGACCTGAGGCAGGTCCCCATGTTGCAGCCTGGCCACCCTGTGCTGAGGGCACACGTCCCGCAGGGACCAGCAAACCCGCCTCACTGGTGTCCAGATTCGCCCCAGGCCTGGGGGTGCCTGGAGCCAGTGTCAGAGCAGCCCAGGCCTGGCCGGCTCGCGAGGTCTCCAGCTGGGCACAAGGTGTGCAGGGCACCAGCTCTCCCTGCTTCCGGCCATGGGCACCAGCAGCCCAAGGGGTTTTGCTGCCCCTGCCCTGATGCCCAGGCCCAGCCCGGCCGGCGCTGCCCTTACCGGTGCCCTGGTCCGTGCTGCGCTGCGTGACGTGCTCGCCCTGGTGCACCCACTCCCCGTTGCACTTGAAGTAGATCTGGGTGGCGGGCGTCGCCCTGCAGGCCAGGCTCACGGGCTTGTTCTTGACGATGTAGACATCCTGGGGCTCCAGCAGGAAGTGGGGCAGCAGGTCCGAAGAGGCCCCTGGCATGGGGTTGGCCACTGTGGCGCTCTGCTGGGCACCTGGCAGGAAAGGGGAGAGGCTCAGAGCCCCCAGGGCCATGGAGGTGGGGTAGGGAGCCAGGCTGTGCCCTGGGGTAGCCCCAAGGAGAACAGCCTAGGGAGCACCCAGCCAGCTCCAGCCTTTGGAGTCACCTTGTCCAGAGCCAGCAGGGACCCTGGGCTCACCCCGTCTGACTCCAGGGAAAGCCCAGACTCACCCCTAGAAAACCTCCTCAAATGGCCAGTGACAGGGAATCCACCAGGACCCCCGGTAAATCCCCTGTTAAAAAGGGGCCCCTACTCCCAGTCTGAATTCATCTGCCTCCAGCTTCCAGCCCCTGGGTGGGCTCAGACCTTTCCTGTGGGACGCAAGGGCCCGTTAGCGAGTCTCTGTTCCCCGTGTAGGTACTGACAGACTGGGACCAACTCACCCCCTAATTCTCTCTTTGGTCAACTCGACCGAGGGAGCCCCTGGAGTCTGTCCCGCTAACCCCTTCATCATTCCCGGGGCTCATCTCTGACCCCTCCCCACTTTACCAACGTCCTTCTTGAACTGTGGGCACCGGATTCCAGCCGCGGTCGCACCAGTGCCAAATACAGCGGGAAAATCACCTCTGTGCCACTCGCAATCCCGTCCCCAGCGTCGTTCTGGGCGCTCACGTTCAGGTGATTCTCCACCATGGCCCCTCGCATGTATGGCCGCCATGCCTGGCCTCTGGTGCAGTTACGTTCCACCATCTGACGTGCAGGGTTTGCCTGCACCCTGGTCACCAGTGATCCAGGGCTCTATCACTGACCTAGGCTCTTCACTGCTTCCCACGCCCAGGTCTGACGCCAGCTGCCAGCTCTTTCAGGGGTGGTTTTATGTTTTCGCCCAGGTCACTGATAAAGACGTGCAACGGGCAGGGCCAAGAACCGATCCCGCAGGACCCCACTAGCACGCACCCGCGCCGTGACAATCCCCCGCTCGGTTACATTCGGAGACCCATCCCTCAGCCAGGTTTTAAGCCACCTAACATGGGCCACGTTCATTTTCTATCGTTGTTGTTTTCCAATCAGGACGTCATGTGGCACCAAGTCTGTGATGTCAACACGACCCCCCCCCCAGCACCCACCCCTGTAATCGCCTGAGAAAAGACACGAAGGGAGTTTGGCAGGGTCTGGTTTCCCTAACCGCCTGCTGATTTGCATTCATTACGTTCCCTCACTCCACCAGCCCCTCCCGTGGAATGCCATCTGCCCTGCCCCGAGAGTCTCTGCCAGTGCCAATCCCACCCAACCTGCTGCCCCAGCCGGCGTGGGGGGGTCACCCGGCTCCACCAGCCGCCCCCACCCTGGCTAATTCGTCAGCGCTAAGCCCAGCGCTAAGCCCACTGAACCTGGCGCGACCCCCCAGGCCGCACTTAACGGCTAATGAAAAAGAAATGTGTGAGCTGCCAGGGCCGCGAGTCACTTCTCCGGCGCCCGCAGCCTGGGCTGGGCAGCCACCCGCTGGCACCACCGCAGGGAGGGGGCAATGCCCACCCCTGGGCGCTGGGGCTCTGGAGCCAGGGGGGAGCCTGGAGCAGCATCTGGGACCCTCACATGGGAGGAGCTATTCCTTCACTGGGCAGCCCCTTCCAGCCCCCTCCCCTGCAGCACCCTGGCCCCACCAGCCTGGGCAGGGGGCAGGAATGTCTGAGAGACCCCGGGTGGATGACGGGGCTGGAGCGGGGCACGGGGTGCCCATTGCTAGGAGACCTGCACCTGGCCCCTCCCCCGACCCTCAGACAGCAAACATCTGTTCCTGGACCCCCCAGTCAGCCCACGCCTGCACCTGGACCCCTCCCACCCCTCTCTGCACAGCACACGACCTGCCCCCCTTGGCCTGACCCCCAGGAACAGGGGTCCGCTGCTGCCCCAGCCAGCCAGGCATCCGTCCATCTGTCCCTGCAGCCCAGCCCGCCCTGCACCGGCCTGGCCCCAGCCAGGGCCCATGGCTGTTCCCGCTGACCGGCAGCGCCAGGCCCCGACTCAGACTCCCTGGAAACAGCCCCGCTGCGGGCAGGCCTGCGGGGAGCCGGGTGCCATGGGGACAGAGCCCTTCCCTCCGGTGCCAGGGGCAGGAGAAAATGCCCCAGCCAGCATAGCCAGCGTGGGTGGTGCGGGGGGCACAGGGACCCACACAGCCACCTGCCTGGAGCCGGGCACTGCCACCCCGCGGGCTCCCGTCCGGGGAGGGGCTCTCAGCAGCCTGGGGCATGGGCAGGGGGCAGGCTGGGCACAGAGGACGGCGGGTGCCTGTGGGGCAGACAGCGCCGTCTGTCCCTCGTGAGGGGAAGCGATTTGCCTCACCCTGAAAGCAATGCCTGGGCCGGGGATCCCTGCAGGGAGAGCGGAGCTGGGCTCCACCACGGGGTTCAATGGGTGACGGGGGTGGTGGAATCCAGTAGCCAGGACCCCCCCCCCCCCGTCTGGCTGCTTCCCCTCCAGCGCCCCCACCAAAAAGAGTTACTAAAATGGCCCTAACTAAGTGGTTGATTAACAAAAGATAAACTAGCAATTGTGGCTCTCCGAGCTGTAATTGCTGCTGCTAATTGGCTGGTAAGGATTTAATCAGCAATTACATGGAGTGCAGGGCAGTAATTAAGTGTCTCCTCGCACAGTCCCCCGATCCTGCGTTTTCCGGATCCGGCGTCCCCAGTTTTCCCAAATCACGTGCAGTCCCATGGGGCTCAGAGAGGCCTGGGGGCTGCGCACACAGACGACGGGGGCCTAGATTCTGGACCGCAGGAGGGTGCACAGAGAGCCAGGGTGGGGCAGGGTGCCTTGGCTGGGGGCAGCACCTCTCTGGGAAGGGCAAGCCTGTTATCCATGCTGATGCCGCCTGGAGCCCCTGGCCCCCAGAACAGTCTGTGCTGGCTGGGGGGGGGGGAGGCAGCACGGGCAGTGCCAGGGCCAGCTGTGCGTGGTGGGAACACTCAGCTCCCAGGCTAAGCCTGAGCCAACAGCGGCCCGGCCCGAGGGGTCGGCCCATCAGGGGCAGAGGCGAGTCCAGATGAGTCCTGTGGCCCAAGGACCCTGCTCCAGTTCGGGCCGAGGGGGTGGCTCCCGCAGCCAGGCCCAGCAGGGGCAGCCAGGGGACATCCCCAAGCCCCACAGGGACACCCAGCGCACTGGGATTTCTCTTCCCTCTGGAATGGGCGTGGCTGCAGCAGCCTGGGCAGGCGGGCGGGTGGGGAGCTGGGTGAGCCGGGCATCCGGCCCTGCAGGCGAGCTCTCCTCAGAGCCTGCCGTGCTGCTCCCGAACCAGCCGGGGGAGGCCTGTGCTGAGCCTGCTGCCCGCTGCCCTGCCCGCTCTGCCAGGCACCGACGGGGCTGCCTGCCTGCCTGCCCACCGGGGAGGGGACGCTGCTGGAGCATAGCCAGCAGCTCCCCGCTCCCAGCTGCGAGCGTCGGCCCTGCCACCCGGCCCAGCTGCGCCCGCCGCAGCCTCCCGCTCACGTCTGCCACCAGCTGAGGCAAGGTGCTGCAGCTAATTTCCATGGGGAAGATAAACAGCAGCCATAACGCGCCGTTAATCCCCCATCAGCACTTTTACAGCCTCGCTGGCAATTAATTCAATTAACCCCCTGTCCTGGGGAGAAAGGCATTTCCTGTTTCACAGATTTAACGACCCCCAGCGGCTGCTTGGTCCAGCCGCAGACTCACCCGCATGCACACACGCACACACGCTGCGGTCTCACACGCACACGCACACACACACACTGCGATCTCACACGCACACACACACGCTGCGGTCTCACACGCACACGCACACGCACACACTGCGATCTCACACGCACACACACACTGCGGTCTCACACGCACACGCTGCGGTCTCACACGCACACACACACACTGTGATCTCACGCACACACACACTGCAGTCTCACACGCACACGCACTGCGATCTCACACGCACACACACTGCGGTCTCACACGCAAACGCACTGCGATCTCACACGCACACACGCTGCGGTCTCACACGCACACACGCACACACGCTGCGGTCTCACCCGCACACACGCACACACGCTGCGGTCTCACACGCACACACACACACTGCGATCTCACACGCACACACACGCTGCGGTCTCACACGCACACACACGCTGCGGTCTCACACGCACACGCACACGCACACACTGCGATCTCACACGCACACACACACTGCGGTCTCACGCGCGCACGCACACACGCACACACACTGCAGTCTCACGTGCACGCACAAACACTGCGGTCTCACACACGCACAAATGTACACACACTGCGGTCTCACCCACCCACGTACGCACACACACACACTGCGGTCTCACACGCACGCACACACACACACTGTGGTCTCATACGCACACACTGTGGTCTCACACGCGGACACACACTGTGGTCTCACACGCACATGCACTGCAATATCACCTGCACGAATGCACACACACTGCGGTCTCACCCATATGCACGCACACTGCTGTCTTACACGTATGCATGTTGCAGTCTCATACATATGCAACCGCACTGCGGTCTCACCCACGTGCACACGCTATGGTCTCACACACACTGTGGTCTTACCTGCACGAATGTACGCACACTGCAGTCTCACCCATGTGCACACACACTGTGGTCTCACCCATGCACACTGTGCCCAGGCCGCAGTGCACATCAAGTCACCAGAAAACACGCACCCTGCAGCCACCTGTTGCAAAGCACACGCTACACATCAAACACGCGTGCACACCCATGCGCCCAGCACGAACCCCAGACGTGCTCCTGCTCAGGCCAAGCAGCTGGGAAGTTACAGCCAGGTGCAAACCCAGTCGCCCAAGGTTTCATTCAGCACAGCAGTAAAGAACCGCAGCCCTGCCGGGCTCTGCACCTGGCTCTCTAGGGCCCTGGGCTCTGCTCACATGTGAAATGAGTTTAACGGTCTCTGCTCTAAGTCCACACTGGGCATCCAGCCACATCACATAGACCAGTCCCCCAATGGAGCTCAGGAGAAACCCAGGCTGGGCTGGCAGGGGGCTGCAGGTCAGGACTGAGGGGCACCGGTGGAGCTGGGGCGGGGGGGGCGGGGCAGGGCCCAAGCCGGGGAATTGCCCCAAATCCCTCCCAGAGCCAACCTGCCAGAAAACCTCCGGGTTGGATGTGCAGATTGCCAGCGATGGAGGCTCCCATGGCGATAAGCCAGTAATGGGTGTCTCTCGCTGGCTGGTGCTGGGCTTCCACAGCTGCCTTCTCACGGCCAGGAGCTGCCGGGGGCCTGGGCTCAGCTACCCGTGCCAGGGCAGCTGTGCCCCCACCCACGCAGGGCTCCCGGGCCCACACCCACTCCTGTGGGAAGTGCCACTCCGGGGAGCCCCATGGCTCCCAGACCAGCTTGCCGGCATCTCCCCGGCTCTGTCCTTGCTGCTCCCGGGAGACACGGCTGCCGGCAGCAGCCCCATGTGGGGGGAGGGGCGCTGGGGGCACCTGGTTGCTGCCCGGGGGATGGACTCAGGTGGGACACGCGCCCAGCGGGGGAGGCTCCAGTCTCAGGATGTGCAGCAGGCCAGAGCCGCCATCCCCCGCGCGGGGTTCCGGGCTCACGGGCGGCTGGCCCCTGCAGGGGAGATGAATGGCTGCACCAGCGGCCCAGTGCTCCCAAGAGACCCTCCAGTAACAACCCTCCCACACTGCCCCTGCGGCCCTCGCGCTTAGCCAGAGTGCCAGGCTGGCGGGGCTGTTCCCGAAGGAACACGGCAGGGCGAGGAGTCAGCCGTGGAGCCACGAGGAACAGGCACTCAGTCCCCGTTCCCTGGGACCAAACAGCCGCCCCTCACTAACCCACACCTGCCCCTCCGGCAGGCTCTGTGCCCAAAGAGCTGCTCACTCGCACCCCGCCCAGCTGCAGCCCAGCTCCTGGCGCCTGCCCTGGCACCCAGGGAACCCCTCCCCGAGCTGTTCTTACTACAGAAAGGAGCTCGATCGTGCCTTCCCTGAGCCTGCAGGAGGGGGCTGAGGCCTGGGATTGTCTCTGGAGCCAACACATCTGGTGGCAGCCAGTGGCACCTTGCTGCAGAACAAGCCCAAATCCCAGGCGCGCTGCAAGATCCCTGCAACATCCTGTGCCATTCTCCAGCAGCGCTCCGGCTCCCCACCCCCGGCCCCCCATTCCGGTCCAGAGACCAACTTCTGCTGGGGACAGCCAAGCTTTGGGGCCACAGAGCTCTCCTCAGGACTGGGCCAGGTACTCCCTGCGTGCCAGCTAGTGGCCAGGTGGAACGGATAGTCCCTCACCTGCCCTTCCGCCCTGGGACCACCCTGCAAACAAGTCTATTCACTGCAAGAAACCTCCAGCCGCGCCCGGCCCGACGGGGCCCTGACTCGGTCGGGGTCTGTTCGGTTGGAATCTGCGCCGCGCTCGGCCCGACGGGGCCCTGACTCGGTCGGGGTCTGTGCCACGCCCGGCCCGACGGGGCCCTGACTCGGTCGGGGTCTGTGCCGCGCCCGGCCCGACGGGGCCCTGACTCGGTCGGGGTCTGTGCCGCGCCCGGCCCGACGGGGCCCTGACTCGGTCGGGGTCTGCGCCGCGCCCGGCCCGACGGGGCCCTGACTCGGTCGGGGTCTGTGCCGCGCCCGGCCCGGCGGGGCCTGACTCGGTCGGGTCTGTTGGGTCGGGTCTGTGCGCGCCTGGCCAGCGGGGCCCTGACTCGGTCGGGGTCTGTTGGGTGGGGGTCTGTGCCGCGCCCGGCCCGACGGGGCCCTGACTCGGTCGGGGTCTGCGCCGCGCCCGGCCCGACGGGGCCCTGACTCGGTCGGGGTCTGCGCCGCGCCCGGCCCGACGGGGCCCTGACTCGGTCGGGGTCTGCGCCGCTCCCGGCCCGACGGGGCCCTGTCTCGGTCGGGGTCTGGTCGGTTGGGGTCTGTGCCGCGCCCGGCCAGCGGGGCCCTGACTCGGTCGGGTCTGTTCGGTTGGGGTCTGTGCGCGCCCGGCCAGCGGGCCCTGACTCGGTCGGGGTCTGTTCGGTTGGGGTCTGTGCCGCGCCCGGCCCGACGGGGCCCTGACTCGGTCGGGGTCTGTTCGGTTGGGGTCTGTGCCGCGCCCGGCCCGACGGGGCCCTGACTCGGTCGGGGTCTGTTCGGTTGGGGTCTGTGCCGCGCCCGGCCCGAGGGGGCCCTGACTCGGTCGGGGTCTGCGCGCGCCGGCCAGCGGGGCCCTGACTCGGTCGGGGTCTGTTCGGTTGGGGTCTGTGCCGCGCCCGGCCCGACGGGGCCCTGACTCGGTCGGGGTCTGCGCCGCGCCCGGCCCGACGGGGCCCTGACTCGGTCGGGGTCTGCGCCGCGCCCGGCCCGACGGGGCCCTGACTCGGTCGGGGTCTGCGCCGCGCCCGGCCCGACGGGGCCCTGACTCGGTCGGGGTCTGCGCCGCGCCCGGCCCGACAGGGCCCTGACTCGGTCGGGGTCTGTGCCGCGCCCGGCCCGACGGGGCCCTGACTCGGTCGGGGTCTGTGCCGCGCCCGGCCCGACGGGGCCCTGACTCGGTCGGGGTCTGTGCCACGCCCAGTCTCGGGGGGGTCTCCAGCTGCTGGCATACCAGACATGACCAGAACATACAACAACCCCACCAGGGCTAAACTCCTGCTAGCCACACAGCGTCCTCGGCGGGTGGGTCTCAGCTGGCCCTGCCTGGTGCACAGGCCACATCCCGGCGGCACCTGCCCCCAGAGCGGAGGCTGCCCAGCGCAGGTGGCCCTAACCAGGGCGGCTAACGCCAAACTCCAGGGCCCCGCGAGGTAACGCCGCTGCCCCTGCTGTGGGGGGCAGGGAGGGCGCCCCATGCTGGGCACTGCCCTCACGGGGCCGCGCTCCCCCTGGCGTTGGGCCCCAGCTCTGATTGGCTCGTGCTCCCAGCTCACCTGCCTCTGAGTTGCCATGGGAACTGGCTAGATGCTCATGATGTCACCTTGGCAATAGATCTGAGCCAGGTTCCCGCCGGCCGAGCGTGGGGCTGGAGCGGGCGGCGGGGCTGGCTCCAGCGCTGCTCACTTCTGTTGGGCCGCAGGGCATCCGTGCCAGGCCCAGGCTGGCAGAGCAGCCTGGCACCGGCAGCTAGATGGGTAACTGGGGGCGGGAGCCACTCTCAGCCCCTGCCAGGGCTAACGAAGGCAGCTCCAGCTTGACGAAGCGAGGGGACGACAGCACCCCCAGAGCCCAGCTCCCTACCCACTGGGCGTGGGAGCCAGATGGGGCGGGAGGGACCAGTGCATGCCAGTCTGTGAGGATCTGCCCTCCCCAGTACAGGGAAAGACCCCTCCCAAGCTTGCCCTGGTCGCTCCCCCAGCCCTGCCCCCTTGCTGCCCCCCAGGCTCTCCATGCGCCCCCACCCGGAACTGCTGCACCGAGCTGGCACTGCTGCCCAGAGGCACAAGGCAGGGCCCGTGGTGCTGGACTGGAGCCACCAGCTCCCGTTTCCCGCCACGCCCTGCCCCGGCCTGTGGTGAGCGCCCAGCCACACACAGCGCCAGCGGCTCACCGGGAGGGGGGCTCCCCTGTGCACCACATTGCACAGGAACCTACTTCTCCCTTGGCCTGGGACCGGGCACCTGCCAGCCTAGAGCCGGCCCAGCTCCACTACCCTCTCCAGGGGCCAGGCAGCCTGAGGGCAGGAGGGGGATGGGAAACCAGACCCTGCTCCCCCTGCCAAGGCACTGCCCCCTCCCCTCCCCTGCCCCTGCCGCTCTGCCCTCCTTTGCGCCCGCAGTAGGGGCCAGGCAGAGGCCGTCTGGTGGCCAGGGTCCCACTGTGAGGGGAGGAGCCTGGGGCTGCAGCCCCGTGGGGGAGACAGTCAGCCCCCAGCAGGGCCTGAAGCCGGCAGCACAGGGCCAGCTCCAGCCACCCCGTCCAGTGCCGCGCTCTCGCGTCTGCGTCTCGCTCCAGCCTGCATCACCCCCTGGCTCACACGCTGGGAGATCCCAGACCAGCCTGCCCCAGTCCCGGCCTGCTCCTGCCCCCCAGCCCGTCCCTCTGCCCCCAGCGTGTGGCCATGGCAGGCTGGCCCCCCGCCGGCGCATCGTTCAGCCACTCGTGCTCCCGCCAGGCTGCCCCAGTCCCGGCCTGCTCCTGCCCCCCAGCCCGTCCCTCTGCCCCCAGCGTGTGGCCGTGGCAGGCTGGCCCCCGCCGGCGCATCGTTCAGCCACTCGTGCTCCCGCCAGGCTGCCTAGTGGCTAGCGCCGGCGTGCACGTGGCTGCTGGCTGCGTGTTTTCAGCAGATGCAAGGTCTTGGCCACCTCCCTGGTGAGCAGCTGTCACGGAGCTGGCACAGCGCTGCCTGCAACCCCCATGGCCTCCCCCGCACGCCTCGGCCAGGACCTGGAGCAGAGAGAGCAGCGCTGCCTGCCTGGGCCCCGGCGAGGGGATCTCCCCACGCCCCCCTGCACAGACAGGCCCCGGAGCTCGGCTCTGCCATTTCCCTTTGCGGGGCTGGCCGCCGCTGGCCCCACCCTGCCCCTCCTGCCCCTGGGAACGGGGCTGCGGGAGACGTGCCGGCAGCAAAGCAGACGGGTGACAGGCTAGTGCTGCGGGGGTCAGCGTCACGCACGGCCAGGCTGCGCCATGGGGCAGGCAGCATGGGCGGGGGAGGAGGCCCCCTGCTGGCTGACACGGGAGCCACGGCCAGTGCCCCCCACCCCCCAGGAGGAGGGACAGCTACACACGGCGCCAAGGGAAGGGGATGCCCACGGGGGCAGGTCACTTCTGGGAGCCCACGTAGCTCCTGGTGCCAGAGCTGGCCAGGGCGCTGCTCCCACCTGCCCCCCAGCCTGGGTTCTGCGTGGTGCCCGGACAGCGAGTGCCGAGCTCTGGGCGGCAGGACTCAGCCCAGCATGGCTCTGCGGGATGGCAGCGAGGGCCGGGCGCTGTCCATGGTGCTGAGGCTGGGGGGAAGGAGCCCTGGGAGCTGCCAGACCCGGCCCGTTCCAGCCAGCTGGAGGTGGGCACACGCCCAGAGCCAAGGGGAGAGCCGGGCTGGGGCTGGAGCAGCGCCAGCTGCAGGCCCCCGGGGCCCGTTGGAGGCAGCCGTGCCGGGCGGCGAGCGCGTCTCCTCTGCCTGGCTGCTGGCACCACGCAGCCCCCAGGCTCCCACACGCCGGGGCTCCAGGGCCGAGTGGCAGACAGCGGGGCTGGCACAATGGGGCTGCCCCGGGCTCTGGCCCAGGGTCTCCCCGGCTCTGCCGCTCATCTCCGAACCCCCGGTGGGGCAGGGTCCCCACACGCTCCCTGCGCAAGCCCCGGGGACAGGCAGAGGCCGGCGGGGCAGCAGGTAGGGAGGGGCTGGGGGAGCAGGCCCTGGGTGAGGCACCGCTCGACAGCTGGACTCAGGCCAGGGCCGTGGGAGAGGGCAGCACCGGTGGGAGCTGCTCCTTGTGGGATCCAGGCTGGGGGGGGGGGCACCCCAGCCCAGAGGGAACCCCGGGGGCCACAGGCAGGGCAGAGAGCCCAGCCCCCAGCCCAGCCCTTCCCAGGCTCCCCCAGCATCCCTACCAGCCGTGGCCAAGGGCGTGGCTGTGCGCGGGCCGGGCCAGCTTCACCCCCCGCCCAGCTCAGCAGGGCTCTCGGGACGGAGAGCAGAGACGGGTGGGGGTGTGCAGAGGGGTCAGGGAAGGACGTGGCCAGAGCAGACAGATGCACGTAGTCAGACAGACAGACAGACAGACAGGGGAGGGGCTATGTGTGGGGGCAGCCCCCACCCTGGCTCACAAGGCCACTTCCTGTAGAAAACAAGCTAGCCCGAGGGGCAGGAGTGGGGGGGGGGCAGACACAGGGGGTCAGCGCCAGGCGCACAGCGGGCACCCGGGGAGCCCGGACGGGGTGATTAGCTCCCCAGGGCAGGGACTGTGACGCACATGCAGCGCTGCACAATGCACAGCGGGGGGGGGGGGTGTTGCCACAGGGAGGGGGGGTGTCTCCTCATGCACACAGGCTTATACAGAGAGTCCGTGTGTGTGTCCATGCATGTGTGTGTGCATGCTGGTGCATTATGCAGAGTGTGTGTGTTACACAGTGTGAGTGCAGGGTTGCACAGACGGCATGTGTGCATTACAAACCGTGTACCCGGAGTTGCACAGAGCGTGTGTGCAGGGTGTGACACAGTGGGAATGTTCTGAATGTTTTCTCTGAATACTGTGTGTGTGCCTCAATTTCCCCCATGTGTCGCACAAGTATCTCGGTGTGGGACAAGAGTGTGTGATCGCTGCAGAGACCCCAGAGGGCAGGTGTGATGCCGAGGGGCCGCCTGGGCCCAGACAATGGCCGACACTCTGTATCCTGGCAACTGAAGCCAGGCCCATCCTCTGCATGGAGCCGGGGAAGGTGTTGGAGAACAAAGGGACCAGGTGACCTGTTTGCCCAGCAAAGAGACAAAGGACAGAGGAGGGGCAGGCCAGGCCCCTGGGCGGGAGTCACTCTCCTGGTTTGGGGGGGAGGGGGAGGGGCAGGGGCAGGGGCCTGGGGTCTGGATTCCTCCCCGCAAGTGGACTTTGCTGAAAGTTCCTGATTTCAGTGCTGTGCTGTGCACGGTAACAGCCCGGCTCTGTCGCACGCTGGCTGTGGAGTGAGGGGCAGCGTGAGGCTCCCCCAGGGGTCCCAGCCAGGGGGCTCACGGGGTGAACAGGGCGCTGACCGCTCCGAGGTCAGACCCAGGAGACCCTGCACCAGAGTCCCGCCTGACTAGCGGTTCCAGAGCACCCAGCCTGGCACCGTGACACAGAGCTGCACAGAGCGCAGCACGTTACGCAGTGTGTGTGTGTGCCGGGTTGCACAGATGGTGTGTGTGCATTACACCATGTACGCAGGGTTGCATAGATTACACGTGTGCATTACACAGTGTGCACAGGGTTGCACAGATGATGCGTGTGCATTACACAGCGCATGTGTGTGCCGGGTTGCACAGATGGTGCGTGTGCATTACACAGCGTGTGTACAGAGTTGCATGGACGGTGCGTGACCATTACACAGCATGTACAGGGTTGCACAGATGGCACGTGAGTGTTACACAGCGTGTGTGTGCGCCGGGTTGCACATACAGCGTATGCATTACACAGCATACGCAGGCTTGCACAGACGGCGCGTGTGCGTTACACAGCGTGTGTGTGTGCTGGGTTGCACAGACGGCGTATGCATTACACAGCGTACGCAGGGTTGCACAGATGACACGTGCGTTACACTGTGTGTACAGAGTTGCACGGCCGGTGCGTGAGCATTACACAGCGTGTACAGGGTTGCACAGACGGCACATGTGCATTACACAGCGTGTGTGTACAGAGTTGCACGGCCGGTGCGTGAGCATTACACAGCGTGTGCAGGGTTGCACAGACGGCGCATGTGCGTTACACAGCGTGTGTGTACAGAGTTGCACGGCCGGTGCGTGAGCATTACACAGCACGTACAGGGTTGCACAGACGGCGCATGTGCGTTACACAGCATGTGTGCTGGGTTGCACGGCCGGTGCGTGAGCATTACACAGCGTGTACAGGGTTGCACAGCGCGTGCAGGGTTGCACAGACGGCGCATGTGCGTTACACAGCGTGTGTGTGCTGGGTTGCACAGCCGGTGCGTGAGCATTACACAGCACGTACAGGGTTGCACAGACGGCGCGTGAGCTGTGCAGGGAGGGGAGTGCAGACAGCAAAGTCTAGCGCCAACCTGCTGATCCAGCCAGACACTCTCATACTAGTAACCAACAAGAACTGGCCCCTCCCATGGCTCAGTGCCTCCCCCCCTCGCCGAGCAGGGCAGCCACCTCTGGGCCGCAGAGTAGCAGCTGTCCAGCCCTGCGTGCCACCGAGCACCTTGGGGCAGGAAGCGGAGAATCCCCTCGGCAAACAAGGCTCCCTTTGCTGCAGCACACGCCTGGGAGCAGAGAGGGGCCTGGCTCATGGGCCCCCGGGAGCAATCGGGCCAATGCCAGGCTGAGCTGGGTCTGACCCCAGCATGGGGCCCCTCCAGCACCAACCTCTGAACAACTCTGTCCCGGGGTCGGGGCACGGCCTGGCACTCTGCCCCTGCCCCCCCGTCACAGGGACAGGGACCCGCCCAGGAGGGGCTCCCTGAGCTCCGGCCCAGCTGTGGGCGGGATGCAGAGCTGGGAGCCAGAGGGCACTGGGGCCACGGGGAGGGACGCAGCCAGCTCCCCACAGACCCAGCGGGTTTTCCAGCGGGCGAAGGAAGCATCGGGCAGCGCCCGCCTGGCACTGCATTACAAGGACCGACGGGGTGACACTTTACCAGCATGCGGCCCGTGCCCCGCCAGCCGGACATTAAAGCACTAATTACTGCTGACGGCACCATTCTAACCGGGGGGGGGGGCTGTGCCCTGGTTCCCACCCCCCAGGAGAGCACAGAGCAGCCAGTGCCAGCCACAGCACAGGGGGCCCCTCCAGCCCCACCCAGCAGCTGCCACGGGCCCCCTGACATCCCAGTAACCCCGGGGGTCTCCATCTCCAGGTCCAGGAGCCTCACCTCGTGCCACCACTGCCTCCTCCCAGTTGCCACCCCCTGGCTGGCACCCGCCGGGCACAGACACTGTCCAGATGGGGCACAGCACCCGCCGCGGGCAGGGAGGCCCCTCCCCCATAGCCAGCGCCTTTGCCCCCCACCCTCCCAGTGCCCCTGCTCCAGGATCCACCCGCCAAGGCCAAGCCGCCTGGTGGGCACATGTGGACCCTCCCCTCTTCCCAGCAAGCGGGTACCACAGAGGCCCCTCCTCTGCCCTCGCCTGAGGTGCGTCTCCACCTCCCCGTCCTGCCCATCTCTGCAGGGCCCCACCCGCCCTCCTGGGCCAGCCCGCTCAGGGCACTGCTGCCTGGCACCTCCCAGCTCTCGCCCTGCCGCCTCCTTCCCGCCCCACAGCGCCTCCCTCTGGCGCACGGAGCTACACTGCTCCTGCCGCCTCCCAGCACCTGCGCCCAGCAGCCTGCCGGGCACGTGCGGGGGGCCGCCTGGAGCCAGCTGGGCACAGGGCAGGCTGGGGGCGAGGGCCGGGCAGTGACCTGCTGCAGCCCAGGGGCACCACGGTGCCCCCAATGTCCCCCCGCAGACGGATCAGAGGCAACCCTTGGAAACAGCCACATGGTGCAGCCCACACCCCCCCACACACCCTGCGCCCCCCGGCATCTCAGGCAGCATCTGCCAGGCCGCGACAGGGCCCGTTCTGTGCTCCAGGTGCGGGCACTCGGCACGCAAGCAGCAGGCCAGGGAGGCTGGCACTCAGCTTGGCACTCGGGTGCCACACGACAGGGCTGGGACATGCCAGGCTGAGCTGCCCAGTGCCAATCCCAGCCAGGCAGAGCTCCAAGACAGGCAGCCGCCAGGGGCAGCCTTGTGAGGGGGCTGCCAGGCCGAGGTGGGCACGTCGTGGGCCCAGGCGAGCCAGGGCTTGGCAGGTGGGCGTCTCGCAGGGCCAGGGGAGCAGGGAGCAGGGAGCTCCCCTGGCCAGCTGGCCCAGCTCCAACAGGGCTTGTGCCAAGGCAGCTCCCCAACCGCACTGCCCCCACCTGGCTCTGCGAGCTGCCCGGCTGCGCTGCTCAGGGGCTGGCAGCAAATGGGGGCAGGGCGCCGGCAGGAGCATGGGCCCCACACACGGGGCGGGAGGGCAGCTCTCCAGGGGGCTGCACATCACAGAGCGGCGGCCCAGCGGGGACCGGACATTAGCACAGGCCAGGCGCACAAGATCACCCCATCCAGAACCCAGGAGTCCTGGCTCCCTCCCCCCCCTGCTCTAACCACTCGACCCCACTCCCCTCCCAAGCCGGGGATAGAACCCAGGAGTCCTGGCTCCCAGCCCGCCCTGCTCTAACCACTCGACCCCACTCCACTCCCAAGCCAGGGAGAGAACCCAGGAGTCCTGTCTCCCAGTCCCCCCTGCTCTAACCACTCGACCCCACTCCCCTCCCAGAGCTGGGGAGAGAACCCAGGAGTCCTGGCTCCCAGCCCCCCCTGCTCTAACCACCAGCCCCCACTCCCCTCCCAGAGCCAGGGAGAGAACCCAGGAGTCCTGGCTCCCAGCCCCCGCCCCTCTGCTCGAACCATTGGACCCCACTCCCCCCCCAGAGCTGGGGAGAGAACCCCGGAGTCCTGGCTCCCCGCCCCCCCCCCCCCGCTCTAACCACTCGACCCCACTCCCCTCCCAAGCCAGGGAGAGAACCCAGGAGTCCTTGCTCCCAGCCCCCCCGCTCTAACCACCAGACCCCACTCCCCTCCCAGAGCTGGGGATAGAACCCAGGAGTCCTGGCTCCCAGCCCCCCTGCTCTAACCACCAGCCCCCGCTCCCCTCCCAAGCTGGGGAGAGAACCCAGGAGCCTGGCTCCCAGCCCCCCTGCCCCCTCCCCTACAGAAGCGCAGAAGAGGGCTGCTCAGCAGGGAATATGCACGGCAGGGGGCACAGGCTGGATTCATGAGCCGGGGGGCAGGGGGAGGCTGGGCCAAGGGGCAGCGTCGGGCCAAGGAAACACGGGGGCCATACCAGTCCCACGTAAGGATGTGAGGCTGGGGGATGGGCTCCTCTCTCGTGCCCCATGGCACCGTACCCTGGCACTGCAATGAACCCGCAAACAATCCCCACAGCCAGCACCCCCCTCCCCCACACAGCCAGCACCTCCCACTTCCCCCCCAGAGCCAGCACCCCCCGGTCCCCACAGCTCCCTGACACAGCACCCCCCTCCCCCCCACAGCCAGCACCCCCCACTACCCCCACACAGCCAGCACCCCCCTCCCCCACACAGCCAGAACCCCCCACAGCTCCCTGACAGCCAGCACCCCCCTCCCCCACACAGCCAGCACCCCCACTCCCCACAGCTCCACGACGCAGCCAGCACCCCCTCCCCACAGCCAGCACCCCACTACCCCCACAGCCAGCACCCCTCCCCACACAGCCAGCACCCCCGACAGCTCCCTGACAGCCAGCACCCCCCAGTCCCCCCAGCTCCCCTCTCTCCCCACAGCGCCCCCTGCTGGCCGAGGCGGGAGGGGCAGCCGCAGCCTGGGTGCTGATTGAGTCAGGGACTGCGATGAATGAATTAGTCCCCGGTGGTTTTGCATCACAATGGAGCGGCTCTAATTAAGTATTTCAGCTGATAACACTTCCGCATTACACCCAATTAGCATGTGCTGGCAGGGCTCCCTCTCCATGGGGGGCCGGAGCAGCCCCCCCTGCAGGGCGCTGGGCCAGGCTGGTCCCAAGCCCCCAGCGCGTCTGGGCTCCCAGGGGCGGCTGCCGAGGGGCCCCGGGCCCCACAACCTGAGAACGGCGACAATGGGGGCGTCGAGGGGCAGAGCAGGCTCTGAGGGGAGAACCGGGGGGGGGGGGGCAGACACGGGGCTCCCCCAGCCGGGCAGCGCCAGGCCAGAGCATCGGCACTGCACCCGGGCCCCTGAGCTGGCAGCGCACTGTGAACCACGTTCCCTATGGGGCAGGGGACTCGCTGCCAGCCCCACTGTGCCCCCCACAAGCCACCTCCGCCCAGGCCTCCTTAATAGACTTGGGTTCGTTAGCGGGAGGCTGCACCTGCTAATTGCCAACCACTGCCCCCACGCGCCAACCAGCCGCGCACCCCCCAGAGCTCGGCCCGCCAGCTGCACCGTCCTGGCCCGCCCGGCTGGCCCCGGCATCCCCTGGGCCTGGCCACATGGGGCTCCCCCCATCGCCTGGCGTGGAGCCAGCTAACCCCTCCCCCCACAGGGAGCAGAGAGACCAAAGCCACAGAGAACGTGGGCAGGTGCCACCTCCCACCGGTGCCCCTCCGTCCCGACCCACAGCCCCTGCGATCCCAGCGCAGGGCACCCCCCCCACCACACACAACCGGTGCCCCTCAGTCCCGACCCGCAGCCCCTGCAATCCCAGCGCAGAGCACCCCCCCACCACACACAACCGGTGCCCCTCAGTCCCGACCCGCAGCCCCTGCAATCCCAGCGCAGAGCACCCCCCCACCACCCACAACCGGTGCCCCTCAGTCCCGACCCGCAGCCCCTGCGATCCCAGCGCAGGGCACCCCTCCCAACACACACAACCGGTGCCCCTCAGTCCCGACCAGGGCACCCCCTCGCCCCCACACACACAGCCGGTGCCCCTCAGTCCCGACCCGCAGCCCCTGCGATCCCAGCGCAGGGCACCCCCCACACACAACCGGTGCCCCTCAGTCCCGACCCGCAGCCCCTGCGATCCCAGCGCAGGGCACCCCCCACACACAACCGGTGCCCCTCAGTCCCGACCCGCAGCCCCTGCGATCCCAGCGCAGGGCAGCCCCCTCACACAGCTGGTGCCCCTCAGTCCCGACCCGCAGCCCCTGCGATCCCAGCACAGGGCACCCCCCCCCACACGCAGCCGGTGCCCCTCAGTCCTGACCCGCAGCCCCTGTGATCCCAGCGCAGGTCACCCCCCCCCCATGCAGCCGGTGTCCCTCAGTCCTGACCCGCAGCCCCTGCGATCCCAGGCCCAGCACTTGGCTGTGGCTCTTTGGGAAGCAGAGCAAATTCTCTGGCTCCTGTAACTGACAGCAAAGATCGAGCTCTCACGTCGGCTCCGCTCCTGCCAGGAGCCTCAAGGTCACCCTGAGCCCCAGGGGTTTGGCTGCGGAGCGGGGAGGAGCCGTGGGGCAGGGGAGCCGGTGGGAGCTGCTGCAAGGAGACCCGTGGGGCAGGCAGGCAGCCCAGCTGGGGACCCCCTCTGCCCCTCCGTCCTGGGGCTGGCCACACTGGGGGTGACTCCTTCGTGCCAGGGGTGGGGGGCTCCGGTCCCTGGGCCAGGCCCATCCCCTCCAGCCTGCAGCTGTCAGCGCCCGACTCCGCTGGGCACAGCCGGCCCCAGACCTGGCCTGGCAGACGTGCCTGTGGCTCTCCCTGGCCTGTGTCCGGGCGCTGCCCCCCTTGGCCACCCAGAGAACGGCACCAGGGAGCCTGCGGGAACCCAGCCGGGCCGGGCCAGGCCGCTGCCCCCTTGGCCACCCAGAGAACGGCACCAGGGAGCCTGCCGGAACCCAGCCAGGCCGGGCCAGGCCGCTGCCCCCTCGGCCACCCAGAGAACGGCACCAGGGAGCCTGCCAGAACCCAGCCGGGCCGGGCCAGGCCACTGCCCCCTCGGCCACCCAGAGAACGGCACCAGGGAGCCTGCCGGAAACGGGCCGGGCCAGGCCGCTGCCCCCCCCTTGGCCACCCAGAGAACGGCACCAGGGAGCCTGCTGGAACCCAGCCGGGCCGGGCCAGGCCGCTGCCCCCTCGGCCACCCAGAGAATGGCACCGGGGACCCTGCTGGAACCCAGCCAGGCCGGGCCAGGCCGCTGCCCCCTCGGCCACCCAGAGAACGGCACCAGGGAGCCTGCTGGAACCCAGCCGGGCCGGGCCAGGCCGCTGCCCCCTCCGTCACCCAGAGAACGGCACCAGGGAGCCTGCCGGAACCCAGCCAGGCCGGGCCAGGCTGCTGCCCCCTCGGCCACCCAGAGAACGGCACCAGGGAGCCTGCCGGAAACGGGCCGGGCCGGGCCAGGCCGCTGCCCCCTCGGCCACCCAGAGAACAGCACCAGGGAGCCTGCCGGAAACGGGCCAGGCCAGGCCGCTGCCCCCTCGGCCACCCAGAGAACGGCACCAGGGAGCCTGCTGGAACCCAGCCGGGCCGGGCCAGGCCGCTGCCCCCTCAGCCACCCAGAGAACGGCACCAGGGAGCCTGCTGGAACCCAGCCAGGCCGGGCCAGGCCGCTGCCCCCTCGGCCACCCAGAGAACGGCACCAGGGAGCCTGCCGGAACCCAGCCGGGCCGGGCCAGGCCGCTGCCCCCTCGGCCACCCAGAGAACGGCACCAGGGAGCCTGCTGGAACCCAGCCAGGCCGGGCCAGGCCGCTGCCCCCTCAGCCACCCAGAGAACAGCACCAGGGAGCCTGCCAGAACCCAGCCGGGCCGGGCCAGGCCACTGCCCCCTCGGCCACCCAGAGAACGGCACCAGGGAGCCTGCTGGAACCCAGCCAGGCCGGGCCGCTGCCCCCTCGGCCACCCAGAGAACGGCACCAGGGAGCCTGCCGGAAACGGGCCAGGCCAGGCCGCTGCCCCCTCGGCCACCCAGAGAACGGCACCAGGGAGCCTGCTGGAACCCAGCCGGGCCAGGCCGCTGCCCCCTCCGTCACCCAGAGAACGGCACCGGGGAGCCTGCTGGAAACGGGCCAGGCCAGGCCGCTGCCCCCTCAGCCACCCAGAGAACGGCACCAGGGAGCCTGCTGGAACCCAGCCGGGCCAGGCCGCTGCCCCCTCCGTCACCCAGAGAACGGCACCGGGGAGCCTGCCGGAACCCAGCCAGGCCGGGCCAGGCCGCTGCCCCCTCCGTCACCCAGAGAACAGCACCGGGGAGCCTGCCGGAACCCAGCCGGGCCGGGCCAGGCCGCTGCCCCCTCCGTCACCCAGAGAACGGCACCAGGGAGCCTGCCAGAACCCAGCCGGGCCGGGCCAGGCCGCTGACCCCTCGGCCACCCAGAGAACAGCACCAGGGAGCCTGCCAGAACCCAGCCGGGCCGGGCCGCTGCCCCCTCGGCCACCCAGAGAATGGCACCGGGGAGCCTGCCGGAACCCAGCCATGCCGGACCAGGCCGCTGCCCCCTCGGCCACCCAGAGAACGGCACCAGGGAGCCTGCCAGAACCCAACCAGGCCGGGCCGCTGCCTCCTCCGTCACCCAGAGAACGGCACCAGGGAGCCTGCCGGAACCCAGCCGGGCCGGGCCAGGCCGCTGCCCCCTCAGCCACCCAGAGAACGGCACCAGGGAGGCTGCCGGAACCCAGCCGGGCCGTGCCAGGCCGCTGCCCCCTCAGCCACCCAGAGAACGGCACCAGGGAGGCTGCCGGAACCCAGCCGGGCCGGGCCAGGCCGCTGCCCCCTCAGCCACCCAGAGAACGGCACCAGGGAGGCTGCCGGAACCCAGCCGGGCCGGGCCGGGCCGCTGCCCCCTCCGTCACCCAGAGAACGGCACCAGGGAGGCTGCCGGAACCCAGCCGGGCCGGGCCAGGCCCCCAAAGCCCTGGGGAGGATTTCCTGGAGTTCTACTTTAACGGACAAAAGGGAGAAACAAAACTGCCCTTCCCCCGCACAGCTACCTTGGATGGGGCCCCCAATAAGCTGGGAGCCCGGCAGTGGCAGTGGGGGCAGCGCCAAGCCGGAGGCTTCGCTGCTGAAACCCAGAGGGGGCAGATGTGATGGTGCAGGGGCTGGGCCCCCCCAGCGTAGCTCTGGGGAGCGGGAGCCGCGCTCACATAGACCCATGGTGCCACCCGAGCAGCACCAGCGCCCTGCCACCAAAATGCAGCCACCTCTGGGGAGGGGGAAGCACCTGTTAACAGCCTCCTTTGCAAGTGTAAGCGGGGGATGGTCCCGCTATTGTGGGGAACTTTCCTGGCTTCTGCGCTACCCCGGTGAAGTGGGCTAGCGAAAGGATCTGAGTCCTCGCTCCCACTTCCTTTACCCAGAGGCCTCCCTGCCCCCAAGGACTCCCCTTGCACTCTCCTGTCTGGCAGGGTCCTCGAAACCCCGACAAGGCTGGGCCCAGGATTCCTGGGGGGCTCGACCCCCCATCCTGCTGTGCTCACCCAGGACAGGGGCTAGGGTGTCCCCACTCCGGGGTGCTCGCTCTGCACTGGGCACCTCCCTGACCCCTGACCCACTGATCACTCCATACAGTTTAAAGCAAATACAAGTTGTTTAATTAACAATTAATTTTTAAAAAGAATAAGGAAAATGGGGCCGTGTCTCTGGCTGGCCCAGCTCTGGTCCCTGCACAGGATCTGCTCCCCCTGGGCCGTGTCTTTGGCTCTGCTCCCAGCCCAGCTCCCAGCACAGGATCTGCTCCCCCTGGGCCGTGTCTCTGGCTCTGTGGCTGCAGCTCTGGCCCCTCTGGCCGGCCCGGCTCTGCTCCCAGCTCAGCTTGGGCCCCTGCTCCCCAGCTCAGCCCCACTCTGTCTGACCCAGGCAATTCCAGCTCACACGGAGGAGGGGACCACCCTGGCCTCCAGTCTCCCTCATTAGCCGGCCTGCCCTGTCAATCAGGCTGACCTGGAGCGTTGGCTTCTCCCCATTGTTCCTGGGGACTGTCAGTCTCAGGGTCCTGATTTCCCCTCGACCCCTCCCCTTTTGGCACTGGGAGCTAGCAACCCCCCCCCCCCAATGTTGGTAAGGGGGAATGGTCCCCTTACACAAGGGCCCCGCAGGGCTCAGGGAGAAGAGGGGAGGGGAGAGCTCAGGGCCTCTCCCCCCAACCACCCCCTCCCCTTCACCCCCATTCCAGCCCCAGCACCGCCCCCTCGGCAACCCCCGCAGAGAGTGGCAGGGACCCCCGGCAGCACCGTGCCCGTAGGACGGCCCAATGCCCCCCTCCCGCTGTGCCCGGCCCAGGCGCTGCCAGCCGGGGACCCGGGGGGCGCGGGGGGGGCTGAAGGTAAAGCTCAGACAGAGACAGGACTTAGCACTTCGAAGACTCCAGGCTGGATCTGCAGCTCAGCGCAGCGGGGCCAGGGGAGCTCTCGCCCCACAGCCAACGGGGCCCCCAGCGCTGAGCCCAGAGACGGGCGGGCGGCTCCACTCTGGGTGGCTGAGGTGCAGCCAGGGGGCCGGGCACAGATCCCCCCGGAGCGAAGGGCCAGGCATGGCCCAACCCCAGCGGCTGGGGGCTGAGTAAGGGGGTGTCAGATGGACCAAGCCCGCTCCTGGGACAGCAGCGCCAAGGAGCCACCGGACTGGGCACGGGGCGGGCGTGGCTGTGCCCAGAGCAGCCCGGCCCTGGGAGTGGCTGAGGCAGTTACCAGAGTCCAGCTCCCCCCGCCCCCACAAACACCTGCCAGGCTCAGGGACGTTTGATTCAGAGCCAGCCCCACGTGGCCCGGAGCCAGAACAAACAGCCCCTGGGCAGCCTGTGTCTACCACGCGCCGACAGCCCTGGCGCAGCAGCTTCCCTGCCTGGCAGAGCCACGCTGCCCGGGCAGCAGCAATCACCTGCCACGGCGCCCGGCTGAGCCCCCCCACGCAGCCGCCAGGCCCTGCTCTGCGAGTCAGCGGGAGACCGGCCGTGGGAGCCGGCCGCCCACAGGCAGAGCCCATGCCCCCATGCCCCCCTGCCCGCTGCCTGCCCCCGTGCCCGCTGCTGCCTGCCCGGTGCCCGCTGCCTGCCCCTGTGCCCGCTGCTGCCAGCCCCCCTGCCCACTGCTGCCGGCCCCGTGCCCGCCGCTGCCTGCCCCGTGCCCGCCGCTGCCTGCCCCCGTGCCCCCTGCTGCCTGCCCTGTACCCGCTGCCTGCCCCCCGCCCGCTGCTGCCTGCCCCCGTGCCCGCTGCCTGCCCCCCTGCACGCAGCCGCCAGGCCTGCTCTGCGAGTCAGCGGGAGACCGGCCGTGGGAGCCGGCCGCCCCCAGGCAGAGACCATGCCCCCATGCCCGCTGCCTGCCCCCCTGCCCGCCGCTGCCTGCCCCCGTGCCCCCTGCTGCCTGCCCTGTACCCGCTGCCTGCCCCCGTGCCCGCCGCAGCCTGCCCCCTGCCGCGCTGCCTGCCCCCTGCACGCTGCTGCCTGCCCCGTGCCCGCTGCCTGCCCCCCTGCCCGCTGCTGCCTGCCCCCGTGCCCGCTGCCTGCCCCCCTGCCCGCTGCTGCCTGCCCTGTGCCCGCTGCCTGCCCCCGTGCCGGCCGCTGCCGGCCCTGTACCCACTGCCTGCCCCCGTGCCGCCGCTGCCTGCCCCCGTGCCCGCCGCTGCCTGCACCCATGCCCGCCGCTGCCTGCCCCGTGCCCCCTGCTGCCTGCCCTGTACCCGCTGCCTGCCCCGTGCCCGCTGCCTGCCCCCCTGCCCGCCGCTGCCTGCCCTGTACCTGCTGCCTGCCCCCTGCCCGCTGCTGCCTGCCCCCTGCCCGCCGCTGCCTGCCCCCTGCCCGCTGCTGCCTGCCCTGTACCCACCGCTGCCTGCCCCCCTGCCCGCTGCTGCCGGCCCTGTGCCCGCTGCCTGCCCGCAGCTGCCTGGCCCCCTGCCCGCCGCTGCCTGCCCCCCTGCCCGCTGCCTGCAGCTGCTCTAGCACCACCTCCTGGAATAGCTGCGCCCTGGCTCCCGGACAGGCTCCAGTGCCTGCCCAGCCTGCACCCTGCAGAGCACCCAGACTGGGAGTAACTGGCAGATCTCCTGGGATCTGAGCCCCCCTGGCACTTCCAGGACAGCTCAGCCTCTGCAGGGTTGTGTCTGCCCCAGGACCACACCCAGGGGGGCATGGAGACCCCCCTGCAAGAGGCCACCCAGGCAAGGCACCTTCAGCCAGTCAAGTGGCACCAGCAGCTGGAGGAGGTGGCACATGGGTGCTGGGCTCGCATCCCGCCAGGGCAGAGTAACACAGACCCGGGGCTGAGCCCTGCGTGCCGGGCAGGCCTGGCCCATGGAGCCACGGAGGCCCAGGGAGCAGAAGGGTCAGTGGGCAGTGCCCGGGCTCTGCAGTCCCGGCCGGTGCAGACGGGCAGAGCGCTGGGGACGGGCAGGAGGGGCTGGGGGGCTGCTGCTTTGTTCCCAGCCTATTCCCTGGCCCCCTCCCCAGCAACCAACCTGGACGTGCCCACAGGCCCCCCCGACACAGGAGCTGCCATGGGGAGCCAGACTCTGCCTCTGCCTCCAGATCCGATCCCTGCCCTGTGCCCCAGCTGCTGCCCACGGGGCAGGATCCCTCCCTCCAAGCCTGTAACCAGCCCCTGCCTGCCCCAGCTCTGCCCAGAGCCCTGCAGCAGTGCCAAGATCAGAGCCTGCTCCGAGCGGCCCGTCCAACCTGGCGCCCCACGCTCCGGGTGGCCCTGAACCTCCGACAGCCGGCGGCCGGGGCTGGGCACCGAGGACGGATCACTCGCATCTGCCTGCTCTGCTCACTCCCTTGGAAGCACCTGGCACCGCCCGCTGTCGGCAGGCAGGACTGACCCAGGCTGGCTGCTGGTCTGAGCGCTCCTGGGGCCGTGCCAGCTAGGCCAGCCTGAGCCACCAAGGAGCTTCGGCTGGAAAGGCTGCGGAGGGCTCTGGGAGCCAGGACTCCTGGATTCTGGTCCCATTGACCAGCTGGGTGGCCTTGGCAAGGCTGGTCAGTGCCTCAGTTTCCCCTCCGGCCGAGGGGCTGCAGTCAGGCTGGGAGAACTGAGGGCTGTGTGCCAGGTGCTGGGCACAGGGCCCTGCCTATGGCCCGGACGACACTTCACTTAGGTCGACGTCACTGTGGTGCCCAGGGTGGGGGAACTCGACCCGAGCGCGCCCCTGTGCCGAGCCCACTTGCGGTGCAGCCGCACGGCGGAGGAATCCTTACACCCAGCTCCCCCCTCGGGCACCTCCATCGCTGCGGCCCACCAGGGCAGGGGCTGCGGAGCCGGAGCGGAGCCGCAGCCTCCAGCTCCGTGTCTGTGAACGGATCAGTCGCAGCCA
The DNA here is from genome assembly GCF_016161935.1 of Mauremys reevesii. Taxonomy (NCBI): domain Eukaryota; kingdom Metazoa; phylum Chordata; order Testudines; family Geoemydidae; genus Mauremys; species Mauremys reevesii. The sequence goes on from NC_052630.1 coordinate 1,391,592, forward strand.
GGGACCCGCTCACCACACACAGACCCGGCAGAACCGGATCAGACCAAGCAAAGGCACCTGCAGCCTCCATTCCCAGGGCCAGCCGCGCCCCCCAAGGATGAGCAAGGGGGATTCAGGAGGCCCCACGCTCTAGGCTGCGGGCCACTCCCCTCACCTCTGGGTGCAAGCCCCATCTCACCAAAGCACCAATGCTCTCCCCGGCCCCTTGCCCAATGCCCCCAGGGTGCCCTGCTGCCATCACCCCACACTGGGCACTCCAGGGTGCCCCAGCAATGCCCACTGGTGCCAGCTGCAGAAGAGGAACTTGGGGATCGCCCTGGCCATGGGCTCCAGAAAGAAGGGAAAAGGCCCCGCTCTGCAGCACCCCCTCTGGGTGTCCAGGGAGCCACGGGCAGGGCTCCCGCCCAGCGGTGAACCTAGGGAGGATGGGGCACCTGCGGGGTTCAGCAGGGCCCTGCGTCAGATCCCTTCCCCCCAGGCTCAGGGCAGCAGCCACTTAGGGTCCTGGGGCAACCCTGTCCCCTCACCCAGCCTGGCTGCCAGTGGACAGGCAGAGGGAGAACGCCCCCTGCCCGTGGGGCACGTGGGGGATGCAGGCAGCAGGGACACGACCCGGAGCTCGCAATGGGAATGAACACGCAGCGCCTCCCTTCCCCCGCCAGGCACAGGCACCTCAGTCCTTTGTCTGCAGCCACCAGGACCCACCCGGGGCCCCCTCCCCAGCCCAGCCCTGCCCAGATCACCCAGCTCTGCACTGCAAGAGGCGCCCAGCACCCGCCAGTGACACGGACCCCGGCCCAATGACCCCCTGCTCCATGGGACCACCAGCAAAGCTCTGGGCACCTGTGCATGTATGGGGGCGTGGCCGGACCAGCGCTGGGCCAGCAGGGGCTGTGGGTCGGAAGTGAGGGGCACCAGCAGAGCAGTGGGAGGAGCCCAGGGCTGGGCTAGCAGGGGGGCTGCGGGTTGGGAGTGAGGGGCACCGGCAGAGCAGTGGGGGGGAGCCCAAGGCTGGGCTAGCAGGGGGCTGCGGGTCGGGAGTGAGGGGCACCGGCAGAGCAGTGTGGGGAGCCCAGGGCTGGGCTAGCAGGGGGCTGCGGGTTGGGAGTGAGGGGCACCGGCAGAGCAGTGGGGGGGAGCCCAGGGCTGGGCTAGCAGGGGGCTGCGGGTCGGGAGTGAGGGGCACTGGCAGAGCAGTGGGGGGGAGCCCAGGGCTGGGCTAGCAGGGGGCTGCGGGTCAGGAGTGAGGGGCACCGGCAGAGCAGTGGGGGGAGCCCAGGGCTGGGCTAGCAGGGGGCTGTGGGTCGGGAGCGAGGGGCACTGGCAGAGCTCTTTGGGGGAAGCTTGCCCAGGCTCTGCCCGCGCTGGGCTTTGCTGCCAACCAGGGGCGGCTCTAGCCATTTCGCCGCCCCAAGCACGGTGGCACGCCGCGGGGGGCGCTCTGCCGGTCGCCGGTCCCGCGGCTCCGGTGGACCTCTCGCAGACGTGCCTGCAGATGCTCCACTGAAGCCACGGGACCAGCGGACTCTCCGCAGGGACGCCTGCGGGAGGTCCACCAGAGCCGCCTGCCACCCTCCCGGCGACCGGCAGAGTGCCCCCCGCGGCAGTCGCCCCAAGCACGCGCTTGGCACGCTGGGGCCTGGAGCCGCCCCTGCTGCCAACAGTGTCTCCGTCTCCCTCCCTCCCAAAGATCCCAGGAGCCTGAGTGAGCTGCGGCGGGTGGGGAGCAGGGAGGCGGCTGGATGGGGCTCAGCCCCCAGGGTCCTGCCAGCGCTGGGCTCCAGGGCAGGCTATGGGGCTGCGAGCCGGGGCCTCCCTCGTGCCAGCGATGGTGCCAGGCAGGCGAGGGGCTGGGCCGTGTGCCGGAGGAGCTGGGGTCCCCGAGGGCTCTGCCGCGGGAATCTCACCGTGTGGAGCCCTGTATGGGGCTCTGGGGCTCCAGGGATGGGGGTTAATACTGCCGTGGCACGGGCCCCGTGACCCCCCAGGAGCTGAGCCTGCCCTGCCCCACGAGGGACCCGCCGGGGGGCCCAGGGCAAAGCCTGCAAGTCAAACAGCCTCAGCGCTGCCCAGCTCTGTGCCCAGCCGGAGCCAGTGTCAGGTGCGGGGCCAGGAGCCAACACCCAGCCCCTGGGTTCAGCTACCCACTAGCGCCCCCAGACCTGGGACCCCAGGACAGACACACCCCAGCCAAGGCCCTGCACCCCCAGACCAGCAGCGGCACCAGCAGGATCCTATCCCAGGGCCTGGCACGAGCCGTCTGCACCCAGCGGCCACCCGCAGACCTCGCTGCTCCACAGACCCAGCGCCACAGGGGCTGCGGCCCCTGCCAGGCACGTGGCTCCGGGTTCTCAGGGTACAGGGTCCTGCTGCCTACGCCAGCCATGGGCAGAGCTACAGGGTGCAGCACCCAAGGACACAGCCTGTGCCCGACCCAGAACCGGGCACAACTGCCCCCAAACCCCAGTACAACTGCCAGCCTGCGCGGCCCAGGGAGAGTCCAGAGCCCCTGCACGGCTGGGGGGGCCACAGGAGGAGCTGGCTGGGGGCTGCAGTGAGGGGGAGCAGATGTGGCCGGGGGCTGCACTGGGAGGGGGGGGTCTGCGCGAGGCTGCCTGGAGTGGGAGCGCAGACCTGGGCGGGGGCGCCAGAGGGGACCTGGCCGGGGGCTGCGCGGGTGGAGGGCGCGCAGCGCTGGCCGGGACTGCGCGGGGACCTGGCCGGGGCTGCGCGGAGGGGAGGCGGGCGCGCAGAGCTGGCCGGGGCTGCGCGGGGCTGCGCTCTCCGGTGCGGGCTGCGCGGAGGAGACCTGGCCGGGGATGCGCGGAGGGCTGCGCTCTCCGGTGCGGGGACCTGGCCGGAGGCTGCGCGGGGGCTGCACACTCCGGTGTGGGGGCTGCGCGGGGCGGGAGCGCAGATCTGGCCGGGGCTGCGCGGGGGCTGCGCACTCCGGTGCGGGGCTGCGCGGGAGGGACCTGGCCGGGGGCTGCACGGGGGGGCTGCGCACTCCGGTGTGGGGGCTGCGCGGGGGGGGGCTGCGCACTCCGGTGCGCGGGCTGCGCGGGGGGGGCTGCACCGTTCGGGTTCGGGTCCCCGCCCCCGGCCCCACTCACCGGCGGGCGGGCGGGCGGCGAGCAGGGATCCGGCCAGCAGGACCCGCCACAGCGCCGCGGCCGCGGCCATCCCCGCCCGGCTCAGCGCCCCGGGGCTCGCGGCGCGCGGCAGGCGCGCATGGCCGGGCTCGCGGGGAGCGGGCGGCGGGTCCCGAGCCCGCAGCTGCCGGGGAGCGACTGGCCCAGCCCGGTGCCGGCGCTGCGGAGCGGGCGAGCCCGGCAGGGCTGCAAAACGCGGACTGGATCCGCCGCGGAGCGGAGCGAGCAACAGCTGGTGCGGGGCGAGCCCCACGGGAAACAGGCCCATCCCCGCCCCCGGATCGGGTAACTGGCCCATCCCCGGATCAGGGCAACCGGCCCATCCCCGGTACCGCCCCGTACCGCCCGGATCGGGTAACCGCCCCGTACCGCCCGGATCGGGGCAACCGGCCCGTCCCCCCGGTACCGCCCCCCCGTACCGCCCGGATCGGGCACTGGGCCCATCCAGACTCGTTCCCAGCAACACCGAGGAGCCAATAGCCCTTTGCTCCTCTCTCCTGTTTCACAGGCTGCCCTGCCCCGCCGCCCCGCGGGCTGTCACGCCCCTTGCACCCATTGTGGAGATGGGGAAAGCGAGGCAATGATCCCAGGGCCATAGTGCAAGGGGATGTCAGAGCAAGGTCTGATCTGGGTGCCTGGCTCCCGGCCTGTGCCCAGAGCCCGGGGCCAGAGGGACAGCGGAGACCCGCCATGGGGATTTGCACTGGGATCGGCTACGGGCGCAGTGCCAGCCAGTCCGGGCGGGGAGGGAGCATGGGGCCATGGAGCTGAGTTCTCCGGCCTGGGAGTGACAGAGCTGGAGCTTCCCGCCCGGCCATCCCCCCGTCCCGGCCATGGGGTCTCGGCTCCAGGGCTGGGCTTTTCTGGAGCAGAGGCTGCCAATCTCCTCTGCAAAGGAGCAGCCGGGGCACCCCAGACACACGCTGGGGGGGAGCTTGATAATAAACCCACCGGGCACCCAAGGGCTGCTCTCCATGGCTAACGGCACAGGCGATGAGGGGCTCCAGCGGGGGGCGCTCACAGATGGGTGCAGAGCCCCCCATGTCGCCTGTAGAGCCCCCCCCCAGAGGCCACACACACAGACCCACCCAAGTATGCCCCTCCCCTGGCCTGGGGGCCCTGCTCTCTCTGGACTCTGGCCTTTGGGCTGCAGGCACTGCTGCTCGGGGAGCCCCCCAGGACACACCTCGTGGCCCCGGGCCAGGCCACACTGGGCAGTGGTGGCTGAGCGCACAGTCCCCAGGGCTGGGGACACCTGCAGCGTGGCCAGGATGTCGCCCTGCTGCAGCTCTCCTGTGAGCCAGGCAGCTGGGCAGGGAGCCGGCCTCCGGCGGGCGCCTCGCTGCCCTACTGGAGCAGCGTTAAAGAGCAAACGTTGCAGCGTGTTGCACTTCAAATGTCATGGAAACTGGGCCGTTGTGTGGAAGGGACCCGCACTCCCCTCCAGCCCGTCTCCTGCCCCCCACAGGCTGCCTCTCCCGGCTGACAGCACGCCGTCGGGCAGCGCTGACGCCAGGCTGAGTCGGGGTTTCCATAGAAACCCCCATTTTCTGGCCCGCGTGTTCCAAAGCACGCTGACCTGAGCTGCTTGCACGGGTCACCTGACGGGGGGGAGGGCCCCTCCCCCCCCCCAAGCAGGAAGGGATGCACCAGAACTGGGACAGTGCGGCCAAGGCCGACTATGCCCCGTAGGCAGGTGGGCACCATCTCAGCTCGCGACTCGCTGGGGTGGGCGCTGGAGCAGGGGCAGCCCAGCAGCAGCGGGGTGCCCCCCGGCTGTGCCTTGTGCGGTGCTAGTGCCTGCTGGGATGGGACCCCCGCGACCTGGCACTGGCTCGCGGGGAGCTCCAGCCTGCGCTGTGAGATGGACAATGGCCGGGGCAGGCACAGAGCCCTGCAGCCCCCGGCTGGGCTGAGCATGTGGGCAGCGCTGGGCTGAAGTACGTTCTCTGCTGGGGTCCCAGACCAAGGGCCACCCCCCCCCAGCATCTGACACAGGAGAAGGTCGGGACCTCCCTGGGCACCTGCCAGCGCTGAGCCAGGCTCCCCTCTCCGCCCCCCACACTCAGCTGTGGTGGCCAGTGCAGGGGCAGGCCGAGGGGGCGGCTCCGTCCAGGGATCCCATTGGCCACGGGGAGGAGCATCTCCCAACCCCAGGAGGGGGGGCAGGCGGGCGGGCGGGCGGGCAGCCCCCCCGAGCTCATCACTGGCGCTGGCCCTGGGCAGCAGGAACAAGGGGCCCCCCAGCGGTTCTGCCGCAGCCACCGAGCGTGGAGCTGAGGAACGGCCCCCTCCGCTCCCCACACCTGGCGCGGCCCCTCCCTGGCCCAGCCCCGCGGCTACCCGAGCTGCCCCTGTGGGCCCCACGGCAGAGGCAGGCGCCGTGCAGCCAAGGGGCCCCAGCAAGCTGCAGCCTTGTCCCCCCCGCCCCCGTTGGGCTCTGTGCTGCGGGCCCAGCAGCAGGTGGGGGGCTGGGCAGTGGTGCAGTTCCTGCCCCGGCCCCTATGGAAACACCACCCACAAACGCCCTGCCAGCCCCCCGATCTTGGGCCCCTCCAGCAGCTCCCCAGGGCCCAGCAAGAGGAGCGGGAGGGTGGCAATCAGGAGGGCAAAGACCGTAAACAGCCAGAGTCAGCAAAGGGCCCCTCGCCCTGTGCCCCAACTCTGCCGGGGGAGGGGAGGGGGCGCGTGGGGGCACTCTGGGGGAGGGGAGGGTGGACGAGGTGGGAGGGGCGCTGCGGGGGAGGGGTGGATCAGGTGGGAGCGGGAGGGGCACTGTGGGGGAGGGGTGGACGAGGGGGAGCGGGAGGGCACTGTGGGGAGGAGTGGATGAGGGGAGCGGGAGGGGCACTGTGGGGAGGAGTGGACGAGGGGAGCGGAAGGGGCACTGTGGGGGAGGAGTGGACGAGGGGGAGCGGGAGGGGCACTGTGGGGGAGGAGTGGACGAGGGGGAGCGGGAGGGGCACTGTGGGGAGGAGTGGACGAGGGGGCGGGAGGGGCACTGTGGGGGAGGAGTGGACGAGGGAGCGGGAGGGGCACTGTGGGGAGGAGTGGACGAGGGGGGAGCGGGAGGGGCACTGTGGCGGGAGGAGTGGACGAGGGGGGAGCGGGAGGTGGCACTGTGCGGGGAGGGGTGGACGAGTTGGGAGTGGGAGGGCACTGTGGGTGGGAGGGGTGGACGAGGTGGGAGTGGGAGGGCACTGTGAGGGGAGGGGGACGAGATGGGAGCGGGCACTGGGGGAGGGGTGGACGAGGTGGGAGTGGGAGGGGCACTGAGGGGAAGAGGTGGGAGCGGGAGGGGGCACTGTGGGGAGGGGACGAGGTGGGAGTGGGAGGGGCACTGTGGGGTGAGGGGGACGAGGTGGGAGTGGGAGGGCACTGTGGTGGGCGGGGTGGACGAGGGGGGCGGGAAGGGGGCACAGGGGAGGAGTGGATGAGTGGGAGTGGGAGGGGCACTGTGGGGAGGGGTGGACGAGGTGGGAGTGGGAGGGGCACTGTGGGGAGGGTGGACGAGGTGGGAGCGGGAGGGGCACTGTGGGGAGGGGTGGACGAGGTGGGAGTGGGAGGGCACTGTGGGGAGGGGTGGACGAGGTGGGAGTGGGAGGGCACTGTGGGGGGAGGGGTGGACGAGGTGGGAGTGGGAGGGGCACTGTGGGTGGGAGGGGTGGACGAGGTGGGAGTGGGAGGGGCACCGTGGGGCAGGGGAGGGGGCACGAGGGGGGGCACCGTGGCGGAGGGGCGGGGCTGTGGCGTGCTCCCAGCAGAGCCCGCTGTGCGCTGGGCAGAGTTAATTTCATTAGTGGCGCTGAGGGATGAACAATTAACGAGCTGCTCTGATGCCTTGAAGAGCTTAAGTGGGAGAAGTAAACTCTGCTGCTTGGGGCGCTGCCAGCTGCCCCCCTCCCTGTCCCCAGCCGGGCCCCAGAGATGCCCTGCGCAGCCCCCTCCAGGCCCAGCCGGGCCCGGGGCTCAGGCAGCACCAGCCTTTGGCTACTGGCCTGGCTCTGATCCTGGTGACGGGCCCGGGAGATGGAGCCTGGCCCACCACCCTCGGGTCCCCTCCCAGCCAAGGCCAGACGTGGCCTGGGCCCAGGCTGCCAGCCGGGGCAGGTGCAGCCTGAGCGCGAGGCCTGCTCCCAGCTCTGCTCCCAACACCTGCCTGGGAGACAGCTGCCAGGGCTGGCAATATGGCACCGGGCAGGGAGGCACGGCATGGCCCAGCCCAGCTCCCAGGAGAGCAGGGAAACCCCCAGCTGCAGCGGGACCTTCCCCGCCCCCGCCAGGGTACGTCTGCCCGGCGGCTGGGCCCATGCTTCCCAGCGCCAGTGGAGAGACGCGCTGGCTCTGCTCCAGCCGCGCTGAAAGCAGCAGCATCGCCGGGGCAGCCTGGGCAGGGGGTTACGTCCCCTTTGCCCGCTGGCACTCGCTGGAGCCGCTGGGATGCTGCCGGGGCCTGCGGGTGCTGTGGGAGCCGGGCAGGCTGCAACCGATGAGGCTCTTTGCATCTGACTGGAATAAAATCGGGATCTGACTGAAATCTCACGGAACCAGCCAGCGTCTCAGCTGCCGCGAGCCTTCAAAAGCAAATGAGGCGCCGGGTGCGTGGCGGAGCCGGGCACTGGACCCTGGCCTGGAGCTGCGACCCCTGTGCCCTGGGCAGTGCCCTCCCGCTGCCCCACACCACCAGGAGCCCCGGGATCACAGCCACTCCGGGCGCAAAGCCCTGGCCCTGCGCTGGAGGTCAGGACATCGCTGAGCATGGGGAGCAGTTCAGTCTCCAGTCCCTGCATGGGCAGCAGCACCCAGTGCCACCAGGCTGGCACCCCCATGTCCCCCTGCGGGTTCCCAGCCTTCCGTATCAGCATTCGCACAAAAACAGGATGTTTTTGCTTCTCTCGGCTCCATCTGCTCCTGCTGAAGTCACCAGCGCCGTGCATGAGCTCACCGGGGTTGCCGTGGAGACACCGGTGAGCTCACTGGTGAGGAGTCTGACCTCATGGCGGAGCCACCGAGAGCCTGTGTCCAGGCCTGTCCCTGGCAGCCAGGGGAGCCTGGCACGGCGGCTGGGGTGCCCAGCCGTGCAGCGTTTGCACAGGCTGCCACAAGACAAAGCTGCTCCCAGCCACCCAGCTCCCCAGCCCATGCATCATTCACCAGCCTCTCCCGGCCCAGGAGCCAACAGCTGCAGCCTGGCCCTAGCCCCGGGCCTGCTCCCTCTGCATCTAGCCTGGCTGGAGAGGGCCAGCCAAGGGGCTGGAGACCAGGCCAGGACGGGCAGACCCACCTTCCCTCAGGGGAAATGACCCAGAGCCCCCTGCGCCGTGGGGCAGGGGGGCTCTACCCTCCCCAGCCTCCCCCCAGCAGAGTTCGCCTCTGCCCTGGCCCTGTGGTGCCCCCTCGCCCGCCCCCGGGGATGCGCAGGCAGAGAAAAGCTGCACAGGGCCCTCAGGCCCGGGGGGGGGGGGGGGAGTCTGGTGGCTGCCTGGTCCCTGTGGGCAGCACGCCGGGCGTGCGGGGCTGGGATTCAGGAGCCGGGGTGCCAGGGAGACAGCTGCCAGTTTGGGCTGGCCGTATTCCTGGAGGTTTCATCACACGACATGATCTGTGGTGCCTGGAGAGGCCAGGACAGCCCTGGGGGGCGGGCGAGCCTGGCAGGGCCGGTGCAGGCAGACGTGAGCACAGGCGGGCATGCCTGTGCACCCCCCCATGGCCAGGCCCACAAGCAGTGCACGTGGGGGCCGGGTTGCACCAGGGGCTCACACACGTACCCTCACTCCTCTGCAGGAGCGTTCTGGGGACCTTGCTGCCCCACCGAGCCTGCTCTGCTCCTGCTCTCTCAGGCACCCCCCCATGCTTGCTTCCCTCCTGCTTGGCTTAGTGACAAAGGGGGACCTGGCCCGTGCCCCCTTCCCCTCCCACTCCCTGCCCACGGAGCCGCCCTAGTGGGAGAATGGGGGCACTGGGGGGGGGGGCGGGACGGTCCTGCTCCCCCAGCCCACTCACTCTCCACTGGGTCCCAGTGCCCAGACATCCCATTCCTGCTCAGGGCTCTGCCCCTTGGGGGGCCCGCCTGGCTCATACGGCAAAGCCAGGGGTGGGGTGGAGTGAAGCCTCTTAGAATCCACATCCCGTCTCCTCCCAGCCAAAGAGCCCGGTGGGAGGTGGTCCCAGCCTCCCCCGTGGCCCCAGCCCTGCTGGGGAGAGCACGCGGCCCAGCGCACACTCAGCCCTGCACGCACACGTGCCCTGCAGAGCGACGCTGGCACGAGGGGCCGGTGCTTTGCACACTCCATCTGCTCCCTGCGCTGTTGTTATTTTCTCTTCTCCAGGGACGGATTCCAGCGCCAGCTTCTGCTGCTGTGATTCCAATACCAGCAAAAACCCACCCGCTGGCCTGGTGCCGGGCAGGGGAGCTGGGATGCTGCTGGCCCCCGGAATAGTGCCCCCCCCCGAGACACCCCAGCCGCTGGGCTGGCACCAGGCACTGGCACCGGGTCCCTCAATGCCCCCCACAGGGCCCCTAGGACCTTCCTGTCCCTCTGAGCCAGGCCCCCGCCCTGCCCTCTGCCCACAGACCCTGCCCCCTGAGCAGCCCAGCCAAGCAGGAGTCACAGGGAGGCCAGGCCGCCCTCAGCCCGGCCTTGGTACCAGGACCACCAGGGCGGGGACTGGCTGGCTCGGGCTGGGGAACGAGCCTTCGATCCAGCCCCTGCATGGGGGGCTGGCTGGCTCTGAGGGGGGCATGGGGGTGGGGAATGGGACAGGGCTTTTCCCTTCCAGGGTACCCTGGCTCTGAACTGGCCCCAAGGCAGGTGCTGGCTGGCTCAGGGGGCAGGGAATGGGCCATGGGGCCTTTCCTCTCTAGGGGGCTGGCTGATTCCCCATGGCACTACCCCCACTCGGTGGCACTGCCCAGACCCCACCAGGCGCTCAGTGCTGCAGAGGACGGAGCTGGCGCCTTGGGAGCGTTTGCTATTTGCCAGGCAGCGGGCGGCACCGGGCTGGGGGAGGGGATGGGGAGCAGCCGGGCCCCCGGCTCCCCGAGAACAGAGGGCACAGGGGTGGGTGGTGCCCGTGTCCAGCTCAGCCTGGGCACACGGGGTCCAAGTGCAGCTGCTGGGAGGGAAGGGGGGAGCCCAGTCAGCGGGAGCAGGGCCGTGCCCCACTGTCAGGGCAGCTGTCTGGGCAGGCCCCTGCCAAGCGCCAGCACCACTTGGGCAGAAAGGGCCAAGCGGCCCCTCCTGCTCTCTGGTCTGCACAGCCCCCAGCCCAGGCTCTGACCCGCAGCCCCAAGGAGCAGCTTCTGCCCCCCAACCTCTGTGCCAGGCTCACTGCTGCTCCCCCTCACGGCCCCCAGCTCTGTGTCCCTGAGGGGAGCTGCCAAGCCCTGCATGCCGCGATGCCAGGCCCAGGCGGGGCCGGGGGCGCTTTCCGAGGGGCCGCATCCCCCAGCCAGCGCAGCAGCGTGCCCACCCCGCTCGCTGTGCCCTGCAGCCCCGCGCTGGCCCCTGGCACAGCCGCGCGCCGACGAGTTAATGGAGCCTAATTAATACAGATTGGGGAGATCACTTTCCATTTCGCTCCCTCTCCCTCTTGCTGCGGAGCCGCGGGGGAGGGGGAGCTGGCTCCACTCCTGCAGCAGCTGGCGCATGGCTCCACGGGCACTGCCAGGCTCCCGCCAGCACTAGGCACACCCGGCCGGGGACCGGAGAGCAGCTCAGTGATGCCAGGTCCCTCCCCAGGGCAGGGCCCGCTCCTGGCCTGCCCATGGGCTGGGGGGGAAGGGCCCGTGTAGCATTCCCTCTAGGCGGGACGGCGTGGCGGCTCCTGCCCCTCCCAGGGGCACCAGCCATGGGCCCTCAATACCCACAAATGTCCCTGGGCCCAGAGCAGCCCCCAGGCCTGGCACCGGCCCTCATGTCGCAGGGCTTGGTGCCTCCCTGCGGGCCCTCGCCCGGCCGCCTGCCCTGCCCCTTTCTAGGTGCCCAGGCTGCTCCCAGGGCTTAGCAAGCCGGCACTGGCGCCCCGCCTGGGCTCTTTGCCCCCTTGCACCCCACCGGCCCAGGGGACCCCAGGGCCTGGGCTGAACAAGACCCTGAGCCTCGCCATGGCTGATCCTGTGCAGAGGAAGAAGGGGTCGGCCTGGGGCTGTCTCCGAACGGGGCCGGCAGAGGGAGGCCCCAGGCAGCGCCAGGCGCGCCGCGCAGCAGCAGGCTTACAGGCCGGATTAGTCTGATCCGCTCGCTGTGTCAGCCTGGATGTTCTCACCACCCAGCACCAAGAGCCGCCTGATCCCCCCTGAGTCCTGCCAAGCGCCACACGCTGCGAGCTGGTGTTAGTGCTTAGCTAGTGGATCCTGGCAGCGCCCGAGCCCCAACCGGATCACAGCCCCGTCGTGCCGGGCACCGGCCAGACCCAGGCCGAGATCAGGGCCCCGTCGGGCCGGGCGCCGCCCAGACCCCAGCCGAGATCAGGGCCCCGTCGGGCCGGGCGCCACCCAGACCCCGGCCGAGATCAGGGCCCTGTCGCGCCGGGCGCTGCCCAGACCCCGGCCGAGATCAGGGCCCTGTCGCGCCGGGCGCCACCCAGATCCCGGCCGAGATCAGGGCCCGTCGTGCCAGGCGCCGCCCAGACCCGGCGAGATCAGGGCCCGTCGGGCGGGAGCCGCCCAGACCCGGCGAGATCAGGGCCCGTCGGGCGGCGCCGCCCAGACCCGGCCAAGATCAGGGCCCGTCATGCGGCGCCGCCCAGACCCGGCCGAGATCAGGGCCCGTCGCATCTGGCGCTGCCCAGACCCGGCCGAGATCAGGGCTCCGTCGGGCGGCGCCGCCCAGACCCGGCCGAGATCAGGGCCCGCCGGCGCGGCGCTGCCCAGACCCGGCGAGATCAGGGCCCGCCGGCGCGGGCGCTGCCCAGACCCTGGCCGAGATCAGGGCCCCGTCGCGCCGGGCGCTGCCCAGACCCTGGCCGAGATCAGGGCCCCGTCGCGCCGGGCGCTGCCCAGACCCCGGCCGAGATCAGGGCCCCGTCGCATCTGGCGCTGCCCAGACCCCGGCCGAGATCAGGGCCCCGTCGCATCTGGCGCTGCCCAGACCCCGGCCGAGATCAGGGCCCCGTCGGGCCGGGCGCCGCCCAGACCCCAATGCAGATCACAGCCCTGTCGTGCCAGACGCTGCCCAGACCCCGACACAGATCGGGCCCCCATCATGCTGGGCACTACATAGTCTATAGACCCTAATGCAGCTGGGCATCTGATATCACCAGCCCCCAAGTCCCACCTCTGTCCTTTGTCTTGTGTTCCAGGTAAACAAGCTGCCTGGGCCTCCTCTCTTCTCAGCCTCTCCTCCCTCCGGCTGGAACCGGCTGCTCAGGTCACAGGGTCCTCTCCCCGCAGCCCGTTGTCCTCCCACTGGCCAGAACCGGCTGCGGCTCCTGAGCTGGGTCTCTGGGTCACCAGTCGCTGGAGTGTCCATTCTCCAGGCTGTGGCCGGCCCTCTCACCACCTCCTGAAACCAGTAACACCCAGGGAAACTGAGTCCCACCCCCTCTGCATGCAAACCATTGAACCACCCCCACCTCCACTTCAGCACAGCCTCCCTAGGCTGCAGCCCGCTGGCTGGGACGGTGGGAAGCTGATGGGCACACGCAGTCCTGGAGCTGCTGGGCTGCAGGTGGGTGAATCGCTGGGGCCTGGAACTAGGGGCACTGGCTCCCCCACATGACCTGGGGCTGCACACATAGGTCAGCCCCAGGACAGTGTCCCTGGGAGCAGCTGGGCCGGCGTGGGGGGCTCACTTGGGAGAGGCTGGAAGGACCCCTGGCCGCTGATGGTTAAAGGGCATAGGTCAGATTGCTGGGCAAGTGTAGTGCCTCCCTGCTGATTCCCACCCCTGGTAATGAGTGACCAGCCTTGTCCCACTGCAGACGCTCTGTCTGCACCAGGCAGGGGGGGGGGGGGAGGGGGTGGGGTGCGGTGGTTAATCTGTAAGGGGCTAATGGCTGCCAACAAGCCAGTCACAGACCTGGCTAAAGCTGCTGGCTGTGCTGAGCCGCCTTCAGTCAGGGTGAATGGAAGGAGCAATTAAGTGCCTTTATGATGTGATAGCTAGAAATAGTAGGTCACCACCCAAGGCACTGGGCTGCATGGCAAGGTCTGCTCAAGGCTGGGATAGCAAGGCGGTGTAGGTCAGGACCTTGGGCACCCAGAGCTGTGTGTAATGGGGATCCAGGGCTTGGATCCCGGGGGCTGCTCCATATTGGCCCCAATCCCCACGCCCTCCAAAGAGGCCCCGGGCCGGGGCGGCAGGGCCGCTGGCGTTTCACTCGCGCAGTTCTTTGTGCTGAAAGGACGACGGACTAAATGGGGAAAGTGGGAAGCGCATGCACGGCCCAGTGCACTGATCGATGGGCTCAGTGCCCTCCGAGGACCCTCGGCACAATCAGCCCCTGTGATTGATCACCCAGCTAGTCAGCTGACAAGGGCGTTCATCATGTGACCGCGGCAGCAGCCCCGCCGTGGTGATGTCACAAGTGCGGCTGACCGCGGCGGGCTGTCCAGGGATTATTGCTGGGAGTAATTAAGATGGAATTAAAAATTAATTCTTTTCTCCAGAGCGATTGCAGCGCAGGGCTAAGCCGCATGTTGCAGCCTTTGTGTGAATTAAATTGGATTGGGACGGAGGGGGAGGCGGATTAACGGGCTGTGAAGCGCCGGGCAGGAGGAATGAGCAGGGACTGAGATGTCTCGCTTTGACGGGGCCCATCCTTGTTCAACGTGCGAGGGTCTCGGCCTGGCGCATTTGCAGCCCCCCTGCTCCAGGACTAGACCCTTCAGGAGGGAGCAGGAATCCAGCTCGGATTCTTCCTCCCTCCCAGGGCCCGGGGGCCAGGGGGACCCGCTCAGGGCGCTTGAGCGGGCACAGAGGACATGTTCTCCCTGTGGCATTAGCAATCCTTGGCAGGGCTCTGTCCAGCCACTGGGCTGCTACCGCAGCTGCCCTGGCACACACTGAGCTGCCTCTGCCCACACTGCAGGCAGGCGGGAGGAGGGTGGGGCCTGGCTCGTCCGGGTGTGGCAGAGGGAGATGGACATGCAGACCTGCGATGATGGACGCCAGCAGAGACAGGGGCACACCCCCAGTCTCGCACAGCTGCCTCGCTGAACCAGCCCAGCCCCTCGCCCCTCCAGCCCCTCACCATGTGCCCCCTGCAGCCCCTCGCCAGCTGCCTGTGCTCTCCCCAGTACCATCAGCCTGTGCCCCGGAGGCAGGAGGCAGGGAGCATCCGGACACTCTAGAGAGGATCGCCAGCTCCCATGTCCCCCCTGCCTTGGCAGCAGCAGTTCAGACTGTGAGCCCCCCACGCCGTGTCCTGCCCCCCGCCAGGGGCTGGCCCGGGTGCTTCAAGGGGAGGTGAAACCCCCATGCACCCAGGCCAGCTGCTCAGACCTGGCGCATGCTGCACCAGGGGCTCCAAGAAGACGGGCTGCAATTTTGGATTTAATTCTCCTCTGTGCTGGGGAGAGGCTCCAACGGGCTGCACCCGGGATGGGATGTGGTTGGGAGAGTCCCCAGGGCTCCTCCCCCAAGCCAGGCAGCGGCAGGGAGGGGTCAGTGCCATGGGGCCGGGGAGGACGCCAGCCCCAGAGCGAGAGCAGCGAGCAGTGCGTTGGCGTCGTCTCTCGCTCGTTCCTGCTGACACGTCCCAGCCATCTGGATGCTGCGTGGCAGGGCTGTGTCCCAGAATGCTTTGCAGCACGGGCCTTGGCAGCCTTCCATCAGATCGGCATCTCCCCCTGCCCCGCTGCACACGGTGAGCCCAGAGCCGGGCTGGCACCAGGCATGCAGCGCAGGGCAGGGCAGGGCGCAGGCCGGGTCCTCCTGCCACCATAGGGTGCGGGGCACGCCCAGGAGCTAAGCCCGGAGTGGGCAGGACTCTCCCCATTGGCCCCGGGGCTACTGGGCACTGCCACCAGCCAGACAACAACCACAGCCTCCCCCCTCCCCCCGCTGACACCGACTGGCACGTCCACGTGGGCAGCGCCAGCCACTTAGACAGCTGAAGCTAAACCGGTGCCACTTGGGCCTGCAGCCCAGGTCTTTGCCAGCCCCTAACCCCCCAGCTCAGCTGTGCCACGCTGGCCCCTTTGGAGCTGGGATGCGTGGCAGGGGCCGAGGGTGTGGCAGGAGCCAGGCGCAGGGCAGGGGCCAGGTTCATGGTAGAGGCTGGGGGCTGGGCGTGTGACAGGGGCTGGGGGGCCGGACTTGCAGGTGCTGGGGGCGTGGTGGGGGCCCAACACGCTGGCTGGGAACACGTGGCAGGAGCAGGAAGGGGCCCCAGCCATGAGGTCTGTGACGTTATTGATATAAATGGGGACCATATAGAACATGGGTTGCAACCAAGGTCCTGTAGTGGCACCAAATCCTAAGTAAAGGGGGTCATATAAGGTGTCTAAGACCAGGTTCCGGGTTGCTGGTTATAATTATGCTGTCTGTATGTCTGTATCATTTTTAGTTGAAGTTATGAATGTTGGCTCTATGCTGTCAATATTTCAAGTTTGTGCTGTGCTTCTGGGGGAAGCCTCCCAGACAAGCTGGTGTTAGCTCTGCCTAGCCTGTTTGATGGCCCATTAAGGACCATTAAGGACACAATGGACCCATGGAGAGAAGGCAGACACGCCTTGTGACTCAGCAAAGTATGCAGGGACTGGCTCATGTGACTCAAGGCTCCATTTTGCTGTAAAATTCCACAGTGAAGACAAAGGGATTCTTACACCTGGAAAAGTCTATATAAGCCTAATGCCTCATCTCCATCTTGTCTTCAATCCTGCTTCTGACCTCTGGAGGGACTTTGCTACAAACTGAAGCTTTACACAAGGGACTGAAGGACCCATCCCAGTGGGGGATGCTCTCCAGAGACTTAATCTAAACCTGCAGTTTACTTCAGCACTGCTGCAAGCCTGAACTAAGAACTTTGCCATTACTGTATGTAATTGATTGCATTTAACCAATTCTACCTCTCTTCTCTACCTTTTTCCCTTTGTAAATAAACCTTTAGATTTTAGATTCTAAAGGATTGGCAACAGCGTGATTTGTGGGTAAGATCTGATGTGTATATTGACCTGGGTCTGGGGCTTGGTCCTTTGGGATCGAGGGAACCTTTTTCTTTTATTGGGGTGTTGGTTTTCATAACCATTTATCCCCAGGACGAGTGCACTGGTGGTGATACTGGGAGACTGGAGTGTCTAAGGAAATTGCTTGTGTGACTTGTGGTTAGCCAGTGGGGTGAGACCAAAGTCCCTTTTGTCTGGCTGGTTTGGTTTGCCTTAGAGGTGGAAAAACCCCAGCCTAGGGCTGTAACTGCCCTGTTTAAGCAATTGGTCCTGATTTGGCACTCTCAGTTGGGTCCCGCCAGAACAGCTCCGTCACAAGGTCTCTGAGTCTTTTCGAGCTTCTGCCTTGGATTTTCTCCCCGGCCAGCCAAGCAGAAATCTCATTACAGCTGAGCACAAAGGCTGGTCCCCGGAGCGCAGGGCTGGTAGGAGGGAGGGAGGGGCTGGTGCAGGTGGAGAGTGGCAGGGGAGGAGTTCAGGGGCATAAGCAGCCACCCAGCGCGTAAAGGAGCCAGGGACGAGGGCCCCCGAGTCCGGGGAGAACCGCTCGGGCCCGGGGAGAACCGCTCGGGCCCGGGGAGAACCGCTCGGGCCTGGGAGAACCGCTCGGGCCCGGGGGAACCGCTCGGGCCCGGGGAGAACCGCTCGGGCCCAGGGGGAACCGCTCGGGCCCGGGGAGAACCGCTTGGGCCCGGGGAGAACCGCTCGGGCCTGGGAGAACCGCTCGGGCCCGGGGAGAACCGCTCGGGCCCGGGGGGAACCGCTCGGGCCCGGGGGGAACCGCTCGGGCCCGGGGAGAACCGCTCGGGCCCTGGGAGAACCGCTCGGGCCCGGGGGGAACCGCTCGGGCCCGGGGGGAACCGCTCGGGCCCTGGGAGAACCGCTCGGGCCGGGGAGAACCGCTCGGGCCCGGGGGTACCGCTCGGGCCCTGGGAGAACCGCTCGGGCCCGGGGAGAACCGCTCGGGCCCGGGGAGAACCGCTCGGGCCCGGGGGGCACCGCTCGGGCCCGGGGGGACCCGCTCGGCCCCGGGGGGAACCGCGCGGGCCGGGAGGCTGCTCGGGCCGGGGAACCGCTCGGGCCCGGGGGGAACCGCTCGGGCCTGGGAGAACCGCTCGGGCCTGGGAGAACCGCTCGGGCCCGGGGGAACCGCTCGGGCCCAGGGAGAACCGCTCGGGCCCGGGGAGAACCGCTCGGGCCCGGGGGGAACCGCTCGGGCCCGGGGGGAACCGCTCGGCCGTGCTGCCCCGGTGCAGTGCTGCCCTTGCAATCCCGATGAGTTTCTATGCACAGTCCCGCCCCGGCCCCGCAGCGGGGGAGCCGAGTGCGAAGGAGCCCTGGCTCTCAGCCCCACTGCACATGGTGGAGCTAGGGCCCAGGGAGGCCAGGGGACCAGCCCAGGGTCTCCAGGGAATGTGGGGCAGAGCTGGGGACTGCTGCAGGCCCAGGACAAAGTGGGGAGGGGCTCTTTCCAGAGGGTCCTTGCTGGGGGGGCCATGGAGCTTGCTGCAGAGGGGGAGCAGCATGTGGGGGAGCCCACGGCCCCAGGAGCCTCCAGTGAGGGGGGAGCTGGGAGAGGCAGAGCAGCCTGGGAGGGGGCAGCCCCACCACATGCTGGGAGCCATGGCGGGCTGGGCACGGTGCCGCGGGGGGGGAGAGCGTCGCAGGGGAGGTCCGGCTTTGACACCGCAGGAGGTAGCACTGTGGGGCGGGGGTTTGAGGGTGGGGGGAGACTGTGTAGCAGTGGCCCCCATGGACTCCAGGCATGTCCCCCCCATGCAACCACCGCACACACACCCCTTCCGCCCCCCCCCCGCCTCATGCCCCCCCCCCCATGCACTGTTCTAATCAGCCAGAGCCTGCTGTGGCTCATTGGGTACAGAGCTACCAGGGTCCCAGCCTGCAAGTGCTGCAGAATTCACACCCCATGGTCCTGGCACCCGGATTCCAGCCCCTAGGGGTGCGGGGAGCCAGCTGGGCGTTCGTCCTGGGCCTGGCGCTCCCCTGACCTGGGGGGGGGGGGGAACAGCTGGGCGTTCGTCCTGGGCCTGGCGCTCCCCTGACTTGGGGGGGAGACGGCTGCACGTTCGTCCTGGGCCTGGCGCTCTCCTGACCTGCGGGGGAGACGGCTGCACGTTCATCCTGGGCCTGGCGCTCCCCTGACCTGGGGGGGAGGCGGCTGCGCGTTCGTCCTGGGCCTGGCGCTCCCCTGACCAGGGGGAGATGGCTGCACGTTCGTCCTGGGCCTGGCGCTCCCCTGACCTGGGGGGGGAGACGGCTGCACGTTCATCCTGGGCCTGGCGCTCCCCTGACCTGGGGGGGAGGCGGCTGCACGTCCTGGGCCTGGCGCTCCCCTGACCTGGGGCGATGGCTGGGCGTTCGTCCTGGGCCTGGCGCTCCCTGACCTGGGGATGGCTGCGCGTTCGTCCTGGGCCTGGCGCTCCCTGACCTGGGGATGGCTGCGCGTTCGTCCTGGGCCTGGCGCTCCTGACCAGGGGAGGCGGCTGCACGTTCGTCCTGGGCCTGGCGCTCCCCTGACCTGGGGGGGAGGCGGCTGCGCGTTCATCCTGGGCCTGGCGCTCCCCTGACCAGGGGGGGAGGCGGCTGCACGTTCGTCCTGGGCCTGGCGCTCCCCTGACCTGGGGGGGGGGGGGCGATGGCTGGGTGTTAGTACTGGGCCTGGCGCACCCCAGAACTGGGGGGGGGGGGATGGCTGCGCGTTCGTCCTGGGCCTGGCGCTCCCTGACCTGGGGATGGCTGCGCGTTCGTCCTGGGCCTGGCGCTCCCCTGACCAGGGGGAGGCGGCTGCGCGTTCGTCCTGGGCCTGGCGCTCCCCTGACCAGGGGGAGGCGGCTGCGCGTTCATCCTGGGCCTGGCGCTCCCCTGACCAGGGGGGGAGGCGGCTGCACGTTCGTCCTGGGCCTGGCGCTCCCCTGACCTGGGGCGATGGCTGGGTGTTCGTCCTGGGCCTGGCGCTCCCCTGACCTGGGGGGGGGGGGATGGCTGCGCGTTCGTCCTGGGCCTGGCGCTCCCCTGACCTGGGGGGGGGGGGGGATGGCTGCGCGTTCGTCCTGGGCCTGGCGCTCCCCTGACCAGGGGGAGGCGGCTGCACGTTCGTCCTGGCCCAGTGCAGACGTTAGGCGCCAGCGAGCGTCAGGTTCTGCCACTGGCGCCAGCCCCAAGTTGCCTCATGGGGAAGCACAATCAGCTCAGAACTGCCAGGGCTGGGATTTGCTGCTGGCTAATTACCGTCTAACGATGCTAAAGGGACAGGGTTGGCACCTCGAGAGGCGGCAGGATGCCACGATGCTTTGGGCCCTCGGTCAGACACCAGACCCAGCTTGCAGCCCTCCCCGGGAGCTGGCTCCGTCTGCAGGGCCAGGCCCTCGGGCTGTGCGGGAGCCGGCAGAGGACAGAGCCCCCCAGGCCTTGGCCTGGTGACAGTGCTGGTGCAGCTCCGGACACAGCGTACTCACCGCAGGGGGGCTCCCCTCCTGCCCCAGCCATGCCAGACAGTGCTGCCCATGCACCTACTCCCACCCTCCCCACCGCACGGCCCGCTCTGCCCCTCTGGCTCACTGCCAGCTCAGGGGGCCACCTGCAGCCCGCGCCCTGGGAGAGAGAGCCGAGTGCGAGTGCTCCTGGCTCCCCTGCCCACCCCTGCCCCCGCCCTTCAGACTAGTCTACATCAAGGGGAGAAAGCAGGTTGATTCCTTTTAGCAGGTGGAATTAACCAGGGAGAAGAACAAGGCCGGGGGCCTGTCTGTGGTGTGGGGGAGGACAGGGAACCCCGGGACACCCCATAATGCAGTGCTAAGCTGTTTCATCCTGCTCCACCCCTAGGGGGCACTGTGAGAAATACCTTCTTTAGACCACCCTGGGGGAGCATGGCAGGCCCTTGTGATGAACACGGTGGGTGCGGGTGAGCTCTGTGACCAGGCCAGACCAGAACATGACATGGAGTCGGGAGACAGAAAGAACAAAGCACGAGAGGCTGCAGGGTCTCGTCAATGCCCCAGAGAACTTCAGCACTGACCAGCCCTCCCAGGATTTCCAATTGCAAACAAACTCCACAGAGACACTGGAGATATACAGGTATCGTCCGTAACCGATGCTATGGGGAAGCAGGCGGAGCGTGGGGTATCTTCAGCACCTTTGACTGTTCTGAAGACAGTCACAAAGAGGACTAGGAAAGGGTTCTGGTTATGTTTGATGCCTACATTATACCCCAGAGAAATGTGGTTTCCCAAAGAGCAGGTTTTCAGCAGAGAGTCCAAGAACCAGGGGAACGTTGGATGTTTTATAAGAGCTCTGCATGCATTGGCTGAAAACTATGAGTTTGGGGATGCAAAACACAAAAATAGACATGTGGGTTATTGGGTTAACAGATAAAAACCTCTCACAGCAGCTACAGTTGAAGAGAGATTTAACCCCAGCTAGCAAAGCACCCAGAATTAGTCACATTCCAGAACAAAAGGCAGGAGCAACCTCAAAAACCTGAAACTAGCTTGAAGCTATAAACAGATACTTGAGAGTTAAAAGTCCTTGTCAGAAAACCCCTGAGGCAAGGCCAGAGACCGCCCAGGCTGAGTGACAAGGGGTGGAAAAAGCCCTATCCCAAGAGATGATGCTTGTCCAGCCAGAGACACACAGTGTAATAAATGCACAAAATAGGGACTTTTGCAGCTGTTTGCCACCCCAAAGCGCTCAGGGGTGGACTCCTCACAGACAATCAAGAGCCATTGTCTGTGGAATGTCTCACTTGTGATGACACAGAGCCTGCCAGGCCAGCAAAGCTGAATATTCATAGCTAGACTATTGGGGGGGGGGGAGGGGGAGCTGAGGTCGGAGTCAGCTCGAGGGATTTACAATCCCCTGGAGCCCCTCCCAGAACAGAAGTCACCTGGCAAAGCTCTGACTAGCCCTGGAGTTACTCTGAACTACAAGGGCCAGTTCTCTGCAGAAACACTTCACAAAGGCAAAAGCTTTTCATTCATAGTCCATGTGATTGAAGGAGCAAGGCCCAAGAACCGTCTCAGCCGCAGCGTGGCTGCCAGGATGGGCCTCGTGGGAACGGTGGAAGAACTCGGCCGAGGATTTGATGATATCGGACTAGACCCTGCTGAAGCAGACGTTGCCCAAACCCCCACGGGACAGACATTGGGAGAAACGAGCTGCAGATTGATGTGAATTCAGGGGCCAGCATTACCTGGCCATTGCGGACTGGTTCTGGGTATATAGAAGGCATGTGCTTGAGAGACAGAGCAATCGCAGTGCACTTTGCTCATTTCCGTATTCCAGAACAACTAGTGACGGATGACGGACCCCATCTCACGGCAGCAGAATTTGAGTCATTCTGTAGGAAATATGACTTTGATCTTATTACTAGCAGCCCACATTACTCCCAAGCAAATGGAGAGGCTGAGAGAGCTGGACAGGCAGCCAAGAAAATCCTGCAGGAGGAAGATCCATTCCTTGCTCTTCCGAGATATAGATCAACACCAATAGCAGCTCCGGGAGACAGGCCCACAGAGCTCCTGATGGGAAGACAACTCAGAGCGACAGGTTGGAACAATCTCCAGCATGGCCAGACGTGACGAGAGCAGCCCAATCGGATCAAAAGGCGAGAGGAGCTGCCAAACATCACTCAGGGCCTGGTGACCATGTTCCTATCCAATTGGACAGAGACGCCGGCTGTTGTACAAAGAATCCAGCGCCCAGATCAGCTGTGATGGACACCGACAGTGGAGAGTTCAGCAGGACTTTGTCAATCACTGGAGCAAGCTCTACAGGTGCAGAAGAAGACTCCAGGGTCCTAGACCGGCCCCAGCCCGATGCCCACGTTACGCATCTGGGTCGCATACCCAGAGACCCAGCGTGATTCAGAGACACTGACCAGATTGATCCGCAGGGAGTGTCCAAGCCGGCGTGAGTGTAAATCCTGCCCCTGGCAGGAATGCAGAGCGGAAAGGGGCGAGGGACTGGGACGCCGAGCTGTACCATACCCAGGGTGCGTAACGTCCCTCGGCCAGACCTGGGGCCTCGTGGTGAACGCAGCTCGTGTGTAAAGCAGCCCTGGGGCAGGAGTACGTGACACCCGCTTACCTCTGCAGCAGGGACAGGCTGGGCACAGGAGGACTCCTAGATGGCACATTGCCCCTGGGACAGAGCCCACCCCAGCACGTCCCTCCCTTCCCCAGCACGGCCATGGGGGAGGAGGCGCGGGGACAGCCACAGGCCTCCCACCCCTCCCTTGAGCCCGCGCTCTGCGTGCCCCCTTCACGTCCGCACACACGGCTCCACTGCCCACCCTGGCCCGGGCACCACGCCCGCCCCTCCCCAGGCGCCCGCTCTCCCTGACGCAGCATCCGGCGCCAACCCACATCCAGGAGCAACAATTAGAGGAAGAGGAAATGTGGCCTTAGGGCTTGTGTGTGTGGGCATCACTCCGGGCTGCACGTAGGCATCACTGGCCGAGGGCACCAGGCCCTGGTGGTGTCTCTGGCCCTACAGCGACAAGGTGCCTCGTTGGGCTCTGGCAGCAGCGAATAACCCCTCCCCTGGGCTCCCTTCAGCCATCTCCAGCTCAGGGAGCCAGACCCCATGGGGCAGGGGCCGCAGCCCACTAACCCCTGCATGCCAGGCGGGATTCCCCAGCCCCTCCCCCCTGCCATGCAGGCTCCAGGCCAGGGGATGTGCTGAGACGTGGCTGTGCCAGGCTGGGGAAGGCCGTGGGGGCAGGCAGAGCCCTCCCGCTCTCACAGGAGGGGCGTGGCAGCGTGGGGAGGGCGCTGGGCAGCCAGCAGCTGGGGGGAGCAGTGCCGAGTCCCACAGGCAGCCTGTGGCTCGGTGCCCGCTGCATCGCAGCCTGCGCAGGGTTCTCAGCTGCGGCACTCTCCGGCACTGCCACGGCCCAGAGCCGGCTCTGCCACGGCTCACCCACCGCCAGCACATCACTGGCGGGCAGGGAAGGGCCAGGCCAGGGGGCAGGACCCCATGCTCTCTGGCCAGCCCTGCTGCTGTCTCGCTGGGTGCCCTGCACTGGCTCCGTCTGCTCCCCAGGGACGGGGCGTGGGGCAGCCCTGCTCCCCACACTGGACGGGGCCCTGCTGGGCTGAGTGGGGCTGGGCTGGGGGCTCACCTATCTTAAGCCCAGCACGAGGGGGCAGCCAGGCCCCGGTGCTCAGTCCTGGGGGACCGAGCTCACCCTGTTCCAGCTCCCCCCGGGGTCCAGTGCCCAGCCCCAGAGCCAGGGGCTGCAGGCGAGACAGGCCCAGTGGGAGTCACCCACCAGGGCAGTGCCCAGAGCTGGGGACCCCTTGCTCCTGGACGGCAGCTCCACGGGGCTGGTGGGCAGGTGACGAGAGGAGCCCAGCGAGTGCCCATGCCCGCCCTGCCATGCCAGCACCCCAAGCAGAGCCCCGTGAGAGCCGCCCGGTGGCTCCGGCAGGCAGGAACGCTGCGCTGCCAGCCAGGGGGGTTATCGCAACGTCTCCTTAACCCCCCGACCAGCCACCGCAAGGCACTTTGCAGCCCCCAGCTGGACTCCGACCACGTCGCTGGGCCTGTCCCTGGAGCAGCAGCCCGGGGGCTCTCTCCAGGGGCCGCTTAGCCTAGAATGGCCCTGGGTGGGGAGGGCCCTGGGCCCTGGCCAAGGGGGCTCCGTATCAGGGGAGCCTGGGGCAGGGCGAGTCCTGGGGCCGGTGCCCGTGCAGCCGTGCTGACACGTGGCACTGAAAAGAGCTGCGGAAACACTCCCTGCAGGCGGGATTAACCGCACCGCGGGCTGGAGCCTCGCTAGGCGCCGGCTGGGCTGCCTGCCTGCCCCTGCCCCGCACCCCGTCCCGCAGCGCGGCAGGAGGCGCCACATCGGCCTGTGCATGGCGCTGCACCGCCAGTGCCCGCGCCGGCAGGGCCTGCCCGGCTGGAGTAAACACCGACCCGCGGCACGACGGCAAAGGAAAGTCGGCCCTGCCGGCAGCGCGGGCAGGGCCCAGAGCAGGACTCCTGAGGAGAGCCCCGAAAAGGAAGGTCAAAGCCTGGCCCAGCCTGGCCAGCCCCCAAGCCGAGCTGGCGAGAGTCCGTCCCTTTGCCGGCCCTGCCGAGCCAGCCCGGAGCCCCGCACCTCCCAGGCTGGGGGCCTCGCTCCAGCTCTCCCTGGAGCCGGCCTTGTCGCTCGGGCCCTTGCTGAGCTGGGTCAGTTTCAGCCAGTTCCTTAGTGAGCCTGTCAAAGCCTAGACCGGGGGGAACTCAGCCCCCCTCCCTCATAGCAGTGCACCATCGCGGGGAAACTGAGGCACGCATCGGGGTCATAACAATCTTCCCCTTTCTCCAGCTGCCCCCTCCCACTGAGCCGGCCCTGGCACTTCACGGCGAGGTCTCGTTACTGAACCAGCCGCCTGCATGAACGCCGCAGGGCCATGTCCGTGGCACCGTGGCTGGGGGACCTACAGCCGCAGAGGAGCCGAGTGGCCCTGCTCCCTCCCCTGCTCCCCGCACAGCGTTAGCTGGTCACCGACGGAGCCCCCAGCGTGGCCCCACGGAGCAACCCAGCCTCCCCTTCTGTGCACCAGTGCTGCACACGCTATGGGGCGGGAGGGGCAGGGGGCTGCTAATGCTCTCTAGCCCCATGGAGGGGCAGGGCTGAGCACCAGGCTGGGTAGAACAGGTCAGCACAGGCCTGGCTGACCCCCTGACCTGGGCACTGGCTCCAGGGCACCTGCTGCCCGCCAGGAGCCCCCAGGCAGGCACAGAGCCTGGCGCTGCAGGATGGACAGGCAGAGGGGAGCGGCGAGCGGTCAGTGCCGCTGTCCAGGGCACACGGTGTCTCTGCCACGTCCCGGGGCTTGGGCACCAGACTCTGCCTGGCCCCTCCCTGCACCACCCGCCGACAGTAACGAGGCCACGCCAGCGCCTGCGCCGCCCGCGCCAGCCCGGTGCCTTCACCCGCCGAGCAGAGGTGCCAGGCCTGTGCACTGGGGGCACAGGACCCCCCACTATGAGCAGAGCACTCGGGTCCTCCAGGCAGCACTAGGCATCCGCAGCCTCCCGGCACAGACCGACGGGGCATGACTGACGCCGGGTGACTCTCCCTGCTGCTCCGGTAATGAGCACGTGGGTTCCCGGGCCACTGAGCGATCAGGAGTCATCGGCTGAGTCACCTGCAAGAGTCACCCCAGCCCCCGGGGAGCCACTGCCTCCTGCCCCACAGAGCCCCCCCCGGTATCCAGCACAGGCACCGCGCTGCCAGAACAGCTCAGCATTCGGTGATGCAGCCAAGGCCCCGGCACGGACCAAGCTGAGCCCACCCAACCCCTCACTGGTGACCCCGAGAGCAGCAGAGCAGAGCCAGCACGGCTGAGACGCTCCCTGCAGCGGGGCCGGATGGCAGAACAGCCACTGGCGGCCCCAGGGACCCTCCCTTAGTGCCGCATGCCTGGTCCTGCCTGGGGCCGGAGCCTTCTCGCTCGCAGGGGCGGCTCTAGCAATTTCGCCGCCCCAAGCACAGCGGCACACCGCGGGAGGCGCTCTGGCGGTCGCCGGTCCCACGGCTCCGGTGGATCTCCTGCAGACGTGCCTGCGGAGGGTCCGCTGGTCCCACGGCTCTGGTGGAGCATCTGCGGGAGGTCCACCGGAGCTGCCTGCCGCCCTCCCGGCGACCGGCAGAGCGCCCCCCCGCGGCATGCCGCCCCAAGCACGCGCTTGGCGCGCTGGGGCCTGGAGCCGGCCCTGCTCGCTCGGGCACCGGTTCAGCCCTGCCTGAGTCCCGGGGCAGCCTGAACCCATCCCCACCCTCACGAAACTCTCTGGCTCTGCCCTGGCCCCCGGGGGCGGGGGGGGGGGTGACCACTCAGTGCTTTGTGCATTGGCACCATCTGGCCTGCCAGGCCCTGGGTGTGGCAGATGTTGGCAGCTCTCTGTGGGCAGGCTGGGGCCGCGGGCGGGGACCTGCCGGGGGCGGGGGTGTGATGGCAGCTCCGTCACTCTGATCCTGGCTGGCACTCTGTGCTCCCACATGGGGGGGGACACAGCCATCGCCCCATCAGTGCCCTGCGCTGACACTGCACACATGGGGCTGAGAGTGGCACAGCCCACTGCCCCGTCCCCCCATCTGCAGAGCAGCCAGTGCCAGCCCCACTGCCCAGGGCTCTGTGCACCTGACCCCGCTGGGGGGATGTGCATAGTGCCCCCCTGTAGCTGGTGCTGAGGGCCGGGGGTTTGGCCTCATGTGGGGTGAGGGTGTTGCACGCAGGGCTGTGGGGGCCACACCAAGGAGGCATTTTCCATGTCTTGCTGGTCAGGGGTGGCTCCAGGCACCAGCACGCTAAGCACATGCCTGGGGCGGCAAGCCGAGGGGGGCGCTCTGCCGGTCGCCGCAAGGGCGGCAGCCTGCGGAAGGTCCACTGGTCCCGCGGCTTCGATGGACCTCCCGCAGGCGCCGCCAAATCCGCGGGACCGGGGACCTCCCGCAGGCGCCGCCGAATCCGCGGGACCGGGGACCTCCCACAGGCGCCGCCGAATCCGCGGGACCGGGGACCTCCCACAGGCGCCGCCGAATCCGCGGGACCGGGGACCTCCCGCAGGCGCCGACGAATCCGCGGGACCGGGGACCTCCCGCAGGCGCCGACGAATCCGCGGGACCGGGGACCTCCCGCAGGCTGCCGCCGAATCCGCGGGACTGGGGACCTCCCGCACGCGCCGACGAATCCGCGGGACCGGGGACCTCCCGCAGGCGCCGCCGAATCCGTGGGACCGGGGACCTCCCGCAGGCACCGCCGAAGGCAGCCTGCCTGCCGTGCTTGGGGCGGCAAAATCCCTAGAGCCGCCCCTGTTGCTGGTGCTCAGTGGCTGAGATGCCTGGGGGTGGGCGCAGGTGCAGAGCAGGAGGTGGCTGCAGACAGGTGCGGGCAGGGGACAGCCAGAGAACACACCAGCGCCCAGGCCGAGGCCCATGCCTGGCACTGCAGGCGGCTCTGGAGGCTGGAGCTGGTAGTGAGCCGCTGCTGCCCGGGGGGTTAGAGGGGGCCCAAAAACCATACGTGGAGCTTCAGAGAAGCAGGGCCCCTGCCAGGGGGCCGGAGCTCACGCAGCAGAGGGGGGGTGCAGCGCCCCCTCGGCATTGGGAAACTGACCATTTATTCCGCCCCCCCCCCTTTGTTTCCTGTCTTTTAACCAGTTACTGAGCCATGAGAGCAGCTTCCCTCCTAGCCCAGGGCAGCTCACTTTGCCTAAGAGCCTTTGGTGAGGGACCTTGTCAGAGACTTTCTGAAAATCTAAGTGCGCTAGATCCACTGGATCCCCCTTGTCCACATGCTGGTTGGCCCCTCAAAGAATCCTAGTAGACTGGTGAGGCCTGATTTCCCTTTACAAAAGCCCTGTTGACTCTTCCCCAACACACGGGGAATCCTGTGCCTGACATTCTGTTCTTCACCAGCGTTTCCCGCAGTGTGCCGGGTTCAGCGCACCGGCCTGTAACTGCCGGGATCACCTCTGGAGCCGTCACATGAGCTCCCCTGCAGCCCCGGCCCAGAGGCGGATAGACGGGATGGGCACACACCCATTAGCAGCTCTTCTCTGTCCTAGCCAAGTTCCCCCAGGACCCTTCCCCACCTGCTTGGCCTGTTTCAGCCACAAGTGACCTGATCCTGCAGCCAGGACAACTTCCGGTCGGGCCCTGCTGGGGCCACAGGGTCCGTTAACAAATTCCCCTGCTCCCGGCTCCCACACCCCCTTCACACCCACCCACCGACCTGTGGGGCACTGCCAGGGCTGGCCCTGTCCTGCCTCCTCTCCGGGCAGCCATCTGTGACAGAGCAGGGAGCAGGGCGCATTTGACCTGGGAATGTTGCAGGGAGGTCACAGTGGAGATGAGAGTAAATCTACCTGAGCTGTAACCTGAGCCAGAAGGGGGGTGGGAGAATTCACACCTGCTGGGAGCCGGAACAAAGGGGCGGGGGCAGAGAGCTGCAGGAGGGATTTTTAGTTTCAGTTTGGGCTGGGGGGTGCAGCGCAGGGAACCCCAAGCTGGGGTCTAAGCTCCCTGAACCCCCAGAAGGACTCGATTGAGAGGTCCTGGTTGTACCTACACGCTCTGCTGTAGCCTGCGTTCCTATTGTCCAATAAACCACCTGTGTTACTGGCTGGCTGAGAGTCCCGGTGAGTCCCGGGAAGTGGGGTGCAGGGCCCTGACTCCCCAACGGTCTATGACACCATCATCCTCCAGCGGCTCCTGCCTGGCTCCCTTCTGGGCGGGCTGGCTGCTCCTCTGGCTCTCCAGCCCACCATGCTCCAGAGCTGCTCCAGCTGCCCACTCAGCTCTTTCCTGGCCCAGGGGGGCTGGATTTCTCCCCAGGCACGGCCTGCCCCAGAATCCCCGGCAGTTAGCAGGTTCCCAGGCCCACGTTACCCCCTCCCCAGCGTGTGCGGGGCAAACCCCACACACCTTGGGGAGCTGGTGGCTGGGTCCCAGAACTCAGGGTCCCACTTCCCAGCAATTCAGGGGCACTGTTTGCAGATCTGCCCGCACTGGGCAGAGGGACTGGGACCGGATGACCCCCAGAGCCAGCCCAGCTCCTGAGGTGCACTCTCCTCAGGCCCTTGGAGCTCGCAGGCCGTGGGGCACGGCCGAGGGGCAGAGGGACCTGCCAGGTGGCTAGTTGGCAAGGAAAGGGGCGTCTCTAGGAGCAGGGGACTGGCCTGGCAGGATCCCCCTGGGCTCTGCAGCAGTTTGGCGGCAGGGAGGCAAGTGGAGGCTGGGGCCGAGCTGTGCGTGGGGGGGGCTCGTTGCTTTAACTGCAAATGCAGAGAGCTCAGTAGGCTGGAGGGGTCTGTGCAGGGGGCTGGGGGTGAGGGGACGCGCTGGGCCCGTGTGGTGAGCTACTGGCATTTGAGGTGAGCCCAGTTAGTGCGTGGCTGGGGCAGGGGCAGGGTGCCATGCAGGGTGCCCTGGGCTAGCAGCCACGCGGCTAGTGAGCCGGGCTGGGAGTGGCTGAACGCAGGCAGGGTGCTGAGCGCTGGGTCTGACTGTGGCTCTGGCCTTTGGGGGGGGATTCAAAGCGGGGGGGCTGTTCACCAGGTGCCAGAGCTGCTACATTGATTGCTCTGGGCACAGCAACCAGCCATTGGCACTCCCAGCCCCTGGGGCGGGGGGACCCCCTCGTCTCTTCCATTTCTAGAGCACCCGGCTCACCCTGCCGGATGCAGTGTTGCTTTTTGCAGCGCTGCAGCCACCTCTGGGGCGGAGCGTAGCAGCCACGTCCCAGCACAGCGGCCCTGCACCAGGCCAAGCCCCAGTTGAGCCCCCTGCAGGGCAGGATTTGAGCGGCAGGTCCCCATCCCAGGTGCTGAGCTGAGCACCCTGTGGAACGGGCCGGAGTCCTGTCACCGAGCACCTGGGTCTGTTCTCATCTCAACCACAGACCCCCAGCGGCACAACCCCCTGGCGCCTCGCCGGGGTCTGCGCTGCACCCCCTGCCCATGCGGGTTCTGCGGGCACGGTGCTGCCCGTCGTCCCCACGGCCAAGCCGAGGGAGGCTGCGTCTGGCTGGTGGCGCGTGCCGAGCGTGGCAGCAAGGCGCGTGGGGGGAGCTGTCCTTTATTCTAATCCTCAACCCATCAATCACAGCGGCAGAGGGAGAACAAACAGCATGTGACGGCTGCGGGGGGCTGGCAGGCAGCCAGCCAGCGCAGTGTGGGGGGCAGCGGGGCTGGGGGAGGGGACGGGGAGCTCCCAGCCTTGGCTGGCTCCAGCACTGCCAGCGCGGCGGCCAAGGTGACCCTGGCGGAGCGGACGGCTGCTCAGTGGCGAGGGACAGACGGCGGCACAGGCTGCAGCTGAGAGAAGGTGTCCAGGAGCCCCACGGGCAGGCGGGGGCCCATGGGCAGGCGGGGAGCCCACAGGCAGGCGGGGGCCCCAGGGCCGGGCTTGGCGTTGCAGGGAGAGCCGGAATCAGGCCCTCTCGGGGCCGGGCACTTCCCCAGAGCCAGCCCAGCGTGAGCTGCTGCAGAGCCGGAGAGGGCAGCGCGACCCGCCGGCCAGCAGCGCCCGTCCCGTCCAGAGCCTTCACCCACCTCGTCACGCCCAGCCCTGGCCAGCGGCCTGCCCCACGGGCAGCCCGACTCCTCGCTCGGAAAAGGGGGATGGGGCACCGGGGGGGTTAGTGGCCGTCACTAGTAGAACCCAGGCTCCTGGCCTCCCCCCGCCCGCTCACTCCGCGCCCATCCCTGCTCATCTCCAGGAGACCGGCTCTTTCCTCCAGGGTGCTCTGTCCCCATTGCTGAGTGTGCGGGGACACACGTGAGCGTGCGAGGTGCCAGTCCCCGTGTGCTCTGGACTCGTTAGCCGTGCAGCTGGCACCGGGCCGTGCCTGCCATCCAGAGCCGGCTGCACGTGCTGCCTCGGCTCCGCTCCACACACGGTGCCGTCTGCCGCTCCCTCTTCAGCGTTAGTGCTGAGCTGCTGCCGGGAAGGGGGCCAAGGCCAGGCCGGGGGTGGGTTACCGCCCACAACCAGAGGCACCCAGGACTGACTGGGCCGTGAAGACAGTGCGAGGATGGGCCTGGTGCTCCACCCTGCCGAGCTGCCAGCGCAGCCCAATACGCTCCCATTCAGAGGAGCTGGCAGCGTCACGAGGCTGCTGGTGCCTGGATGGGACTGGCAGGGCCCCTCGGACAGCCCAGGGCCGGTCAGGCCCAGCCTGGGTCCAGCTGGCCAGACTGTGCCGGGATGGCCCAGAGCAGGTCCCCAGGGGAGCCTGGGTCATTGCCCAGCATCTCCTCTCCCGCCCAGCTGGTTACCGCGGGTGGGGGGCAGAGGTTGCTCCGGGCTGCTGGGGATCACGGAGGCACGAAGTGCTAGGGGTAGAGAGGAGAACGTCTCCCCTGCTCAGCCCCCTGGCTCCGCTCCCCACGGCGGGTCAGCTCCTGGATCTCAGGCAGCACCACGAGGGCTGGAGCTGGCGGGTCCTGCCAGGCCTGGGGGAGAGGGGAGATCGAGCCCCCCATCTTCTGCCCAGTGTTCTGGGACCCCCATAGGCACTGGCCAGTCTCCAGGCTCTGGGGTGGGTCCTTGCCTGGGCCAGCTGGGGAGTGGGAGAGCCCCACGTTCCCTGTGCCCCCCAGGCTGGGCAGAGGTCCTGCATGGCAGGGACAGTGGGGAGGGAGTGGGGAGCCAGGAGCTGCAGGCTACAGGGCATGGGTGTGGCAGGGCAGGTTACCTCTTTGCAAAGGGGGCTTCTCTCTTTCCAGGCCTCCCCTGAGCCCAGCCCCCACCAGTGCCCCCATCCCCAGCCGGCCCAGTGCTGGGGGCGCCTGTGCCGAGCCTGGCTCAGGGGAGCTGTAGCAGGAGGGGCCGGGCTGCAGCCTGCCAGGGCAGTGCCCAGGGCTGGTGGGCAGAGGGATCGGCACCGCTGGAGAGGGCTGGCGGGGTCTGTCCCCAGGCAGGGGTGCAGCAGGAGCCCTGCTCTGCCACCAGCTCCCTCCCTGCTCTGCGCCTCTGGGGGCAGCTGCCAGGGGCACCCGGGATGGAGGGGACCCTGGGCCTGGCACCAAGGCAGCCGGGCACGGCCAAAAGCTGGTCAGGGGCGCCCTCGTGTGGGGCGAAGCCGTCACTGCAGCAGTGTGCATCCAGCAGCCCCACGGGGTCAGAAGGGACCGTAAGGGTCCCCCCACCACAGGGCAGGATTTGTTGGGTCTGACCCAGCTCCAGCCTCCTCTCGGAAACCTCCAGTGAAGGAGCTTCTACGACCTCCTCGGCGTCTGTTCCAGTGGCCTGCTGGGCTTACAGTGAGGAAATTATTCCTGGGATTGACTCTAACTCTGCTCTGCTGGAGTTTGACCCCATTGCCCCTTGTCCTGCCCTCGGTGGCAACAGGGGACAATTCTTCTCCAGCTTTTCTGCTGCAGCCGTTCCAGTATCTGCAGCCTGCTGTCATATCCCCCTTAGCGCCTCTGTTCCAAACGACACGGACCAGGCCCTTCAGCCTTTGCTCAGACGGCTGCATTCCAGCCCTTTGATCATCGCTCCCCTCTGGAGCCTTTCCAGTTTCTCTACAGCCTTTCTATACAGTGGTGACCACAACTGGACCCAGTTCTCCAGCTGAGGCCTAACCAGCACGGAGGAGAGCGGTACTGTCACCTCCCGTGACTTGCATGCTCTGTCATGCAACCTACAATTGCATTTGATTTTTCCTCTGGGCAGGATGCACCATCCGCTGGGAACCCTCCCTCTCCCTGGCCCATCTCGGCCCAGCCCGGCCTCCCCCCCCCAGCCCAGGCCTCCCCCGATCCCATCCCAGCCTCCCCTCCCCACCCAGCCCAGCCCGGCCACCCCACTCAGCCCAGCCCTCCCCACACCCAGCACAGCCCGGCCTCCCCCCCACCCCGCTCAGCCCAACCCTCCCCCCAGCCCGGCCTCCCCCCGCACTCAGCCCAGCCCAGCCCTCCCCCCGCTCAGCCCAGCCCAGCCCGGCCTCCCCCCGCTGAGCCCAGCCCAGCCTGGCCTGGGCCAGCCCAGTTTGGCTCTCCCAGCCTAGCCAGCCCTGCCCCTAGCCTGGCCCAGCCCAGCGAGCCCTGGTGGCGGGGGGGGGAGTAGCCGCCCTGGCTCAGGAAATCCCTGGCGGCCGCTCACTAGCTTATTGCGAGCAGAGCGCAGTAGGGGATGGGCACGGCGACCCCCGGGCACAGCCAGTCACTGTCTTACAGTGGGCTGGACAGAGGCCTGGGCGCTTCCATTAGGTGACTCTAGGCGGTCGCTAGGGCGCCAGGATTCAGGGGGTGGCATTTTGTGCGCTCCCCACGGGGCGCACGGGAGCTTCCGGTTCCGCTCCCATCGTGCCGCTGAAGAAGGAACTTCTGCCGACGTGCCGCGGAAAACAGCAGCAGGCAATTGAGCAGCTCAATGACGGCCGCTGTCGCCTGCGGCATTTCAGCGGAGGGTCCTTCTTCGGCGGCGCGATGGGAGCGGAACCGGAAGCTCCCGCGCGCCCCGTGGGGAGCGCACAAAATGCCGCCCCCCGAATTCTGCCTAGGGCGCCAGAAACCCTGGCACCGCTCCTGCCTGGGCGGCCCCATCGCCAGGCACCGGGTCTCTCCCGGGCTCCATCCGCCGCCCACAGCCCGAGGAGGGGGCAGTGCCCAGCAGGCTGCCTAGGCAAAGCAGAGCCATTACTTGAGACCAGAGCGACCCCCTGAGACCCGCCTGCTCCCAGGGCCGTGTCCTGGCCCCAGCCGTTCGCCTGCCAGCCCTGCTGCAACCCGGCTGCTTCCCAGCACTCCTGGCCCCAGGCCCTGCGTGGGGTGACATGCCCCCACCCCACAGAGCAGCAGGGCCATGGTGGGGCTGGAGCTCGGGGGGCGGGGGGCACAGACTCTGAGACCCCCCAGCCCAAGAGAAAGGGAGCCTGCCCTCCAAGCGAGGAAGGTTACTATGGTAACAGCTGTCGGTGGGGGGGGGGGGCTCTCAGCCCATGGAGCCCCCTTTCCAGAATGATCCTCGCACCAGGGCACTGGGGGCAGAGGCAAACGAGCAGTGTCCTGCCTGGCTCAGGGAGCTCAGGGCCCCCAGCCCACCCCCCGCCTGCCCCTCCAGCGCCCCAGGAGGCTGGTTCCTGGCGCCTGCAGTGCCATGCCCTGGGGCAATGCCAGAGCTGGGGCTGCACCGTCCCATTGTGCAGAAGTCCTGGTGATCGGGGGTGGGGGGAGGGGGGATGCCCTAGATTGGAGGCCCCACTGCTCCGCCACCCGAAGGGGAGACCTGAGTATATGAGACAGGCCCCAGCCCCCCTCCACAGCAGGTAAGAAGAGGGGGCCCCGGGGAATGGGGGAGGGGGTCTCCTGTACACTAAGAGCTTAGGGCTAATGGTGGGGGGAGGTGGTTCCCTGCCCCATCCCAGACCTCAGCTTTGCATCATCAGGGAAATGCTCCGGGGTGGGGAGGTGGCTGCCCAGGGGCAGGAGCAGCAGGGGCACCCCACAGTCAGTTACATGTGGGGCCGGGGCTGGGCCTGGGCCTGGATCTCCAGCCAGAGGAGTGGCCCCATGCAGGCCTGGCTGGGCTCCGTCGCTGCAGCCAAGCTGTGGGGGAGCGGGGGGCACCCGCTCTGCGTCCGTGAGCTGGCCCCGAAGCACGTGCCCTCGCCCCCCAACCGTGCTGAGCCCACGAGGCCCCGAACCAGCCCCATGCACTCCTCTCACGCGGCTTCTCCTGCCCCATGCCCGGGACCCCCAGACCCAGCCTGGGTAGCACCCTAGGGAGCCGGCCGCAGGCCCACAGGGACACCTGGTGGCCGTGGCTGGAATCACGCCCTCACCCTCGAGGCCAGGCAGTCACAGCCCTGCGAGGGGCACCGGGGTGGGGATGGCGCAGGTGGCATCACGGCCCCGACTGCTCCTCGGCGCCAGCGTCACCAATTCGCCTTCACGGCCTGACCTCGCTCACCAGGCTCTGCCCAGGTGTCATTGCTTCACTATCTGCTCCATGGTCTTTCCCGGTACCGAGGGGAAGCTGACGGGTCTGTAATTCCCCGGCTTCCCCCCCTGCACGTTTGCCCTCCCCTCCTCTGGACACGGCCCCCAGCCCAGGGAATTGCAGCCGGCTGCCAGCACCGGGGAGGGGTGCAGAGGACTGGGCATTGCTCCATTGCTCACACTGGGCAGGGACCCCAGGGGGCTGAGGCCAGGACCCTGAGCTGGCTGGGTCAGGGAAGAGGCGGGAGAAACGGGTGACGGCCCCGTGTGATCCCAGGCCAGTCGCAGGGCTCAGGAGGCTCCGGGGCGCCCCCTGCAGGCAGCAGCTGGAGCCAGGTGCCAGGGCTGTGATAGACGGGGGCAGCGAGGGGCGCTGCTGCCCATCAAGCTGGGGCCACCCACCAGGGCCCACAAGAGGGGAAGCCAGATGCCCCCAGACTCATTCAGAGCTCGGCGCAGGACAGTGCCCCCCCCCCCGAGTCCTGGCTGCCGGGCGGGGGAGCAGCGGGCCGGCCCCCCCAACTCACGTATCCCTGAGCGAAGTCAATGAGGCTCTGCAGGTCGATGTCGTCCCGGCAGCCTGCCCAGTGCTGCTGCGGCTGCAGAGCTGGAGCCAGTCCTTGAAGACGAAGGCCCGGACCCAGCCGCCAGCTCCGGGGAGAAGATGAGCCCCAGGGACACCGAGAACTGCCGGGGGGGGGGGGCGGGACGTGAGCACGGAGGCAGGAGCAGCTGCCCACAGGGCTGCAGAGCCCTCTCCTGGCCTAGCTAACCCGCTCGGGCCCTTCGCTGGCAGCCTGTCTCCACCTCCAGTCCCGTCTGGCTCTCCAGGCCTTCACCTCCTCCCTGAAGTGCGGCCCCAGAGCTGGGCGCAGCGATCCTGCCGCGCTCTCAGCAGGGAGATAACGGCACCACCCGGCTCCTACGCCCCAGCAAGGCTCGCTGGCCCTTTCCCCAGCATCGCCCCTAGCCCTGGGCACAGCCCCCGCTGGCCAGGACGTGCTGGGGGGGGGGGGGGAATCCAGCTCAGTGACGGACACAGAACTAGGGGGCCAGGGGGCCCAAGCCCCCACAGCTCAGACCCCAGCCAGCCCCATGGGGGCCAGGGTCCCCCTGCTCTGCACTCCAGACAGACCTGGGGAGGGGGCAACGGCAGCTCCCCGCCCGTCAGAGCCAGGCAGGGTCTCACTGGGGCCCAGGCTCCTGGCTCGGAGCTGAGGCCTGACCCAGGATCGCCAGCTCCTGCTGGACGTCCCGTCCCCTCCCCCCAGGAGCCAGGTCCAGACCTCCCTGCCCACCCGAGCAGCTGCCTTCACCTTCTCGGCACTGAGATCTGGGATCAGGGCCCGGAGAACAGGTCTAGGGCTCCCTTGCCAAAGGGGTACCAAGGTCCCAGATACCCCACTTATCCCCCTTGGTGCCCCCTGGCCCAGCAATTGGGACAGAAGGATCCCAGTAAGCGGCAGCAAAACCCACTTGGTACGAGCGCCCCAGTGCCAGGTGGTGCAGGGCTGAGAGCAGGCAGCAGCAGCCCCCAGCTCAGAGGGGAGAGGGGCCCCACTGGAGGAGTGGGGGGCAGCAATGGATCTGAGGGACTTGCTCCCAGGCGCCAGCAGCTCCCTGACAAGGCTGCAGCACAGAGCAAGCTCTGAGACTGGCCCGAGCAGCTCAGCCCAGGGGCCCATCTAGCCCGGTATCCTGCCTCCGCCCACAGGACAGCTCCCTCCTAAGCCCCACTCAGACCGACCCCCCTCCCAGGTCCAGCCCGGCGCCAGGGTCCGGCCTGCCCCACCCCACCCCAGCCCTGTGCCAGGGTCCAGCCTGCCCCAGCCCAGCTCGGTGCCAGGGTCCAGCCTGCCCCACCCCACCCCTGTGCCAGGGTTCGACCCCCCCAGCCCAGCCCGGTGCCAGGGTCCGGCCTGCCCCACCCCACCCCAGCCCTGTGCTAGGGTTCGACCCCCCCAGCCCAGCCCAGTGCCAGGGTTCGACCCCCACAGCCCAGCCCAGCCCGGTGCCAGGGTCCTGCCTGCCCCACCCCACCCCAGCCCTGTGCCAGGGTTCGACCCCCCCCAGCCCAGCCCAGCCCGGTGCCAGGGTCCGGCCTGCCCCACCCCACCCCAGCCCTGTGCCAGGGTTCGACCCCCAGCCCACCCCACCCCAGCCCTGTGCCAGGGTTCGACCCCCCCAGCCCAGCCCGGTGCCAGGGTCCGGCCTGCCCCAGCCCAGCCCTATGCCAGGGTTTGACCCCCCGAGCCCAGCCCGGTGCCCGGGTCCGGCCAGCCCCAGCCCAGCCCAGTGCTAGAGTTCGACCCCCCCAGCCCAGCCCAGCCCGGTGCCAGGGTCCGGCCTGCCCCAGCCCAGCCCAGTGCCAGGGTCCGGCCTGCCCCTGCCCAGCGTGGTGCCAGCGGCTGCCCCCGGCCCGGAGCACAGCCAGGCCAGCCGGAGGCTGCAGCCGGCGGGATCGCGGTGCGCACAAGCCCCCGGCCTGGCTCACCCCTGTGATGCAATAGGGAGCGGGGTGGATTGACCTGGGAATGTCCTTCAGTTTTACTGGGGCTGTCTGCATGGGGGAGGGGACAGCAGGGGGTGACTTTAGGGGAGGGACAGGACCTGAGCCTGTAACCTGAGCCGGGTGGGGGGCCGGGAAGCTGGACAAAGGGAGAGGGGGAGAGGAGGAGGGGGCAGAGCCGGCTGGAGGGTTTTGGTTTCAGTTCTGGGCTGGCTGGGAAGAGGCAGGAACCCCAAGTCTGGGGTCTAAGCTCCTTGCCCCCCAGAGGGACCTGGCTGAGGGGTCCTGGCTGTACCCACAAGCCCTGCTTGGGACTGTGTCCTGTCGGCTAATAAACCTCCTGTGTCACTGGCTGGCTGAGAGTCCCGGTGACTTGCAGGAAGAGGGGTGCCGGGCCCTGACACCCCCACACTCCGTGACACCCTGGCTGAGAGTCCCGGTGAATCGCAGGAAGAGGGGTGCCGGGCCCTGACACCCCCACACTCCGTGACACCCTGGCTGAGAGTCCCAGTGAATCGCAGGAAGGGGGGTGCCGGGCCCTGACTCCCCCACACTCCGTGACACCCTGGCTGAGAGTCCCGGTGAATCGCAGGAAGGGGGGTGCCGGGCCCTGACACCCCCACACTCCATGACAACCCAGCAGAGGACGTTGGAGCCGAAGAGCAGGTACTTGGTGCAGCAGCTGACCTGGGGCCCTGGCAAGGGCGGCTCCTTGCCAGGCATGGCGGGGCCTGACCACTGCTGCCCACCTCCCTCCACTGGCTCGGGGCAGCGCTTCGCACCCCCCTCCCTGGCGGGAGCCGCCCCATGCTCAGCCCTGCGTGCCCAGCAGGATCAGGCCCTCCTAGTTCTCCCTGGCTCCTTCCCAGAGCGAGCCAGGCCCGGGGAGAGGGCGCAGGCTGCACTGCAGGATGCCCGAAGTTCTGTGCCCATTAGCCCCCTCCACTCCCCTGGGCACTGCCGCCTGGGCCAGCTCCCTGGAGAGACCATTGCTAGAGCCAGTCACTGGGTCCCCTCCCACCCACACGCAGAGCAGGCCTCAGGCACCCGGCTGCGCCCCATCCTGGACACCGAGACGCAAGCGCTGCCGGGCAGAGCACAACCATTGTGCTTCGCAGGCCAGAGCAGGGCTCAGCGCATCGTGTGTGGGCAGTAGGCCCCCGCTCGGCGGGTACGTGGCAGTTCCCTGCCCCAGCCCCCCTTCATGGGTGCCAGAGCCCCAGCCCTGCATGAAAAGGAGCCAGGCTCTAGCAGGGAGGCTCTAGCAGGGAGCCGGGAGCTGCAGGGAACCAGTGCAGCGAGGTCTGTGTCTGATGCACCAGGACAGCTCCCAGCTGAGGTCAGAGAATCATCGAATCTCAAGGCTGGAAGGGACCTCAGGAGGTTCTAGTCCCACCCCCTGCTCAAAGCAGGACCAGACCCAACTAAATCATCCCAGCCAGGGCTTTGTCAAGCCGGGCCTTAAAAACCTCTAAGGAAGGAGATTCCACCACCTCCCTAGGGAACCCATCCCAGTGCTTCACCACCCTACTAGGGAAAAAGTTTTTTCTAATGTCCAACCTAAGCCTCCCCCACTGCAACTTGAGCCCGTTACTCCTTGTTCTGTCATCTGCTACCACCGAGAACTGCCGAGCTCCATCCTCTTTGGAATCCCCCCTTCAGGTAGTTGAAAGCAGCTATCAAATCCCCCCTCATTCTTCTCTTCTGCAGACTAAATAATCCCAGTTCCCTCAGCCTCTCCTCATAAGTCATGTGCTCCAGCCCCCTAATCATTTTCATTGCCCTCCGCTGGATTCTTTCCAATTTGTCCACATCCTCCTTGTAGTGTGGGGCCCAAAACTGAACGTAATACTCCAGATGAAGCCTCACCAGTGCCGAATAGAGGGGAATAATCACATCCCTCGATCTGCTGGCAATCCTCCTACTAATGCAGCCCAATATGCCATTGGCCTTCTTGGCACCAAGGGCACACTGCCGACTCATATCCAGCTTCTCGTCCACTCTAATCCCCAGGTCCTTTTCTGCAGAACTGCTTCCTAGCCATTCGGTCCCTAGTCTGTAGCAGTGCATGGGATTCTTCTGTCCGAAGGGCAGGACTCTGCACTTGTCCTTGTTGAACCTCATCAGGTTTCTTTTGGCCCAATCCTCTAATTTGTC
The DNA here is from genome assembly GCF_016161935.1 of Mauremys reevesii. Lineage (NCBI taxonomy): Eukaryota > Metazoa > Chordata > Testudines > Geoemydidae > Mauremys > Mauremys reevesii. Next base: position 1,430,986 of record NC_052630.1, read on the forward strand.
TAGGTCCCTCTGGACCCTGTCCCTCCCCTCCAGCGTATCTACCCCTCCCCCTACACTGATCCCTGTGAGAAGGAGGCTGAGCTGGAAAGTATCGGCTCTTCCCCGCTCATCCCAGGGTGTAAGAAAGGATCTGAGGCCCAGGAGCCCAGCAGGAGGAATATGAGTCTCACGGGGGGGGGGGGGGGGGTGTGCAGCTCCCGGAGCCCAGACGGGCCCCAGGACAGCAGCCTAGGGAGCTGCATGCTCATGTTTGGACATTGCATGAGCCACCAGCAGCATCTCGATTTCCTGGGCAGTGCCTGGCAGAGCTGCCCCTGTATCCCAGCCTGCCCCCGGCGGGCAGTGCACCCATGGCCACGTGCCGAATGGCTGGGCCGAGGGGGCTCTCCCGGGAAGTTACTTAAACGCCCGACCCGCGGTGTCCCGCAGAGGCTGCGCTTTTGCCCTTCAAGCCCCAGGTCCAGGCTGCCCCAGCCCTCCCTTCAGCCCAGAGAGGGGATTTCAGGCCAGGCCCTTTCCAGCCCCCTGCCCAGAGACGTTTGCTCAGTCTGCGGCTGGCCAGGTGTCCCCCCGCAAGCTCCCCAGGGCAGGGCACGTGGCTCAGGGACAATACAGAGCTGAGCAGGGCCCTCCAGGTCCCAAAGTGCTGCCAGGCGGGTGCATTTCCTGGGCTGATCACCAGAGGGTCAATCTTAAACCTGCCCACAACCCAGAGGAAATTCCCTTCCAAGCAGCATCTGGCCTGACCTCCACTCGCCAGGGCCTGCCCCCCTGCCCAAGGGGTCACATGGCCCAGGAGAGCCCAGCCCCTGCCCCTCAGGAAGGGAGGGAAGCTAATGACAGAGCTTAACCCCTGCTTGCAAAGCCCTGGGAACTCTGCCGCGGGCAGAGCAGAAGGGGGGTTGGGTTTTTTCGTAGCTTTATGGATTTGGGACCAGAGGGAACTCCTGGCTGTGGTCAGCACAGTATAGCTCAGGCCCCCCAGCTATGACCCAGTCCCTCGTGCTTCGGCTGAGGTGCCCACTCCAGCAGGGCAGCCAGTCTGGACCCGAAGCCAGCGAGATGGAGACACCCCCCCCCACACACACACACTTCCCGGGGACTTTGGCCCAATGGTTGATCACCCACATGTGAAAAACTTCGTCATTGGAATTTGGCTGGCTGCTTCTTCCAGCCACTGGGGCCTGTTCTGCCGTCCTCCGCTCGGTCAGAGCCCTTTAGCACCCGGCCATTTCTCCCTGCGCTGGTCCCTGCCAGCCCACGCTCTGTAACTCACTCCCCAGGCAGTTTCCAGCCCTAACAATTTTTGTGGCTCTTCTCTGCTCCCTCTCCAATCTTTCAACAGCCTTTTGAGATCAGGGCCACCAGAGCTGGACGCAGCGTCCAGCATCGCTCTCAGTCAGGCCACGTACAGAGGGGGAAAAAGGCTTTCTGACCCTGCGCCCCTATTACTCATCCAAGGATCACCCAGCCTCCCCCTGGGAGTGCGTCCCAGGCCACAGGCCAGTGCTCTGCTACACAGGCAGCTAAGTCAGACAGCAGTTACATCTACAGGTTACCTGGTGTGACAAAGCAGGAATTTTTTGTAATATGTTTATGAATCTGGCACATGCCTCAGTTTCCCCACTACTGTGCATGACTGGGGGGCAGGAGGATTAAGGCTGCTGTCAGGGCAGCCTGAAAGACAGGGTGTGTTTATGTCACCCCCTCGGCTGGGTGGAATGAATAGAGTCATTAAAGAACTGGCTGCAACTGACCCAGGTCAACAAGTCACCTGGAGAGACAACTGCAGCCGCTGAGTGGAGACCCCAGCTCCAGAACAAAGGCCTAGGCTGGGAGGAGAAGGGGGAGGCTCTGGAAGAAGCAAGAGCCCAGAACTGGCTTGCTCCAGGTGGGCTGGTGAATTGCAGTTTGACCAGCTGGGTCATGGCTCTGGGCTAACATCAGAGCTGGTGCTGCAGCCAGCTGCCTGCTAAACCCTGTTCTGTGCCAGCGCTGGGGGAGGGGGCCAGGGACACAAGCCCCTGTGGAGGGGACACGGCTGTCCCAGGGTCTGTCTCAGCTAGATGCACTGAGCAGAGCTGCTGGGGGAAGCAGGAGGCAGTGAGGCCATGGGGACCCCAAGGCAGGAGTGGGACCCCTGGGGGTTGGCTCCCTGCAGGGGCTCGGCCAGGAGTATGTTCACACACTGGGGCGTAGCACCGCTCCTGGGATCCGTGACAACTCTACCAATCTCACTTTCATTAGTGCACGAGAGGCCAGTCAGCCCCACTGCCGGGCGAGGTTACCTGCTCAGGGCCTCAGTTTCCCCATCCTCCCCTGCCCCTCAGGGAACGGGGCTTGGGAGGGTTTGAGGTGGACGGGAAGGGACGGAGGCATTGCCAGCTGGGTTTAGAGCCAAGGCGCAGCTCGTCCCATCTCCCGGTGAAGCAGACGCTGCAGAGGAAGATGTATGAACCCTGTGAGGGGCAGAGGGGGATAATCTGCCCCCCCCCCGAGGTCTCCCACCCCCCAGCCCCCCTTTCTAGACCAGCCTCGGCTGCTTTTCTCCTCCCCCATCCTGACCCACAGCCCCTTTTAGCCCAGCCGAAGCTTCTCCCCCCTTTGCTGCTGCTCCTCACCCACAACCCCTCGGCTGCCTTTGCCGGAGGCCGCTCTGGCAGCTGAGCAGTGCAGGGACTCTGGCCCTGCTGCCCAGTAGATACGGGGAGCTCGTGTGGCTCCGTATGGATCCGTCCCTCCCAGCACGGGCTGTGAAAAGCCCTCGGGAAAGGTCCTTAAACAGCGCTGCACCGTGGCTGCTGCCGGAGCTGCCTAGGCCCAGTGGCACCAGCCAACGAGCTGCAGCAGGGCCAGGAGCAAAGACCCGAGCAGGCCTTAGGCTGGGACGTCCCCTTCACGGACGGTTTTAATGAAGCCAGAAGCCGCAAGGCAGGTCAGCGCTGCCCCTGCTGCGGGCTGGCTCCAGGCTGCTGAGCCTGGCCTGGCCCGGCCCGAAGGGCAGCTGGGGGCAGGTCTCTCGGACCTGGGAAAGCGCCGCCTGGACGGCTCAGCCCCGCTGTTCCCCGGGCAGCTGCCTGCAGAACAACAGCCCCCCCCCTGTGCACTGGCCCATCAGCACCCAGAGCCCCGGCACAGGGAGCCAGAGCCTGGCCAGCTCCATGATCACAAGAACCCCGAGCAGCATCTCACCTCCTCTGTGGGGCCACGCCCTGGTTGGGCCCCACAGCAGCCCCTGGGGCAGGGAGCTCCTGACACTGCTCCCCACAGCCCACGCCGAGGAGCTGCACCAGGCAGCCAGGGCTCCAGAGCCTGGGGCAGGGGTCCAGCGGGGGGCTCGCGCCTTTGCCTGCTGGGCTCCTTGAGAATGCCTGTGCACACTCGACCCCTGCCAGGCATCAAGGCCTCGTTCTGGGGAATGGGGGAGGGCAGCAGCTCTGTGTCACATGCCCCCCCCGGCAGCCCACTCCGCTGCTGGGTCAGCACTGCCCAGAGGCGGCTTGGGACAGGCTGCCGGGCTGGGCCCGTCCAGAGCCAAGCAAGGTGCCCCCGTAGCAGAGTGTGAGTGGAGCTGGGTGCTCTGCGAACCCCCCCGTCCCACCCAGGGAAGCCCAGCAGCAGGCACCCCACAGGAACCACCAGGCTAGGCTGGGGCCAGGCACCGGGAACGTGGCCCTGTCGCTCTGTCCCCTCCCGCGGCCTGAAGGAGCAGGAGCCTGGCGTGATTCCAGTCCCGGCCATGCAGAGTAGGGCCCCCTACCCCACACATGCTCCTGCTGCAGGGGAAACCGAGAGAGGGGAGCCCTATGGGGCAGCTCCCCCTGCGCCAGGCTGCTCAGGAGCAGGGGTGGGCACTGCGGTCCCCAGGGCAGGGCTGCAGCAAGGGGTACCTAGCTGGTAACAGCAGGGGGGCTGGACCGCAGTCCCACAGACAGAGCTGGGGGGCACATCACTCTCCATGTCAGGTGGGCCCAGCCTCCCCTCTGTGCACCTGCACCAGCGGGCATCTGCCCAGGCGTCTTCAGTGCTGGAGCCCACATGCACCCTCCCGCCCCGCGTTCCCAGAGCCTCCTCTGCTGGAGCTGGCAGGCGGGGGCGCGAGGCCCAGCCCCCTCCCCCTGCAGGCAGACACAGAGTCAGTGTTTGGATGCAGCACTTGCATTGTGGGAATTTACATCTTGCTTGCCACAGCAGGCAGAGTCCTCCCCCAGCCCAGCCCAGTCAGGGGAAGGCCCCAGCCCCCACACCCCGGCAGGGCGCTGCCGTCACAGTCCCAGGAGTCCAGCCCGGCGCTCACACCACAAACTTGTTCTTGGTGAGGGAGCCGCTCTTGGTGGCCGTGTCCGCGTGGGCCTGGTACCCGATCACCACCTTGTGGGACAGCCCCAGGCGCTCCTTATACACCCGCCTGGGGGAGAGAGAGAGAGAGCGTTCTTGGGTTCTGCCCTCCCCACCCCCACAGCCCCCGGCACTCCCCCTCAGCCTCGGGAGACCTACCAGCCATGGGCCCTGCTGCGGGGAGCCAGAGGCACCGATGCAGAACAGCACCTGCCCAGCACCAGTGGGGAGCTCCCGGCAGTCACTGCAACAGGGCCCGAGCCCAGCTCGGCGCCAGGCCTGCAGAGTCCCGTGCCCGGCCCAGACCCGCCCCCCCCAGGCAGAGCCATCGGAGCCACGTTACCCAATGTGGGTGACCCCGTCCCGGTTCTCCGCCTCTCGGGTCCAGACGGCGATCTTGTCTCCCTTGGCCCGGATGTTGATGACGGCCCCGCAGACGTCCTCGCTGTACGGGCCGAACGTCTCGCCAATCAGACACAGCAGCTGCATTGGGGGGAAGGTCCCTGGGTCACCCAGGCGGCCAGGCCAGCACCCATCCCCCAGGGGGGCAGCGCGGTGCCCTTGAGGAACCGCTACTCTGCCCCACGGCAAGGAGGGAGCTGCTGGCTCAACCCAGCAGCCCCCTAGGCCCCCTGGGAGAAGCCGGGCGCGCCGGACCCGAGAGGCCCTGAAGGGTTGATGGTGAGGAGCTGCCGAGGATTCCTGCCCCACCGGGGAAGCTGTGTCTGGTATCCAGCCCGCCTTGCGCAGAGGGGTCCTCGCTGGGACCTTTCAGAGGGGCAGCGGGGCCGGGGGCATGACAGAGCCTGGGGGCGTAGAACCCGCCCAGCCCGGCTGCGGGACGGGGCACAAGGGGAGCTCGGGGCGCAGGGGTGCAACTCTCACTCACCGTCTCCAGCCAGAAGCGGTCCAGCTCCGTGTGCCTCTGCTGCTTGGCCAGTGTGATGAGCCAGCGCCCGCCCCGCTTGTTCCGGTTGTCTTCCCACATGGGCTCGATCCCGTCCTGGGCCAGGGAGGTGGCGAGTCAAGGGGCGCAGGCAGCAGCCAGCCTCCCCCAAAGTCACCCCCAGCCTCTCCTTCCCCCAGCGTCGCGCTGCCCCTCGGCTCGTCTCACACGCCGTGGGCGGGATCCCTCAGGCCAGGCCCTGGCACACAGACGGACCCAGCGAGCTCCCACCCCCTGGGGCCAGCAAGCTCCTCGGCACCCCTGGGTGCCCCCGAGGACGGGCACTGCCAGGGGCGGGGGGACCCTACCTTGAAGAGGGAGTAGTCGCAGCCCGACGTCAGCTTGCTGGCCAGCTGGATATGGCTGTACAGCCTGCCCGGCGCCGGCACGGAGAGAGCGGGTTAGTGGCTGACAGAAGAATCTGGTGCAGCAGCCCCCCAAAGCCCCTGCCCCCCCCCACCACCACCTGGGGCCCACCTGCCCCCCCCACACCACCACCTGGGGCCCAGCAGGGTGAACACCCTCCCCTGTGGGTCAGACACTGAACCCCAACTCCCCTCTGCCAAGCCCCGGGGCCTGGGCACAGTCCCCATGCAGACACCAGGGGCGAGGCCAGCCCCGACTCCCGGGCTAGCCCCCCAAGGGGCACGCGCCAGCTGCCCCACCACCGGGCCTGCAGCCAGTCCCTCCTGCCTACGAGGGACGTCGCCCCCCTCGGACAGGGGAGCCCCCAAGATCCCTCTGCACAAGTTGAAGCGACCCCGCCCCCGGCAGCAGGGACCCGAGGGGAACTCACGCCCAGAAATCCTCCGCGGTGCTGAACTTGGTCACCAGGCGCAGGTTCGCCTGCCACGTCTTGCTCTTGTCATTTTTGAAGAACCAAAGAGCCCACCTGGAGGGAGGGGCAGGGCAGGTTAGAGCCACACAGTGAGAGCAGACATCATCCCCCCCTCTCCGCCAGCCACCCAGCCCCTGCCACGCTCACCCAGCCCCTCCGGGCCCACACAGCCGAGAGCAGACATCACCCCCCCACCCAGCCCCTGCCACGCTCACCCAGCCCCACACAGTGAGAGCAGACATCACCCCCCCTCTCCGCCAGCCACCCAGCCCCACACAGCCGAGAGCAGACATCACCCCCCCCCGCCCCTGCCACGCTCACCCAGCCCCTCCGGGCCCACACAGCCGAGAGCAGATATTCCCCCGCTGGCCACCCAGCCCCTGTCATGCTCACCCAGCCCCACACAGCCGAGAGCAGACATCACCCCCAGCCCCTGCCACGCTCACCCAGCCCCACACAGCCGAGCAGACATCACCCCCGCCCCGTCGGCCACCCAGCCCCACACAGCCAAGAGCAGACATCACCCCCGCCCCTGCCACGCTCACCCAGCCTCCGGGCCCACACAGCCGAGAGCAGATATTCCCCCGCCGGCCACCCAGCCCCTGCCACGCACCCTCTCAGCTGCATGGGCCAATAGGGGCTGGGTGACCAAACACCCCCACACAGGCCCTTGTGCCCACCCAGCCACAACACCCCCTCTGGCCATCCAGCTCCCAATCAGCCCGCCAGCTGCCACCCCCTCACCCCACACACCCTGTGCCCTCCCAGCCCAGCCACACCCCCCCCCAGCCCCCGGCCACACACCATGTGTGGCGACCCAGCGAGGCAGGCCTCTGCCACCCCACCCCACCCCCACTCTACCAGCTCCCCTAGCCAATATAACCAAACCCAAATCCCCCCCCTGCACTGACAGGTCTGCGTCCCCCCCACCCCCCATCACAAGGGCTCTGCTTGGCTGGCTGCACTGACACGCCCAGGCTCTGACTGGTCACTGGGGTGGGGTTAGGAAGGAGTTTCCCCAGATCAGACTGGCAGTGCCCTTGGGGGGGGGGGGGGTCACCTCCCTCTGCAGCACAGGGTGCGGGTCACTCACCAGGATTATCTGGGGGTGTTTCACTTAACCCTCTCCCTGCCACTGCAGGGCTCAGCCCCCGGTGCCCCTTGTCCATCCATGCCCCCCATCTGTCCCTGTCCAGCCTGCTGTGGGCTGGGAGATTCTGGTCTCCTGTCAATTGTTGAGGGCGGGGGGGGGGGGTGGGAAGAGACACTGGGGGCCGGTGACACATGGGGTCAGACTGGATGATCAGACTCTGTGACCCCTCTGAAGTCCAGGACCCCACGTGGCCTTTCCCCAAAGCTGGGGGTCTCCAAGGGGGGCTCCCATCTGGCAATCAGAGCCACCTCTACCTCCTGCTCTGCCCTGCGGCTACGGCCAAGCACCACAGGCCCACAGCACCTCTGGGGGGCAGGGTACCCCCAGGGCACCTCACCAGCCTAGCCCCAGGGTGGGTGTTTCACGGCAGCACCCGGGCGAGCAGCACAGAGCGCTGGAGGAGGGACCCATGCGGGGTGGGGAGCGACAGGCAGGAATAAACAGGGGGTGCCAGAGGCCCTCCCCCCCCACAAGCTGCAGCCCCCCCCCTCCCCCCCCGGCCCAGCCGGTACCTGTTCTGCAGGGGATGCTTGTCCAAGATCTCGGCAGCGAGTGCCTCCCTTCGTGCCTTTCGCCGCCTCTGCTCCTCTCGCCTGTGCAGAGCGCCCCCCTGCCACACACCGGCGTAAGGCGCGTGGCGGGACACTCGGCCCTGCAGACTCTGCAGGGCAGGGAGGGCTTCAAGGGGACCCCAGAGGGTGGGCGAGCAGAGCCCCTGAGTAACCAAGCCAGCCTCACCCCAGCTCCAGCCCCACAAGCACTGGGTGCAGAGCGCTCCAGCCCCATGGCCAGAGACTAACAACATGGCTGCCGGAGCCCCACATGCCCCGAGACAGGGACTCCCTGGCTCAGGACCTGCCCACAGAGGCCCCAGGGCAGGAACCAGGCTCCAGAGCTGTTCAGCAGCCGCCCCGGGACCCAGCCTGCCCCACACACTGGCATGCCGGGGGGGCACAGGGACTGTCACTTTGGCAGTGCTGCCAAGGTTGCTGCTTGCTGTCTCCTCCACACCCTCAGCCCCCCACCTCCCTCCGCTGCCCCCCCAGCACTGCCGCTGCAGGGCTGGGACATGCCCCCAGGCAGAGCCTGCCCCAGGGCTGCTGTGTCAAGCCATGTAGGGCCAAGCCTGCCCAGCCACACTGGTGCCATGGACCTGCCTGCAGCCACCTGAGCCCATTTAACCCAGGGGCTGGCACAGCCCTGGGCAGAGCACACGGCAGGGAGCATCCTGCCCAGGCCCCAGGAGCCACTGCAGCAGCTGGGACCCTCCCAGCACAGGGCAGGAACGTGTGGGTTAGTGGCAGGGGAACACCAGCCCACCCCAGATCCTGCCCCCTCCCTGCCACCCCCACAGCAGGGCACTTTAAACTGGCTGCTGGGGGTCTCCCATGAACACTGCAGAGCCAGGCCCTGGCTCCACACACATGCCCAGGGCCTGGCACCTCAGGCTGGAGGAGGAGCTCCCAGTGGGAGCAGGCAGGTACCCATGGTGCAACTCACCATCTCAGCTGCAGCCATCTTCCCTGAGTGGGGCCCACCCCCTGCACAGCTCCTTTTATCTGGAACCCAGACTCTTAAAGGCCCAGCTGTAATCACCTTGCGACGCTGACCTCTGACCCCAGCCGCTGGAGGTCCCAGAGCCCTGGCCGCAGTTCATGGGCACTCACGAGGGGGCAGTGGGGTCTCTCCTGCCCCAGGGCTGTGCATTGTGGGACCCGGGCTCTGATTTCCCGAGCAGCCCCACAGCCCCAAGCAGAATGGACGTGGGGGGCAGAGGGACATGCTGCCCTGGCCCTGCCTCCATCTGGGGCTGCGGGCACCAGGGGCCCCTGGCTCCCCATCTGAGTCACACCCTGGGGCCGCGGGGGGCTGCACAAGAGCCAAGCCTGTGGGTTATCCCTGCCCCACTGCGCTCCCTGCATTCCCCCAGCACTGTCCCACTGCACTCCCTGCATCTCCCCAGCCCTGCCCCACTGCACTCCCTGCCCCACTGCACTCCCTGCATTCCCCCAGCCCTGCCCCACTGCACTCCCTGCATCCCCCCAGCCCTGCCCCACTGCACACCTGCCCCACTGCGCTCCCTGCATTCCCCCAGCCCTGCCCCACTGCACTCCCTGCATCTCCCCAGCCCTGCCCCACTGCACTCCCTGCCCCACTGCACTCCCTGCATCTCCCCCGCCCTGCCCCACTGCGCGCCCTGCATCTCCCCAGCCCTGCCCCACTGCACTCCCTGCCCCACTGCACTCCCTGCATCTCCCCAGCCCTGCCCCACTGCGCTCCCTGCATCTCCCCAGCCCTGCCCCACTGCACTCCCTGCCCCACTGCACTCCCTGCATCCCCCCAGCCCTGTCCCACTGTGCTCCCTGCCCCATCCCATCCTGCCCCACTGCACTCCCTGCATTCCCCCAGCCCTGCCCCACTGCACTCCCTGCATCCCCCCAGCCCTGCCCCACTGCACACCTGCCCCACTGTGCTCCCTGCCCCATCCCATCCTGCCCCACTGCGCTCCCTGCATTCCCCCAGCCCTGCCCCACTGCACACCAGCCCCACTGCGCTCCCAGCATATCCCCCGCCCTGCCCCACTGTGCTCCCTGCCCCATCCCATCCTGCCCCACTGCACTCCCTGCATCCCCCCAGCCCTGTCCCACTGCGCTCCCTGCCCCAGCCCTGCCCCACTGCGCTCCCTGCATCCCCTGAGCGCAGCCATCCCACCTCCCCCCAGCCACATGGTGTGTGGAGCGGGGAGCCCCCCTCCCTCCCGAGCTGCCGCTAGAGTCCCTGTCCCCCCGCCCCCGCAGGAGCCAGGCAGGGGACCGGCCCAGGGGTCCCCGTTCATCCGGGCAGCGAGGAGGGGCGGCGCAGTGCAGCCTGCGCGCTGCTGATGAAATCCCCTCGCCCGCGGCTGTAGGGCGGCCGGCGCAGCGCAATATTCAGCAGGGCGAAGCGCTCCATGGCAGAGCCGCGCTGAGCGCCCAGCGCCATCGCCGATTGCAGGTGAGAGGCGGCCCGGGGGGGCACGGACCGCAGCAGGGATCCCCCCGCCCCCAGGGAGCTGCCCGGCTTGTGCCCCCCCCCCCCGCCCGGTTCTTTGCATCCCTCCTGCGTTTCAAGGGCAGCTGGGGCGGGGTGGGGAGCCGAGATCTGGGGCGCTGGGCTCGGAACCGAGCCGGGGGGGGGCGGGCCGTGCCCCCCCGCCGGGGAAGCACTAGGCGGGGGTGCGCCCGGGAGGAGCCGCTCCCTGCGCCGGGGGGTGCAGCTGTGCCCGGGCGGCCCTGGCACGGGGGGGCTCCCGGAGCCATCTTGCGGGTCTGTCTCCATGCAGAGCCGCCGCCATGGACGCGTTCATGAAGGGCTTGTCCAAGGCCAAGGAGGGGGTGGTCGCTGCGGCGGAGAAGACCAAGCAGGGGGTGGCGGAGGCTGCGGAGAAGACCAAGGAGGGGGTGCTCTACGTGGGTAAGGCTGCGGGGGCTGGGGGCGATAGGCGGGCAGGTGCGGGAGGCTCTGCCCACGCCCCGGCCGCGGTGCCTGCATCCAGCCCTGGGGGGCCCGGGGGCTCCCCGCCCTGCCATCAGCTGGGAGCAGCAGGCCAGGCTGAGCCCAGGCGCCGGAGCGGGGGGGCGGGGGGAGGTTCAGCCCCGGGCGAAGGGCAGGACGCCAGAGCCAGGGGGTCCCAGGCCCTGGAACGTGACCCACAGCTGCCCTCACCTCCAAGGGGGCCCATGGACCTGCCGTCCCCAGTGCAATGCCAGGCCACGCGCCCGGTCAGTGCACAACCTCCATCCCTGCACCAGGGCCCCAGGCCACTCCCCTTGGGAACTGCAGGGGTCCATCTGGGGCACCCCAGCCGCTGAGGAGTGGAGCAGGGTTGGCAGGGTCCCCCAGAGCCATTGGCCTTGGAATTGCGCTGCCCAGGGCAGTTCCCCTTTCACAGCTATGGTCTCAGGCTCTTGGCAAACTCAGGCGTTCAGCTGTTGTGTCTCTTACCCCGGCGTTTGTTGTCTCTGGCTCGAGGATCCTGCTGGACGTTGGGGTCTCTGACCTGGGGATGCTAACGAGTCCTGGGTGTGCTGTGATGTGCTAATGGTGCTAGCGCTTTGCTCTTCACCCTGACGTTTCTGCTACCCCGTGTGACCTGGCAAAGCCAGGGGTTGCCCCGATCTATCACAACCTGCCCTGTGAATCCGTTACTAACTCCTGGCAGGCGAGCTGGGATTCCCAGCGGGTGAGGACGGTGCCCCTCGATGCCCACGGGATTGCTCCCAGTTCAGTCACGTGTCAGGGCAGCCTGAGTCCGTGTGCGGATGTCAGACATTGTAAGTGACTCTCCGCTGCGCTAGACCTGCTCCCGCCCAGCCTTGGACCCAGGGCAGTGGGGACCCTGCGTTCCCTCACGTCCTCTTCCCGCAGATGCCACGTTTGGCTGCCTCCTGTTGGAGGACAGCCTCTGCCAGGCCAGCACAGCACCTCCTGGGCACTGTCCTGGCCCCTCCATGTGCCGCAGGGGCTGTCCTCGTGCTGGGCACGAGCAGAATCCCACCGCACCCACCAGCTGGCATCCCTGAAGTGTCCGTGCTGGGCGGAGTCTGGGCTCCTCAGCCTCGGGAGGGCGGCGCTCCCTGTGGGTCTTGTTCAAGCTTCTCCCCTTCCCCCAGGCTCTGAATCAGTTTCATGGCAAACCTGCCCCTGCAGACAGGGCGGCTTTATGAAGGGCGGGGCCTGATTTGAATACCCGGCGGAGATCCGGGGCTTTGGTGGCACTTTGGCGGCGGCGGGTCTTCTCCGGGGCTTCTGTGGCACCGAAGGACCCCCCGCCGCTGAAATGCTGCCGAAGCCCCGGAGCCAACACCCCCCGCCACCGAAATGCCGCCAAAGCCCCAGAGCAGACACGCCCCCCCGCCCCCCCGCCACCGGGTGAGTAAAAAATATATATATTAAAAAGACTCCTAAGGTGCGGGGCCCTTTTGGACACGGGTCCTGATTCCGGGGAATCGGGGGAATCGGCTTAAAGCCGGCCCTGCCTGCAGCTCCAGCTTCACTGCAGCGGGCGCCCAGGGTGCCCGTCTGCTCCGAGCTGCTCCGAACGGGGCCTGTCTCACGCCGTGGCTGGACGCTCGCTGGAGCCCCGGCTGAGCATCACAGCCTGGTCTCTGTGCTCTGCCTGCCTGGCTGCTCTCTGCTCCAGAACTGCCCCCAGCCCTGCCCAGCCCAGGGGCCGCTGTCCTGCGGTGCTGCCTTGGGCTCCGCCAGCGCTGGCTTTGCAACGCGCCTGCCTGCCCCCAGCCCAGAGCAGCCCCACGGCGCCCCCCTCCCCACGGCGCCCCCCCCATGGAACCCCCTTCCCCACAGCTCCTCCCTCCCCACAGCACCCCAACAGCTCCTCCTTGCAGCAGCCTCCACCCCAGAGCAGAGGGTGGCGAGTCCTGGGCAGACCCCAGCTGCCTCCCTGACAATGTCAGCTCTGAGGCTGCTTTATTCTCTGCAGCATGCTCCCCCCCCCCCCACTGCTGCGGGTAGAGACCACGTGTGCAGGGCACCCCTGGGACAGCCAGGAACCCCCCAACCTGCCCCCAGCACCTCCCCATTGGGTATCGCCAGGGAGACACCAGCCTCTCAGTGGAGAGACCTGGGGTGAGGGGGTGCATGTGTCAGGGGGGCAGTACGAGGAGGTGCTGACGGGAGCCGGCCTGGCGCGCCCTGCGCGGGTCAGTGAGGGAGCCATGGGGCTGGGAGCGCAGGGGGTGCGGGCTCGGGTCGCAGGGCATCAGCAGAGCCGTGCGGTGGAGCCCCGTGCTGTGCAGCTGCGGCCATGGCTTGGCCCCACACGCCTGTCCGGACACCACAGTCCCTCTGCGGGCAGCCCCCGCCGGGCACCAGCCCCTCTAACCCCCCTCTCTCTCGCTCTCTCTAGGAAGCAAAACCCAAGGCGTGGTGCAAGGCGTCACCTCAGGTACCAGCTGCTCTATCCCCCGGCCCAGCGCCACGCGTGGGTGGCTGCATAACGAGCTCAGGCTAATCGGGGGCTGCGATGTCACCAGCCTAAAGCCCGTTATGTAACGGGGGCCAGAACACGGGCTTCGGAGCTGCCGGCCCCTGGCCCCACACCGGGGTGAGCCCGGCCGGCCACGGGGAGGGCTGAGTCTGCCCCACAGGGCACATGCGGGGCTGGAGGGGAGGTGCCTTGCGGGGGCTAGTAGTGTGAGCACAGGCCCAGGAGCCAGGCCCCCCCAGCACTAGCCCCAGCCAGGCCCTGCCTGGCAGCCGAGGGGCCCCCCAGCTGGGTGCTGTAACGCGGCTCCGCCTGCCTCTTTCAGTGGCTGAGAAGACCAAGGAGCAGGCGTCCCAGCTGGGGGGGGCCGTCATCTCAGGGGCCGGGAACATCGCGGCTGCCACGGGCCTGGTCAAGAAGGAGGAGTTCCCCACTGACCTGAAGGTGAGTGTCCCTACAGCGAGCCGGGGGGGCAGCCTCTCCAGGGGGACAAGGGGCGTCCCGCACCCACGTCCACAGGGTGGCTCTCAGGCCCTGCCCGGTGCACCTGCCTCAGTTTCCCCTGTCGTCTGCCCATGAAAGGAACATCAGCTCAGGGTCTGATACACCCCGAAAGCCGGTTTCCCACCCCCCTCTGCCTCCCCGCCCCTGCTCAGGGGATCCACCCTCCCGCTCCAGCCCCCCACTTCTCGGGCTCCCAGCTCTGGCCAGTTCTCACCAGCTTCCCCCAGGCTCCTCGTGCAGCTCCGGGTGCTGCTGTGTCCGCTCGTTCCTGGCTCAGGCTCTGACCCCTCGCTGCCGCCTCCTGCTAGGCCCAGGTGCCCTCTCTGGAGCCCAGCCAGGCATGGCAGGGCGAGGGTTGAGCCCCGGCCAGGCTGCCCAGCCGCCCGCGGACACCGAGCCCCTCAGTGCAGCCAGCAGAGCGAGGCCTGGCCGGCTGGGGAGCAGCAGGAGGAGCCGGTGGCTCTTCGCTCTGTGGGGCGACTTTCCCCCGTCAAGGCCAGGACGGCAGCGCCACTGGCTGGAAGGGGATTGCTGAGGGGGCACGGGGTGTGCACAGTGGGTACCTAAGGGGTGTGCTGGGATCCGCACACAGGCGGGTGGAGATGGGGGGGTGCACGCAGGGACGTGTGTGTGTGGAAGGGTGTGTACACGGGATGTGTAGGGATGTGTGCGTGCGAGTATGAGGCCGTGCGTGGGTGGGTGTGTGTACATGCAGGGGACATGGGCGTGCGTGTACAAGGTCGTGCGTGCGGGGATGTGCACTGCCGTGGCTGCTCTCAGTGGAGCCGTGCGAGCCGTGAGGCGCCCGACAGCTGCAGCCTCCGCAAGCCGAGTTGCCACAATGAGCCGTTTGCTTCCAGCTTATCCGAAAATAGAACAGCTGAAACAATGAGGCCACGGCAGCGGGCAGCTCCGAGGGGAGGGCAGGGGAGGACGTGGCTGCGCCAGGCCAATCGCTGGGGCCGAGCTGAGCCCAGACGTCGGGGCAGGGGCTGGGAGCCTGAGGGGGCAGGCAGGGGGCTCTGCACAGGCCCAGCAGCCAGGTGGAGCTGCCCCCCCCCCAGCTGTGAGGGGCACTGCCCCCAGGCCCCCGGGCTGAGGAGCCCAAACCCGTCACACAGGCCAGTGTGGGGCAGCCTGGCTCCCCCCATGACCCAGCCCCCCTGCTCCCCGCAGCAGCACGGGCAGGACCCAGCCACCCCCTCAGCCAGCCGAGCTCAGGGCTGCAGGGACCTGGAGGCAGGTGGGGCCGGGCCGGAGGCCTTGGGGGAGGGGGCCGGGCAGGGCCAGTCCATGGGTTCCTTGCGGGGGCAGTGGGGTCCCTCAGGGAGCTGTCTCTGTCTCCTGCACGAGCCAGTGAGCCCGGCCTGCCCCTGATGCCCCCCTCTCCCCTGCAGCCCGAGGAGGTCGGGCAGGAGGCCGTGGAGGAGCCGCTGATCGAGCCTCTGCTAGAGCCAGAGGGTGAGAACTACGAGGAGCCGCCCCAGGTACGATTCTGCAGAGCAGGAGCCCGGATGCCCGGGGGATGGGCTGGCCTGGCCCATGGCACCAGCCACAAAGAGCTGACTCTCTCCCAGCCACGCTGGTGCCCACCTCCCTGGCGCCCGGGGTGGAAACCCCTCCCCAGACACGCTCAGGTCGGGGGCCAGGCCGGGGGCTCAGACCCCTGAGGCCCTGGGAGCAGCCCCATGGCCTGCCCTGAGCTCACTCCCACGTGGCCCATGGGAGCGGGGACGGGAGCCCAGCCCCATGCCCCTCGCAGTCGGGAGTTCTGGGCAGGGCAGGGCCCGGGGGGCTGCGGTTCTCTGTGGCTGTTCCCTGGCCCCTCTGCACTGTGGGATTGTCCCACCCGACGCGCTGGGTAACACCTGGTCGGCTGGGAGGTGATGTCAGGCTGAGCCTAGTGGGGCCCCCCCACGCACCCCCAGCTCACACCACAGCCTGCCCTGTTGGAGGGGGAAGCGCCAGGCCTGGTCACGGCCCCAGGTCGGGGCAGTTGTCACCCATGTGCCTACAGGCCACTGGCTGGGGCAGGCTCAGTCCCTCACCCTGCTAGGCTGAGGAAATGCCCCGAGGGTGGCCCCAAAGCAGCCCCCGGCATGGTCAGAGCATTCTGTGCCCGGCGGGGCTCGGCTCCATGGGCAGCCCAGGAACCAGTTGGAGCAGCCCTGAGGCTGCTCTCCCCTGCCCTGGGACTGGGCCAGCCGGGTCCACAGCCTTGGTGCAGACCGGGGGCAGCGTGCAGCCTGGCGCAAAGGCTTCTGGGAATGCAGCCAGGGCCACAGCCCCACACGGAGCGAGGCCGCGTCCCAGCCCAAGGGCTCTGTTGCTGGACCCACGTCACTGCCTGGCCTGAGGCGCCCGGCTGGGCTGCAGCTCAGCAGTGGCTGCTGAGGTGCCAGGGCAGCTGGTCCCCAGCACATGCTGGGGGCAAGGGCCCTGGGGCAGCCCCATGCCAGGCCCGAGCACCAAAGCTTGTGGAGCTGCTGCCCAGGCCGCTCCCCCGCGTGGAGGCCGTGCCACGTGCCCTGGCACCACGCCGTCACCAGCTCACGCCAGCCGTGGTCTCTCTTCCCCGCAGGACTATCAGGAGTACGAGCCGGAGGCGTAATGGCCGCGCCCACCTCGCCACCTCCACCAGCAGCACAATAATGACAATGCCCCCTCATGCCCCTCCCCGGCCTCTCCCCTGGCAGGTGCCAGCGCAGGGGGCGATGGCGAGGACCCTCCGCCCCATTAAGTCACAAGTTCTTCCTGCAGCCCCGCTCCCAGGGGCCTCGCCGGAGGCTGCGTTGCTGTGTCGTGTCCTGTAGTGTTAAGAGAAACTCGTCGTCCTGCAGCCGCCCGGAGCGGTGTCCCAGGCCCGGCTTATCGCCCTGCGTCCCTCCCAGCGCCATAAGCCCGGCTGGCCCCGTGTCCGGCCGCAGCATGTTTAGCTGAGCCAAGCGGCCCGGCCGGTGGGAGCCCTGGTGTGGCACGCGCCCCCGGGGCTGCTGTACATTCGCTTGCACGCACCTCCCGGTGATTCGCGCCCGTCCTCGTGGAACTGTTTTTGATATTCTGATGGATCGTTTATGCCCTTGTGACCCCCCCCCCGCCCCGGTGCGACTGTCTTGTCTGTGCTCTCCAAACACCCCAATAAGAACTCCCCTCCCCGATGCTGTGTTGTGACGTGGCATGGATTCCCCCCAACGCGTGTCGATGCGGGGCAGCTGCCAGTGACACAGCCGCCCCGCTGGTGAATAAAGCCAACTCTTGTCTGTCACCGCCGGTGCGGGTCTCTGGTTCCCGGGCTGGGGGGGGGGGGACACAGCCACTCTGCAGCGTGTAACCCACAGGGCTGGGCATGGGGTCACACCTGGGAGAGGGGGCAGCCACTTGCCTCCAGCCAGGGGTGTTCGGGCCCACCCCAGGCCTCTTCCCTAGGGGGCAGGGGGTTGACTGACTCAGAGACCCCCAGACTCTGGAGCCAGGGATAGCCCCACAGCTGGAGTGGGCACAGCACTCCCCCCAGGCACCCATCCCCAGCTCAGTGCACACACTCAGCACCACCCGCGTGGGAGAAAATCCCACCAGCTGCAGCCCCCCCCTCCCGGCATTGCAGGCCTGGGGATCAGCCCCCACCTCGTGCTGGCAGCCCCAGGTGCACTGCAGCCTCTGAGCGCCCCCTGGTGGCACATGCAGTCTGCACCCTGCAGGGTCCCCTCAGCCCAACGGGGATCCCACTCCTGGGCACCTTGCTCCAGCACTGGGCAGAGCCCACGGCTAGTGCATGGGGACGGGCTGGGGCTGGCTCAACACGAGGCCCCATGGGCAGCTGCTCTAGGGGGAAGGGCTGGCCAGGTGCACGCTGGGGGGCTGGCTCTGCCCCCCTCCCCATAGGTCCCAGCTCCCACAGGGCAGGGGCCAGGCTGTCTGGGACACCCCCCCCAAGGGCTGTAAGTGCAGGGAGTGCATGGCCCCTAGGAAGCAGGTGGCCGTACCCGTCTGCAAAAGGGAGGGGGAGCAGCAGGCATGAGGCTATGCAGTGACATGCTGCACATCACGCAGTGATCCAGGCCCAGAACCCAGGAGTCCTGGAGCCCTGCCTCTGCCCCGTGGCTGGAGTTACACGCTCCCGTGAAGGGCTCAGGGAGAGGCTCTGGCCAGAGGAAGTCAGGGGGTTTTCATGGCTGCCGCCAGGCTGCCCAGGAACCTGCCAGCCAGGCCGGGAGGCAGGTGCTGGGGGCGGAGGGGGGGGGGGGAGACAGGCCGATGCAGGTCAGTGACTTTACAGAGATTGTTCCTGGCTCTACAACTGCTCCCCTCTCCCGCGCTGGCTGCAGCGCTCAGCCCCCCGCTGCCACCTGGGCAGGCTCCCACACAAGGGGGCCAGGTCCCGAGAGCTGCATGCGAGGGGGGGGGCCCTTCAGAAAAATCCTCCTCAACCCTTCGTGGCCTGGGCCCCAAGGAACTCTCTGTAACACCCCCTGCACAAGGAGCAGAGGTGGGTCCCTTCTCTCACACCTGGTCTGCCTTTAAGGTCCCCCACCTGGGAACAGGACGGTTCTCACACCCCCACGATCTGAGCCCCTGGCCCTCTCCGCTCCGCCCAGCAGCCCCTTGCACAGCTCAGAGCTCCTGCCTCTGCTCTGGGCCCTCCTCATCCCTGACTTGGCAAACGCCAGCCAGCCCGAGGGCAGGGCCGCCCGGGGGGGGGGGGGCAAGAGGGGCAATTTACCCTTTTCCCACCCAAGGGGCACCCTGCTCTCAGGTGGCAGGGGGACAGGTCTAGAGAGGGCGGCCCAGAAAAAAACCAGGGGGTTTCCATTTCTTCTAAGGCCGAGCATGGAAACACTGGAAATTTGGGGGAAAAGTGAAAAGAAACTTGTTCTCTCCAGCGGAGCCATGAAAGAGGGAGGAAAGACAGCGAAACCTGAGCTACGCCAGCACTTCCAAGAGCACTTTAGTAACTGCGAAGTTATACTGGTCTGTACGGTGGCGAGGGCTGCCTAGACCAGGGCACGCAGGGCGGACCATGCACTGTTAAAGAGGCTGGTGTGCCTCTGTCCTCCAAGTGCCTGCTGCTCCTTACTCCTGTGCGCTGGTAGCTGGGTTATGGGGATGTTCCTTCTCCAGAACGACTTTCTTCTGAGGCTGCAGGATGACGGCAGGTCGGGTCTATTTCCATACCAGTGTTTAGCCCACAGGCTGTAACCTTCCCCGTTGTTGACACCAATAGTGAGGTTTTCTATTTTCAACATCTCCAATTTTTTCCCCATTTGCCACTGGGCAAAAACAAATCCGCTCAAGTGTGCAGCTGCAGCTCCCTCCCGAACACAAGTCGTACGTGACATCATTACTCCATCAAACCCAAAGAATTTATACGTATTTCCTAAATCTACCAAGCAACGCTGTGGGCCACCTCCATTCCACGCCACACATTACTCGTTCTTAAAGAGCAAACAAAGTTTAGTTTTGACAAACAAGTAACTACGGCAGATACTTCAATTTTTCCCCAAATTTCCATTAAAAAAAAAAAAACACACACACACCCCCCCAAACCCCTCAACCTGTTTTCTCCATCCCTTCACTGTTCCTGGAGACGTCACATCGCTAGGACACCCGCCAGCGGGGAGATGCCAGAGGCCCAGCTGAAAACACGCTGCTGTCAGTGCAGCCTCGATCTACCCTTCTGCCGTAGAGGCAGAGGCCCGGTCACGCGAGGCTGCACCAGCTAGAGCGTGCTGCTCATGTGCCCACACCACTCTCCAGCATGCGGAGCCGGGGGGGGGGGGGGCACTTCTCCTTCTCCCCGGAGAGTCTCTTTCCGGGAGCGTTTCAGGCGTGGGCAGGCGGCTGTGCCCTTAGCCTGGGGAGGGAGGGAGGGCCGAGGCCAGGGGACAGCTCACGTCAGTATGCGAACCCAGCTTCATTGTACACTCTGAACACCTTCTCGATGGCGCACAGGTAGGCAGCGGTTCTCTGGTCCAAGCCCAGGTTGTACCTCGTGGCGATGTTCATAATTTGCTAGGAAACAAACAAGGCGCAGAGGCACAAGGGCTGAGCTGGGCACCGGGCGGCAGTGTGAAATCCAGCAGCCGCCAGCAAGCCTGGGCCCATAACCCTCCCTTCTGCAGCTCCAGCAGCGCCCTCCTGGGAGGAGGCCTGGAGGGGCAGGTCAGACCCAGGGTTTCAGTGGCAGCGGAGAGGCCGTGCTGGGAAAACGGGCTTGTTCCGGGCAGGCTCGGGGCTGGACTAGCGGGGCTCTTCCAGTCGCAGGAGCAGCCTGCACTCAGCAGTTCTGACGGAACGATCCTAGCGCTGCTAACGCACCTGGTAACTGGGACCCACAGCCCCCCACGCGGCTCCGTGTATGGGCCACCTGAGAGCGCGCAGGCCGGCTAAACAAGACACCCCCCGGCAGCGCATCTCCAGCGGGAACCCCCCGGCCTTCAGTCTGGGCAGCCCCCAGTTCTACCCACAGATGTTCAGTCGGCGTCCAGCCCTCGACAACGGCAGTGACAGGTGTCAGTCACTTCAGGGCGAGGCTGCGGCCTGCTCAGCCAGCCGCTCCCCGGCTGGGCATGAGGGGCCGGACTCCAGCAGGGCCTCACTCAGCACCCCAGGCTGTGGTTCGAGCAGCCCTGAGATCGCGACTGGTGAGGGGCGCCTGAGCTGCCGGCTGGAGCTCCCCGGCCTCGCCCTGCGCGCCGATAACGGCACAGCGGCACGGCCAAGGGAAGTTACACGTGGGAAAGCTGCGAACTCGGCTACAACCCGGGGCGCCCACACTGAAGGGAACGGAACAAACCGCAGGCCTGGGACTGAGCCCCGGCTCGGAGCAGCTCCCCAGCACGTGTGAATACCCAGACAGGGCGAGGGCTGGGACCCCGACCCCGGGGCACTCAGGGAGAGGGACCCGTTAGCACAAGCTGCAGGGACACCTGGGGGACACAGGCACATACCTGGGCCGAGCGGTCCATGGTGTACGCCAGCCCCGAGTGCACGATATCCTTCTCTGAGGCCCCCTGCAAGGGGAAACCAAGTGAACCCCTTGCCGGGGACGAGGTGAGCATCTCCCCCCATTTAGCACCCCCGCCTTGCACAGCCAGACTGAGCCGTCTCAGCGCTCCTCCGCAGGGCGAGGCAGCATGCTCTGCCGAGGGGCTACCAGCAGGCTGGGTGGCCAGGGCTGACCCTGCGGGCCGGGTACTCCTGCTGCTTCTCCGGGGATACTCCCCGGCTCAGTGGGCTGCCCCGATTTACACCGGCATGAACCTGGTCAGCCCAGGTCTCCGATCCCGGTAACGTGTGCTCCTCCCACGCTACGCCCAGCCCGATCCTGACGCTGGGAGTTCCGCGGGGCTCTCCTCTAGCTGGCCCTCCTTTCCCAGGGCGGGTCCCTCCGGCCTTGGCTTCTCAGCCCAGCTCCAAGCCCGCACCACTGGGTTTCCGACACCCCTGGCTACAGGAACCTGGGATCCCAACTGCTGGCTGAGCTCCAGGTAGCCAAAGCGCGGGCTGCCTGCAGCCAAGGGGCCGGCGTGCCATGGAGCTCAGCCTGCGGGGGCCCTGCCTTTACCCCTCACCCTTCCGGCCATTTGTCTTCAGTGAGTCAGGACAGGCTAGTCCCACAGCAGTGACGCTGGGGCAAAGGGGCTGCAGCACTGGTGTAAGGTCCTCCCAGGAACCCCGAGCACGTGGGGGGCCTACGCCAGCTCTGTGCATCCCACACAGCAGCCCCGGGCGCAGCCGTGTTCTCTGGGGGTCTGGGCTGCAGCCAGGTAATTCTGCACCCTGGCAAAGACCCCTGGGCCCCTTGCAACAGGGGCACAGCTTGGGCAGCCCTCTATCACGTCAGCACCCACTGCACTCAAATAAGGGAGGTCTCTGTCCCTGCACCGTCACTGGCCTGGATCTGGCCCACAGCTCCGGAGGGAGGCTGCCCTTTCCCCAGCGCCACAGCGCCCCCGCCCCCCAGGGGAAAGGAAAGGAAGCCGAGCAGGCAGTCCCCGCCCCCCAGGACAAGCCTGGACTTACTGCCACCCTGGCCTGGAACTCCGGGGAGGGGACGATGGGGATCTCCCCGCTGCCCTTCCCAAGGGTCCGCTCCAGGCTCTGCTGGACAGACATCAGCAGGTGGTAGTTGGAGTCACGCTCGTACTTGAAGGTCAGGCGGCCGTAGCTCACGTGGTTCAGGTTCTTCAGCCACTCGAAGAAGGAAACGGTCACGCCGCCGGCATTCACATACAGGTCCTGCGAGGGGAGCGGCCGCGATGGTACAGACCCGCCAGAGCGAGCCCCGCCAGAATCCAGACACGGTGTCACGGCGCGGGCCACGCTTCTGCATGCGCAGCAGCCGCCCAATCGGCATACGCTGCCCAGCCTCCCACCGAGCCCTGCGTGTGCGCCACGGCCCGACAGCATCGTGTCCGTCTGACAGCTCTCAGCCGCTGCCCCGGCTCTGGCAAAGGGAGGGGAAGTCTGCTCAACCCTGCCTTGCTAGAGCATCAGGGCTGAGCGGGAACCACCGTGGGCCCAGGGAGAGCAGGGGAAAGCTCTCCCGCCTGTCTACACCGCACCCTGGGCCGACTCGCAGGACCACCGTTCCCGGGGGCGGGGCGAAGAGGTGGCGGCCGTACCGGGATGACGAGGATATTTCTCTGCAGGAAGATCTCATGGGCTGCTGGTGTTGTGGGGCCGTTGGCAGCTTCGGCGATAATCTGTGAAGCACAAATGGAGGCACAAGGCAGCCAAAGTCCAGAGGAGTCGCGATGGGAGACTCGCTGCGGCCTTGTTCCCACCTCCCACCAAAGGTTATTTCTAGCAGCCCTTCCCAAGGGCGCTGAGCACCAGCAGGCAGCTCCTGCGGGGGCTGCTCAGGCTGCACCACCTGAACCCGAGGGCTGCCCCCAGTCTGTGTCAAGTAAAGACGACGGCAGAGCCAGGGCCTAGAGCGACCTGCTCCACCGAGAGGCACATGGAGACCGCGCCTGCTGGGACCTGGCGTCTCCATGGGCTGCACCTGCCCGGCAGGCCCCCCTTTGGCTGCACTTGTTTTGTTGCCTAGTGGAGAGTGACAAACCTCCATGTGCAGGGGATACGGATCTCCCTCCCCCTCTGACATTTCTCTCCCCACCTGTGGTTTCCTGCCCCCTTTCTCGCCCTCTGGCAGGGCCCTAATGTCTGAACTGGGGCTGAGGGTTAGTCTGCGGAGAGGCGCACACGAGGCTGCTCTAGCAATTCCCTGCTGGCTCCCAGCACAGTGGGACGTGAGGTGTTGACTCACTGCACATGCTTGATTCCACTCAGGTTTCCATAAGGAACTTTGACCGTGGCAACCGGTGCCTGGACGCCGTAACAGCGACTCATCCCCTCTGCCTCATGCTCCAGCACCATGGGAATGCTTATCCGTATTCAACTGAACCCGTCTGCCCGTATTCCCTCTGCACAATTGTGAGGAGGGGCTGGCTCAGAGTGCAAGGTGCTGCACGCTGCATGTTGACAGTGAGTCTAAAGTGGGTCATTTCTATACGGAGGGCCAAATTCTGCTCCCCGGTACCTGGGGCAGCTCCCATTGCTTCGGGCTCTCTTGCCTGGGAAAGGGGAGCATTCTTTGCACTGCGTACCTTGGCTTGGACCCGATGCGCGTTCTCCTTCGTGAGCTGCTTCTCGATAGCAGCTGGGATGAGGATGTCACAAGGTACTTCAAGGACGCTGCCTTCGTAAGGCTCTGCTTTTGGAAAGCCAACAATGGTGCCGTGTTCCTGGAACGACGGGGACAATTCAGCAGTGCCCAGCCAGGCCTGCAAAGCCAGCTGCTTTGCACACCTCTGCTACAAGTGGCGCACAGCTGCACCACAGCACCCTGCCATGGCTGGCTCGCGCCGGCCTTTGTAGATGCCTGAGCCATAATCTAGAGGACAGGAGAGGAGAGGAGCAGCCCACTCCCCACATTTCTTCTGCATCTCGAACTGGGCTGGACACACACACACTCCCATTAAGACCACATTTTTGTGGGTCTGGATTGAACCTACCATCTTATAATCTTGTAGTTCCTTGGGATGGATCCCACTGGAATTGTAAATAGCACCATCCACCTCCCCAACACACACACAGCGTGCTCCGTAGCGGTGCAGGTACCTCATGGTGTGCAGGCCCGTGTTGCCAAAGCCCTACAAGAAAAGAGATCAGAGAGCCGCTAAGTGGGGGAATCCAACCACACACGCAAAAACAAACCAGGATTTCCACACTGGGGCCCTTTAAGGTGCTTGGAGCTGGGCACTACTCGCTTTGGAAATGCCTAGCAGCCATCTCACGGTAGCCAGTGGCAAGGGCACTCCGGGACGTGTGGGCTAATGGCCATTAACAAGATTCAGTCTTTGGAGGGCTGATGGCTACTCAGCAAGTTCTGGCACTGTAAGTGGCCCATTATGGGTGACAGGGACCAGTCACGCAGCAGCCTAGGTGTTTACAATCACTTCCACAATTTGCAGCCATCACAGGTTAACTGCTCCTGAGCAGGAAGCTAGAGTGTTCTATTGCATGAGAAAACGGACGCAAGGCCAGCTCCTGCACTGGGCTTTCCCCCGGATGGGCGAGGCAGGCTAGACGTTAGCTGAATGTTAGTCAGACCTTTTCTCCTCCTATGCTGGTTCAATGAACTTCCAAGAAACCAGAGGGAGGAAGAATGATTGCAGGTAAGGGAGACCTCGTAATGGTGAGGTTCTTGGCTATTAGCAAGGATGCACTGGGATGCTGTCTCCAGCCCCTGTTTGCCAGGAGCTGGGAATGGGCAGCAGGGGATGGATCACTCGGTGATTCCCTGTTCTGTTCACTCCCTCTGGGGCACATGGCATTGGCCACTGGCGGCAGACAGGATACTGGGCTGGATGGACCTTTGGTCTGACCCAGTGTGGCCGTTCTTATGTTCTTCCTCTTAAGGCAGGTGTCTTTTCCCCTTGGATCCTAGCTCAGCTGCTGGCCAGGATCAGGTTCTTAAAGCGAAGCTGAAAACCAATTTCTTATTTAGCAAAAACAACTTCCACAGAAAAACTATAAAGATGAAGCAGCCAAGGGCCTCTCCTCTCCTCTGCTTCATTAGCCCAGTAAGTTAATTAGAAAGTGTTCACAATCCCTTTGGAGATTGCTCAGAATAGCTAATTCAATAGGTGACTCCTGGAGCCATCACTTCCTTGTACAATCTCAGCTCGGCTGGCGGAGTCCTGTGGCCCGAGGTCACAGCATATTTCTCTGGGATTGAAGCAGCAGCTGGGAGGCAGCCAGCTTCAAGTCCCACGGAAAGGGAGCTCCATCAGTAATGGGTAATTAGGGCAGAAAAACCAATGCCCAGCAGCAGCCGTTTCCCAGCCCAGCAGCACTCCCACACAGGCAGTCACCCTGCACAAAGCCCTTCATTTCAGATGGGGAAGAAACGAAACGGGCGTGTGCTTGCCACACAGCTCGGCACACCCATGCCCTGAACACAGATGGACACTGTCAGCTGAATGTGAAAGAGACCAGGCTTAGAAGGCCTGAGGAACAACAGGCCGACCAGCCTAATGACCAACGCTGTCTTTTCAGAGTCCTCACCCCCCAGATTCCAGCCCAGAAACGGCAGGGTGCTAAATGCAACACAGGTGAGCCACACCTTCCTCAACTGCTGATTAAAACATGACAAATCTATTCCGACCAGAGTCCAGCAGCTCCTCCGGCACAGCCCCAGCCCTGCTCGGCAGCACAGACGCTAGATCTGACAGGACATACCACGCCAGTGTCGCTCCTGCACACAGGCTGCAGCGCGTTTGCACTTGTGGTATTAGTAGAATGCCATAGTACCTTGCCTACAATGGACCATGTAAAGCAGGGGGAGCGCCGCTAAGTGAAGGGACCTCTCCCATTCAACACGGAGTATGGGAACATGAGTTTTAGCATGTTATGTTTTCAGGACCCCAGTCTTCCTGCAGTCTGAGAGCGATGGGCATCACGGACTGGAGGGTCAATCCTCAGAGTCGCGACGCAGCTACTGTGCGATCATGCTGACAGGCTCTCCTAGGCACCACAACGCGGTGAGTAGAGAAAAGCCTGGAAGTCTGATAACGTCGTCCATACATTTGGGTGTACAGGGCTGTCACGGAGTGTGGGGGAGACACGGCCCTGCACCCCCGGCTTCCTGTGATTCACCAGGGCTCTCAGCCAGCCAGTAACACAGCAGGTTTATTTAGACGACAGGAACACAGTCCAAAACAGGTCTTGCCGGTACAGACAACAGGATCCCCTTTAGTTAGGTCCATCTGGGGCCCCCAGGGAGACCACAGCCCCGTTGGGAAGCCCAAGCCCTGTCAGGGCACCTCTCCATTTCCCAGCCAGCTCCAAACTGAAACCCCCTCCAGCCTCTCACCCAGCCTCCCCCCGGCTCCTCCCCCAGCCCTTGTGTCCAGTTTCCCAGGCAGAGGTGTCACCTGGCCTCCAACCCCGCTCCTGGGTTCTCATGTTACATGCTCAGGGATGCTCCCTTCCCCAAGGCAGACAGTCCCAGCCAAACTCCCCTGCAACCTTCCCAGGTCAATACTCCCCAGGCAGCTTTCAAATAACACATCTAAGAACATTCCCACTTCGTCAGAAGGGCACAGCAGGCTCTGAAAGACATGCAGACTAGAAACATACAGTGGCACAGCTGCACCCTCATCCTCCAAGGAAACCTGCACAACACTTCCAAAAGACAAGCCTGGGAACTTCAGTTCATAACTCTGCTAGACACTAACACTCATGGACCGAATAGTCACTGGATTTATGGCTTATTACAACAATCTGTGACCCACTCAACCCCGCCACCCCTCCTTTCTCCCCTATGACCGGAGAGACGTTAACCTTAAACGGTCCCTTGAAATGTGTGTTAGCTACTTATGCAAATTTGTTCCACCTCGTCTTTAGCTGTGACGCACGGAGCACCTTTCCCAGGCTCTGTGAAGCTCAAACGCTCGTCTCTTTCCCCAGCAGAACTTGGTCCAATAAAAGACATCACCTTCCCCACCTTGTCTCTTATACCTGCATATGGTCGGGCACCAGGAGAGCCTTTACCAACCTGATGCCTCTGTAAATAGGTTCAGAAGGAACTAGGGTGACCAGATGTCCCGATTTTACAGGGACAGTCCTGATATTTGGGGCTTTTTCTTAAATAGGTGCCTATTACCCCCCACCCCCGTCCCGATTTTTCACCCTTGCTATCTGGTCACCCTAGAAGGAACACACAACCATGGGACACAGAAATCACAGCACCAGAGTGAACTTCCTACAGCAGAGTCCAGAGACGCTATTTTCCTGAGCTTTGACTAGGGAGACTCAGCTCCCAGGCCACAGGCTTCTTCATCATCCTGGAAAGCTTTTTGTCAGAGGACTGGGTGAGGAGGGGCTGGGAGCATGAGTAATGCTGCCAGAGGCAGCCGGCACATTAGCACCAGACTCTCCAGGCCACTGCGATGAACCCAAAGCTCAGGAGCTGTAAGTGCCATTTGGCAGGATAAATGCTATGACATCCAGCAGGGCAGAAAGCTGGGCTGATGCAGGCAATGCTTGGAAAAAATAAACAACAAGCTGGATCAGCAGAGTCGGAGCATAGCGGCATTTGGCAAACAGTGAGTCGGCAGCACCACGAGAAGAGGGCAGAGCTATCAGAGACACAAGAGGGAAGCATTTCACCATGGTTACAAGGCAAGCCCTGAACTGCGATGCGGGGCAGAGGCAGGAGGGAAGGTGGAGAGAGATGCAGAGCAGCCAGAGAAGGCGAGCTTCCAGGTTGACTGCACGCACGCATACACGGCTTCCCTCACCTCTCACCCAGCACAAAGAGACCCACGGACACCAGTCCTCCAGCGGCCCAGTGGGGATTTGGAGACAGACCCAGCAGGATGGAGGCACAGAGTTACATAACATGTTTGTGCAGAACACCTTTGATTTTCCAAGGTGCTTAGCACCCAAAGCTCCCACTGACTTCAACTTCACCTGTGGGTACTTTCCCCTCTGAGAATCGGACCTTGGCTTACATGCAAAGCCCTGTGAACTCCTGCATTCCATGGAATTCTCCCCGTGCCACAGAAACATGCTCCAGAATCTCAGCTTTTTTGTTTTTTTGTTTTTTTTAAAGATGTTTCCAGCCCTTATGGTTGCAGACATATCCTTGAAAACATGAGCGGAGTGTAACCGATGCAGTCCGAGTACCTATAGTCTGCAACTGCTGCCTGCCTGAGTCTGCAGAGAGCCTGAAACAATAGCTCTAAGAAGTGCTAACCACCCGATTCATTTGAAACTGGGACCTGTGGACTCCATAGTTCCAGAATATGACAGATTTCCAAGAAGCAAAATTCACCATTTTTGCTCTGGCATTCACCATTTTGCTGTGGCTGGGCACCGGGTATTTTGGTCACCATCTCCCTGCCCCGCTGGGACCTGCTGTAGCTGTATCGTTCACTGCAGATTTCCTCAAAAGGGGAAACAGGATTACAGCACGTGCTCTCTGCACTATTCCACAAATGCAAGCGCAGGGGTCAGGATGCTAGAGCTGCCAGGGAGTTGACCTGCTGAAGCTAGCTACAAGCCTCACTGCTTCCCTGGTTCATATGGAGAGAAGGAGATTCTCTGCTGAATTTTACATCCACGAGCCATCGCTGCATGTTTGAGAGGGCTGGGGAGCGTGGGAACGAGAGGTGCCTGGCGAAACATATGAAAATAAAACAGAAAGCCCTGAGATTTACTGAGGAGCGTTACATAAAAGCTAGGGATTAGTTATTACTATTAACCAATACACCAGTGTTAAGTTATCACAAAACGTAGGGGTTCCTGCAGCAGACTCTGGTCCTGCCCACGGGGTCTTGCTTATTTCTGCAGGTACCTGACACGTGAACCTGGGCGGGGCATAGCTGCAGGCACCCAACTCTGAGCATCTGGCCTTAGTGTGTAACCAACATGCAACCAGCTACCGCGACATATTTTGTTCCCAAGGTATTAAATGCATAGCAAGCTGCACTGGGATGTTCCACGGCTAACACAGGACGCTGCACCAACCCACAGCACAATTCACAGAGCCGCAGGGTGTCAGCTGTTGAGGCCAACTGTCTTCCCATCTGGAGACGGGCTGTGTTCTCAACGGCGGACGGGAGGTTGAGAGGTAAACTTTAGGCAGCATTGCTGTAGCTGAGCCTGAAAGACAAAGGCTCATTTGTCGACATGGAAGGAGGATGCGAAGCCGCTGAATTCTGCTGGGAACGGAGCGATGGTGACAGTGAAGACCACAAGAAAACAAGCCTAGTTTACAATGTCATGGCTCTGCCCAGTGCTTACCTGCAACACAAAGGTCTTGCCAGGGAAACCAGGGCTCAGGCCAATGAGGTTCATATAGAGGGTGTTGTTGATGTAGTTCTCAATCCCATGCAACAGACCACGGCCTGTGGCAGGGACTCGCCCATGGATTCCTCCCTGACTAATCGGCTTCCCCGTCACACAGGCATGGGCATTGATATCCTACAATTCCAAACAGAAGAGCAAAGGTCAAACCCGCGTCTCGCTCGACTGGTCCAGCGAAAACAAGGCCCATTAGAGTTCAGACTTTCCTTGACTCAAATGCGCCCAGCCCAAAGATAAAGCAACTCTACTGTCAACCCCATTTTAGCACTAGACCCAGCTAGTCTGCCCCATCCCAACACACCGAGCCCAACCTCAGTGGGGGCCGCCCGACAAGCCACGGGAAGGCGCCACCTCCCTACGGGAGGCAGCAGCAGCTCAGCGTGCTGTAGAACAAGCCAACGTTACCTTGTAGCCGAGCGTGCGGGAGTAGGTGTCAGCAATCCAGGACATCTCCCTTTCCCCTGTGTTTATGTCAGGAGCAGCAACGTCCGTTCCAGGCCCTGCCAGGGAGAACAGAGCTGCCAATTCTGGTTCCTTCTCGATTCGGTCTCTTTGTTCAAAGGAGTCACAGCGCCTGCCCTTCGGAAGGGCCCGGGGGTTACAAGGCCAGCTGAACCCAACCCACTGTTGCCTTTAGATGCAGCTAACGATCTTCCGTCTGCAACATGGCATTTCCGATCCACCCCGGTCACAGCCTCACACAGCTTCGCTGCCCCTGGGCTTTGCCATGACTCTTCCCAACCCTCCCACACCCATGGTGACGCTGAGAGTCTCTGCTGGGTGACGACTCTCCCTTGATCCGTGTCACACGCTGAGGGAGAAGGAACTATGAAGCTTCAGATCCCACACACACACCCCTGGCTCTCCAGGCCGGGGGGGAATCTCGATGGAATGCAAAGGTCACAAATCAGTGGTCTGGTATTGTATGACCAGAGCGCCCAGGAGCCCAGCCAGGGACCAGGACCCCCCGCGCTAGGTGCTGTACGAACACAGAACAAAAAGAAGGGCCTTATCCCGGATGCTTTGCAGTCTAAGTGTATGCCAGGTGAAAACAAGGCAATATCTCAATGTGACAAGCAGTGGCCCCAGCACACTTGCTGACTAGCCACTAGGTTCTCTGCCGGCTCCTTTGCCTACCTGCAAAGCAGTCATTTTTCAGACAGCCCAGGAGGAAAATGTGGGAAAGAGCCAGCCTCACCTATAAATCCCTTCTTCGCCAATTCAACCGTAAACTGCCGTGTTATTTTCTCCAGCTCACCTTCCTGTGCAAGAACATCAAAATTCAGCCATTACTGGGGCCCCGAAAGAAAAGCAAACACCTGAGGTGTGGCAGCCAGCAGCGGCCATATGCCTTTACAGGGGCAGCGCGTTCTGATGTCCACAAAGCTTCAAACGTGGCTGAGGCGCTGCCGGAGTTAATGCAACTCGTGCTGTACAGAACCGGGGCGCCCTGTTAGACTGAAGTGGGCAACAAATCCATGCTGGTCCCCTCTGCTCACAGCTCAAGGAATGCCCAGCCCTCCAGCCCAACTCTAACTCACAACTTGCCTGACACACCTGCTGGTACAGCTCCAGCCCCAGCTCCGCAAGCGTGTCTTTTGTCACCCGCCGGGCTGAATATACTGAATCATAAATCAAAGCTCACCAGCCCTTTCTCCCCCAGAGCTGCTTTTCACAGCCACTGGAGAGAGCTGCTCACCGCCAATGCCTCTTCCTTGCTTGTCAGAGTGCATCACTAGGAACGGCTGCAGGAATCCTGTGCAAATGGAGCATGAACAATAAAAAGGAAACAATGCCAACTTACTGAATACTTCTTTGGATCAATCTTCACGCCAGCCATGGCACCACCAAAGGGAACATCTGAAATTCATCAGGCAGCCAGGTCAGTGACAGGCACCCAGACGTCCTGCCCTAACTCACCCTTCTGTTCTGAAGAGGGGCTGTGTGAGTGACTGCACCATTTCTTAGAATCTGCTGGGGCATCGATCCAGAAGGGGAGCTAACACAACACAGAGGAAGTACGGTTGGTAACTGGAGTACAGGGCCAGACCCCCAGGCTACACTAACCTGTCACTGCCTCCATAACTACCTCGTAAGGCCCAGGCCCTAAACAAGGACTGAATCCATGACAAGCAGGAGAGACAAGATGTATTTCATGAGCGAAACCCCTGTGACAGGACCTCCTGGGTACAACCTGGAGCTGTGGGACTGCTGTGCCCCCTTAACTCTCCAGCCTGGGCTGTCTCACACAACGCTATGCCAGTGGCAAGCAGCCAACCCCTCCAGGCACTGGTATCACTCAGCCAGCAGCATGTGGAGCCCCCCACCCCGGTAAATTGCATGAAAGCTCCCTTAAGCCACTCATGAATTATACAGAAGGAAGCATCAGCAAATCACCCCTGCCCCCAACCTTGCACCCCAGAAATATACCATCTCACACTGCTCAAGACTCCCTTGGACAGTGCAAGCTCATTAATTAGTTTGCCACTCCAACCAAGGGTAGTGGACATGCACCAGCTCTTGTTAACCTCCGGAGCGTCACAGCCCCCCTCCAGCACTCACGTTTTTTCAGTTTTTCAAGACAGAACAGAACTCCTTGATCCCACCACTCGAGAGGATTGGGGACATCCCAAAGTCAGAGCCCTCATCATCACACACTTTACGGAGCACAATACATCTTGGCTAACACCCACCGATCATGGTTACACGCAGCACTTTGAGAGCAGGGCTGATTATCAAAGCACAGCATGAGCTCTCCTAGGTGACAGAAGTGTGGCACTCCACGAGCACCACCACCCAGCTGACAGAGCCCAGCTCTCACTGACTTACCCACCACCGCACATTTGTATGTCATTAAGGCTGCCAGGGCTTTTACGTCATCAATGCCAATTGACTCACAAAACCGAACCCCTGGGGAAAAGCGGAGAGACAACAAATGAAGGAGACCTGCATATCCAGCAAGACAGTGGCACAGAGGAGAGTCAAAAAGGGCCCAACGCTCTGGCCAGCCTCTCTGCAATGGCAGCACCTAGTCACAAGCTCAGATCGGCCATCGCTCAGCTCCACTTGTTCCTCTCAGGTGCTCTGAGAAAGGAAGGTTATTTCACGGGCACCAGACACCATCCAGATACAGCTGCTCAGGTTTCATTTAGTAACCTGGAGGTGGCGGAGCGTTTCCCCGCCAACACTCTTCTCATCTGAATGGTTCATGGAGACGTCAGGTGGGTAACCGGCACCCTGCCCTGGCAGTGTTAACCAGCAGGGGGCGATGCAGCGCCTTTAGCATCAATCCAGCGGGAGTGTTGATGGAGGGAGGGGCTGGGCAGGCGAGGCTGTGCTGGGCTCCGTCCTGCCCCCCTTACCCCCTTTGCAGGGCAGGAGGTGCCGGCTGTGCTGGGCTCCGTCCTGCCCCCCTTACCCCCTTTGCAGGGCAGGAGGTGCTGGCTGTGCCGGGCTCCGTCCTGCTCCCCTTACCCCCTTTGCAGGGCAGGAGGTGCCGGCTGTGCCGGGCTCAGGCCTGCCCCCCTTTGCAGGGCAGGACTCAGGAGGTGCCGGCTGTGCCGGGCTCCGTCCTGCCCCCCTTACAGGACTCAGGAGGTGCCGGCTGTGCCGGGCTCTGTCCTGCCCCCCTTACCCCCTTTGCAGGGCAGGAGGTGCCGGCTGTGCCGGGCTCCGTCCTGCCCCCCTTACCCCCTTTGCAGGGCAGAAGGTGCCAGCTGTGCCGGGCTCCGTCCTGCCCCCCTTACCCCCTTTGCAGGACTCAGGAGGTGCCGGCTGTGCTAGGCTCCGTCCTGCCCCCCTTACCCCCTTTGCAGGACTCAGGAGGTGCCGGCTGTGCCGGGCTCCGTCCTGCCCCCCTTACCCCCTTTGCAGGACTCAGGAGGTGCCAGCTGTGCCGGGCTCCGTCCTGCCCCCCTTACCCCCTTTGCAGGGCAGGAGGTGCCGGCTGTGCCGGGCTCCGTCCTGCCCCCCTTACAGGACTCAGGAGGTGCCGGCTGTGCCGGGCTCTGTCCTGCCCCCCTTACCCCCTTTGCAGGGCAGGAGGTGCCGGCTGTGCCGGGCTCCGTCCTGCCCCCCTTACCCCCTTTGCAGGACTCAGGAGGTGCTGGCTGTGCCGGGCTCCGTCCTGCCCCCCTTACTCCCTTTGCAGGACTCAGGAGGTGCCGGCTGTGCCGGGCTCAGGCCTGCCCCCCTTACCCCCTTTGCAGGGCAGGAGGTGCTGGCTGTGCTGGGCCCGCCAGCCCTCGATCACCTCCCAGTGGCCGCTGTCCCGCTTTACGGGGATGGACACCTCCAGGACGTGGCTGCAGCGCTGGATGGTTTCCAGGATGCCGTGCACCCACTGCCGCTTCTCCTTGGCGGGCCGCACGCTGCGGAGCTGCTGCACCAGGTCAGCCTCGGCCACGCGCATCGCCCGCGCGCAGAACGTCTCCACCATGGGCAGGAGGCCGGGCGCGTCGAGTCCGGCCTGGACCGCGGCCGCCACGTGCTTCCCCCTGCGCCAGCCGAGAGCGCAGCCGCCTTTCCCGCCACTTCCGCCTTCCGGCGCGTCACTTCCGGTTGGCGGAGCCCCGCCACCTCTCACTGGCTGCCATAGTAACGCGGCCTTACGCCGGCCCGCCTCCGCTAGGAGCCTGAGCCCGGGCCGCCCGCTCCGCCGAGACGCCACCACCGCCGCCTCCCAGCGCCGCGGCCCGGCCCCCAGCACCCTCTGCATGGCCGCGGCTCGGGCTGGCCGGGGAGCCTGCTCCGGACACGGCCGCGGGCGGGCGAGGCGCGGACACCCTGATTGGCTGAGAAGGAAGTGGGCGGGGTGTCATCCCACTCTTCTGATTGGCTAAGAGTCCGGCCAATGGGTGACAAGGCGGGAAGTGCAGCTGTGACCCCAGCACGTTGCGCCCGCGGCAGAGGAGAGGGGAGGGGCGAGGCCTGGGGGCGGGGCCAGGGGGCAGTGGGCTGTTGCTCCCAGCAGGGAAGGGCTGCGGGGCGGGTGCCCAAGGCCCAGCCAGGCCGTGCCAGCAGGGTGGGCTCTGCCGGCCCCCCGCCCCGCGGGGCTCTGCACGGGGGGGACCCCGCCTAGGAAGTAGGGTGGCCGTGGCCCCGGGCCCCCTGCGAGGCGCATGGGTTCTGCCCACTGGAGCAGTTCCTAGGACGAGCTCCAAAGCGGCCCCGCGGTTTGCTGCCCGGGATGCACCGTCGGCACCGCTCCCGCCCAGTCTGGGCTCCCGCACCAGGGGAGCGTGCGGCTGTGACGTGCTGAGCTGCACCCTGCTCGCTCGGGAGCCCAACGACCATGGCTGGGAGGTGAAAGCCGTTCACTGGTTCACCCCTGGCAGAATGCTCCAGCTGCCTTGGAGCTGGGGTTAGGACTTGGGATTGGGGAGGAGTTTGACCATCCCTTGTTTTCCCAGTCTGACCTCTGCTGGCCTATGGGGACTGAACTCACCTCAGCCTGGTGATAGGTCACAGGGAGTGGGCTTCCCAAAGTCGGCTGTTTCACAGTGCCAGGGAACCTGGGCGGGGGGATGCCAGATCGTGTGCACACGGAGAAACAATCATGGTAGTCTCCACAGTGGTCACCCAAGCACCGTTCTCCAAGGTCATGGGCACCAACTAAGTTAATTTTAAATACATTTTTAATTCACTAGAATTGCCTCATTTTATATTTAATATTTGCCTCTGGGAATTAGCTCTTAAGTAAATAATACGTTTTACAAAACAAACATAATGAGGCATTTACCTGATAGATCTCAACCCCCCTAAGGTAAAGAATGCATATTTATAACATAGAGCACCAAGACACGTTGGAATTTTTATTCTTAAATACCAAAGTCATTAAAAGGACATAAGTTGTTTTTTAAATAATGTTTAAATATTCATTTCTTACCTTCAGACTCTTCGAAGACTGAAAAATAAATACTTCCTTACGCTAACTTGGCTTTTCTCCATCACGTGCAGACTCATTTGTTTTTGTAGGATTCTTCATGATAAGCATGGAGCTGCTCTAGTTGCTTTTTAGAAAACATTGGTTTGAGGAGAATTTCATGTATCCTGTAAACAAATATAAGAACAAAAAACTCCAGGGTGCCCCTTATATAATACAAATCTGTATTTAAATCTGGTTAGGTTTGTAACACAAGCTCTTTCCACGCTTAGCTCGTGGTGCCCTCTCGATTTCATGTTCCATACTGAAGAAGTAAATGCTGTATTTCTGGAGAGTCACCCTGTATTCCTTGTGTATAGTGAAGTGATTGGATCTCTGCTGTAAGTGTAAAACTCATCACAAGCTTAACTTTGGAACAGTGATGGTGCGTCCATAGTAATTGTCAGTATTATTTTCCCTCCGCTTCCTTAGGCGTTCTAGCATCTTGTGTGATTTGTGTTACTCCTGCTGTGCTTTGAGCAGAGGTGTCACTGTACTGTCCCCTGTGGCACCCTAGGGTTGCCAACTTTCTAGTTGCACAAAACCGAACACCCTAGCCCCGCCCCTTCCCCCCCAGGCCCCGCCCTCCGCTCACTACATTTCCCGCTCCCTTGGTGGCTTGCTCTTCCCAACCCTCACTCACTTTCATGGGCTGGGGCAGGGGGTTGGGGTGGGAGGGGGTGAGGGCTCCAACTGGGGGTGCGGGCTCCAGGGTGGGGCTGGGGATGAGGGGTTCAGGGTGTGGGAGGGGGCTCTGGGCTGGGGATGAGGGGCTTGGGGTGCAGGAGGGGGCTCCAGGATGCGGGGGGCTCATGGGGGGGTTGGGGCATGGGCTTACCTTGGGTGGCTCCCGGTCAGCAGCGCAGCGGGGGGCTAAGGTAGGCTGCCAGAAACAGCCAACGGGTCCAGGTCCTAGGCTGGGGGGCCAGGAGGCTCCACGAACCACTTGGTTCTCGCATGCAGGCACTGCCCTCCCACCTCCCATTGGCCATGATTCACGGCCAACGAGAGTGCAGAGCCGGTGCTCAGGGTGGGGGCAGCACGTGGAGCCTAGGAGCCAGACCTGCTGGCCGCTTCCGGGGCACAGCACGATGCCCCAGGACAGGCAGGGACTAATCTGCCTTAGCCCCCCAGTGCCACCGACCGGACTTTTAACAGCCCGGTCAGCAGTGCGGACCGGAGCCACCAGGGTCCCTTTTTGACTGGGTGTTCGGTCTCCCTCTGGCACCCAGAGTTTTTCCCTGCGTGCTTACAGTTCATTCTGAATCCAGGCCACCCCACAGTTAACATTTGCCATCTTAAAAGTTGTCCGTTCATTCCTGTTTTTTGCATTCTTTCCCTTACCCAGTTTCTCATCCATGACAGAACTTTACCTCTCCCCTCTTACTACAGAGATTCCTCAATAGCCTCTTGTGAGTAATGTCAAAGCTTGTTAGGAGTCCTAACAAATGATGTCAGCCGGTTCTTCTCCTTTGTCCACTGTTTTGGTGACATGTTCAAATATCTCTAGCAGAGTTAGCCCCAAATTTCCACTCCGAAGCTCTGTTTGTTAGACCTTATCCTGTGTGTAAAACAACAGCTTCACCTCGTCTCGCCGGGACTGAAGTAAGGCTTGCTGGACTGTCCTTCAGCAAATCAGCCCTGCCGCCTTTTCAAGGGTGGGTACAACATCTGCTATCCTTCCAGTCCTTCAGCACAGGAGCAGATTCTAATGAGAGGTTTTAATTAGCACTTCAGCCACTTCACACTTAAGTTCCTCAGAACTGCTCCAGCCAGTGTTACTTTATCACCCAATTCCAGTGCGTTTATTCCCTTACAGGCCAGGGAGGGAGCTCACGATTCTCTTCCAGGTTTCTTGTATACTTAAGACATGCTTGTTGGCAGAGCAGAATGTGGTTGTCAACTCGAGAGCATTTCTCTGTCTGTCCATCATGTGAACGCCGCAGCCGGGAATTCCGGCACTGCAGGGAATCTTCTAGAACCCTTCTGTGTTTGGTGACAACTGGCAAACTGGAAGAGGGAAATGGGGGACATGGAGCCCCTGGTTCAACCACCCAGAAAGAACCAGGGGATGGGGTCACCCCTGTGCCTGTTGGGGTCTGACCGCAGAGAGACAGGCAACATGCCTAACTCTGGGTCTCCAGCTACTTTTCTATGAGAGTTGGGGGGTTATTTGTAGGCACTGGAGAAGGGCAATAAGGTGAACTCTAGCCCCAAAGGTTACAATGGCACCTGTGATAGATAGGACTTGTGTTCATTTAGCCTATTCATTCCATCTACACCAATGAACAGGCTATGTCCATGTGGACTGACGTTACAGTGTGAACCGGACAAGTGCCGCGAGGCCTGACCACAGGGTGGGCACTACCGGGTTGGAGAGGAACGTCACGTATCGTTACGCTTGGGCTCTAGGTTGGGTTTGTTCCTCTTTTAACTGTAACCTCCTGTTTCCAATCCTTCGACTTGCTGTCATTTGAATCTCTACCAGGGGCTCTGCTAAAGAAACTTCAATCTGGCTTGCCTATGGGCCTGTCCCAGGGCCTTGTGCTAAGCAGGGTATTGAACTGAGGTGGACCCAGTGAGGTGGGGAGCGCTGCTTTCCCAGTGGCCGCAGAGCAGTGTGCACTGCAGGTGTCCAGAAGAGAAGGGCCGGGCACTCAAGAGTAACAAAGTGGGCTGTGTAAATTGGAGGAGAGTGGGGCTCCCAGAGTGTATTGGCAGCAGACGGTGGCTGGGAGTGTTTCCCCAGGTGCGTACAACAGACCAGGCTCTTCCGTTGTGAGCAGCTGAGAGTGATTCTCCCCAGACATCCCAGATAACCCCACAAAGTGTCTTGGTTTCTCAGGCACAGGCACAGGTGATTGGTGTGTGGTCAGAGGAGCTCCTGTGCTGATTTCACAGTGGAGAAAGAAAACAAGCAGCAGCTTAACCAATTTCCTTCCACTATCTTCAGTGCCTGCTGCGCAGGCCACACAGCCATCTACGCCCTGCGTTTGGAGTGTCTCTGAACGGACTCACAAGAGCACTCTGTTCTCAGCTGAGACTACAGTACTTCTGGAGTGAGACAGTGTCTGCTGCCTGCCTGACGGATGGCCTGTAGCCGCAGCAGTACACAGGCTTTGCCACTCAGACAATGCAGTGCCCGACAGCCGCGCTGCGAGCCGCTCGCCTTCTAACAAGGCTTCCATCGTCCATGCTCCAGGGCAGCTGGCCCGCCTTCCAGTTGAGTCCGGCAATGCTTGCAAAGGGTCTCAGGTTATTCCACACTCTGCACTGGGGAATTCTGAGGAAATGGATCTTGCCTGGGCTGCCCAAGCAGCGAGGCAGGGAGGAGCGATTTGTAGGGCCTTTGGGGTTTTCAGCTTTCCTCTTGGAAACCAAAGTGTTTCACAGCCCTCCTGCCAAATCAGGCAGAGAACTTCCCTTCTTGCGTTGTGGTGGCCCATGGTCTGTGGCTGTTGCGGTTTGACCCCGCCCACTCTCAGCAGGTAGGGGTCACATTGGGCCAACTCCATCCCCGGTGTAAATGGTGATTTCTACAGAGTTACACCGTGAGTGACTTTGGCCCTGCTGTCAAATCCCGTGGCCAGTGCAGAATCTGACTGTCTGTTCCCAACCAAACCTCCCGCTCGCTGGAGCCGATCGTCAGTCATAGTGCCAGGAAAAGAGCTGAGCTGCATGACCTTGGACAATGGGTGTCTCCTGGGGATTATTGTTCTTAGCTGTGGTGCAGCCAGGCCCACCACGGAGCAATCCGGAAATACCTTTTGAGCTTTCACCCTTTGACGCCTTATTTTCCTGGGCTGCGGGCACTGCTGGCGGCGAGAGGGCCAAGGCTGCCAGCACAACGCAGGCCGGGTATGATAAACGCCAGTTCGAC
Organism: Mauremys reevesii; assembly: GCF_016161935.1. Taxonomy (NCBI): domain Eukaryota; kingdom Metazoa; phylum Chordata; order Testudines; family Geoemydidae; genus Mauremys; species Mauremys reevesii. The sequence continues at coordinate 1,469,935 of NC_052630.1, forward strand.
AAGCACCGTTAGTGCTCTGGGAACACACAGTGTCTGTCACAACTGGTCTCCTGGGACTGGAAGCAACCTGAATGCGGTGTGATTTCTGGAGTGAGTGATCACAAAGGCTGCTTTGCCAGAGTGGGCTGCCCAAGGGGGCTGTCTGGGACTCCATGGGGCGACTGTTACATTTATTACTGGCTTGGTCACACCGCCAGCTTGGGGGCCTGCCCTGAGGTAGCCGCTCTCGGTTGTGAGCCCCTCCAGACAGCGTGACAGGCCTCAGGGTTCTCCTGTCCTCCAGCTGCCCTGTGGCTGTGTGGCTGGCAGGCCTGGCTCTGCCACAGGAAAGGGCACACCACCGGTGCCATCTTGCTCCCCGAGAGCCTGCGTGGGGAAGGGACAGGACCTGAGAGCGTCCTGGCTCTGTCAGGCCTTTCTTACGCACAAGGTGAGGCAAAAGGAGTGTCTGAACCCAGAGTGGCCCCATCACTCACCCCCGGGGGCTTGGGTGCAACCCCAGGGACTGGCGGGGAGCTGTCCCCTTGTGTTTTCACTGCCCCTCCACTCAGGTATGACACGGCCTGGTCCCCCTCAGCCTTTCTGTGTGGTTCCCCCATGCCTGGGAACAGGGAGAGAGACCCCCCCTCACCACGAAAACGCAGGGAGATCTGCATCTCAGGGGGCTGAGGACCCCAGCTGGGCTCTGGGGCTGCCTGGATGTCATCTGTCCCTGTGGATAGATGTGGGGGGAGATCTGGGTGACGGCGCAGGAAGAACAGCACCATGGCAGACTCCTGCCATTCAAAGCAGTGTGGGGGAAACGTTCTTGGCGAGTTGCTGCTCAGAAGGGGAATTCCTGGCTGGACAGAGCAGAGGGCGGCAGTGCTAGAGGCTGGCAGGATGCGAAGTGTGAAGCTGAAATGTACCCGCACCTCCGTCCTTGGAGCATTTCCTCTCTCTTCTCTCTGCCTTGGCCCTTACCCGGTGGGATCTGCGGCTTGATGCCTCGTGCAGAGGTACCAGCCCCTGCGAATGCAGGAGGACACGCTCCTGACCTCACTAGCGAAGCAGAGTGCAGACTTGGAATGGCATCTGCAGTCAGGGCCGGCTCCAGGCACCAGCGAAGGAAGCAGGTGCTTGGGGCGGCCAATACAAAGGGGCGGCACGTCCGGTATCGGGGCGGCACCTCCGGGTCTTCAGCAGGAATTCGGCGGCGGGTCCCTTAGTCCCTCTCTGAGCTGCTGCCGAAGTGCCGCCAAAGAGGAGGAGAGGGAGTGAAGGACCCGCCGCTGAATTGCCGCCGAAGAGTGGAGCAGCGCAACTGAGCTGCCGCCGAAGTGCCGCCGATCGGCTTCTTTCATTTTTGCCTCTTGGGGCGGCAGAAAAGCTGGAGCCGGCCGTGTCTCCAGGGTCACTGCAGGGCAGAAAGACTCTGGGATGCTGGCAGACCAAGGTCCCCAGGTCTCAACTGAACACTGACAAATACCCAGCTGGAATCAGTCTGGCTGGCTCACCCATGTGCTAGTGCTGTCAAAACAGGTATTCGAAAGGGAAGAATGTGTTGCCTTTAGACTTTATTGGTTGCTTGTGAGTTGCTGCCGCCATTAATCTTCCATATAACAGCTCAGCTGTGTCCATATTGCATCATTTGCGCTGTTGTGTTGTCAGCCTCTGTGATTGTGTAAATCGCCAGCCAGGAGAGAGACATTAGCTAGTGTGATGGGCTGGTCTCCAGCAGAAGGGGTCACGTCCCCCTCGACACCAGGCGGCCCATCCTGGGACTTTGCAGCGGGAAGTTCCCTACATTCCCTCGCCAAGAGGACAAACGATTGTTGTTGTCACTCTGCCTCCCCCGGTAAAGAGGAGCCAGGCAGGGGCCTCCTCCCACCAGCCGAGCTGTGCCCTCGAAAGCAGGTGGGAAGGAGAGAATAAAACCGCTAAGGAGGGGGACCGGGTCTCTCTGTGCTGCTTGGGCTCTTGGGGGCAGGGGGTTTCTAGGCATACACAAGAGACCCCAGCTGCTCAGCCTGGCTAAGCCGTATAGGTCAAATCGAGCTTGCTGATGTGAGCCCCTATTACCTCTAGAAACCTAAGTCTAACTCACTCGCGTGTCTCGGTTTCCCTGCTTTAACCCTGTGAATCTCTCTCTAAATTCCTTCTCCTATGTACTAAAGCTTCATGCAGTTACTATAGGATTGACTACAAGCCTCGTCTTTGGTGTGGGACCTAAAGCGCAACTGAGCTGGGGTCAGTGACTGGTACTCGGGGACTGGGCAGAACCCGAATATTGCTGCGATTCTTGGTGTCACGTCTGTCACTCCCCCGGGCCAGGGGCGCACCCCAGGGGTCTGTCTGGGACTCTGGCTTAAGGCTGATCTAGCGCCTGAGGAGTTTGCACTGGGTGCAATTGGCTGGTGACATTTAAGTTCAGAGCTCACAGGCCACACGGGGTTTGTGCCCTGGTTTGTAACTGTCGCCCTGAGGCTGGAACTCATGTTCTTGGGTCCCCACTGGGAGCCCTACAGGCTCCTGGCCCCAGCTCTGGGGGAGCAAATTGCTGAGCTCAGTGCAGGGGGTGGGGGTCAGGATACCTGGGCTCTTCTCCAGGCTCTGACCCCGCCTCCTCTGAGCCTGTTCCCCACTTGGAAATGGGGGTTAAGCCTGACCTGGCCTGCAGGTGCACCGAGCTCCTCAGATGCTGAAGGGCAAAGGATGGTTTATTCTCTGAGGAGGCTCCTTGTGGGTGGGTGTCTGGCACGTGGCAGGGGTGCGTTGGTAGGGTGTATTGCAGGACTGCCTGTGTACAGCGTGGGGGCGTGTGACGAAGTGGGGGGGGTTCTTGGGGTTTTCTGTGTTTCCCAGGGGGTTGCATGCACAGGGGGTGGGGCTCAGTGTCCCTGGGTGTTACTGGTTTAACGAGGGGAGGGGAGAGGGAGTTTGTCGGGACACAGGACCGGAGAGGGAACTCGGGACCCCGGCCGATGGCCCTGAGGATGGAGACCCCAGCGACTGGTGACCTGACGACCCAGAGACCCAGCTCAGGAGTCGCAGCCGGTTCTGGCCAGTGGGAGGACAATGGGCTGCGGGGAGAGGACCCCGGTGACCTGACCAGCCGGTTCCAGCCAGAGGGGCCAGAGAAAGCTGAGAGGAGAGGAGACCCAGGCCTGCCTGTTTACGACCCTGTTTACTTGGAGAGAAGCCAATGGACAGAGGCTGGGCTTGGCGCTGGGGATATCAGAGGCCCAGCTGGGAAGCAGGGGGGCTCGGGGCTGGAGAGGGGGAGCAGGCAGAGCCCCCCTGGATGCAGGGAGACTGGGATGTGCTGGGCTGAGGGAGGCCAGGCCTGGGGCTGGAGAGTTTCCTGTGCTGGGTTCAACTCTCAATAAACCTCCTGTTTTATGCTGGCTGAGAGTCGCTCCGGGCTAGAGAACAGGGCGAGGGGGCATCAACCCCTTCAGGGGTGGAGGCCCGGGGGGGCCAGAGCGAGGGGACTCCCTGAGGGGGCCCATGGCACATACAGACGCGCTGAGGCTCAGAGAGATGCGGCTCCAGGAGGTGGAGGGGCCTGACCCCGGGAGAGAGTGGCCCCCCGAGAAGGGCTGTCGCACTGAAAGGGGCACCCACCATGGACCGCACAGGGCCACGAGTGGGCACGATCTGTGAGTCCGTGACAGGGTGTAGAGAGGCCTCAGTGTGTCTGGCTTGGGGGTGGGGGTGGAGGTGTGAGCCAGATTTATACAGATGAAGATTTTGCTTTCCATCTGCCGGACCCACATCTGCTCCAGAGCCTGGCCTTTCTGCGTGGCTGCCTGCAGAAAACTGGCAGAGCACTCTTGCAGATAAAGCACGCAGCCATGTGTGAAAGGAGGGGGATGGGCGGAGTGCAGCCTGGGGAAATGCCTTGCCTTTCTGCACGAGAGCATCCTCCTTTCCCAGCCCCTCCCTGCACGCCCAGCCGGAGACTGGCCCACGCTGGCCAACGGGTTCCGATGACCTTTGTTGGGTCTTTCAGTTCTGTCTCTCCCCCGTGTCTGTGCCAAGAGCCAACTGACCTCTCACCCTTCGATTGTGGCTTTGATGGGAGATAAAACATCCATTTCCTTCCGGCTTCTGCTGCAGGGATGTGCTGGGGGAGCCAGGGGGATGTGTGCCCCATACAAGCCTTGGGGCGTATCCACTTGCATCCTAACTGAGCTGCTCAGATCAGCATTTGGGGCATGGCAGACCTGTGGGGCCCATGCTGAGTGCCCCCCATGTGGCATTGGCATGTCCTGGTCTGGCACCCACGTGTCGGAACTGAGCCCAGAGGCGGTTTGCACATGTGGCACAGATGTGGGAGCAGGTGCGTGCGTGCAGGTGACAGCCCGTGGCTCTGAGAGACCAACTGGATCCCAGCGTGTGAACCATGCTCAGTGCCTTGGGGTTGTGTGGGCGTGGCCTGGGGCACGTGGGTGGGGTGGCTCAGGCCCTGCCCTGGTGATGTGGAGAGCGCTGGCTAGCCCTGTGATCTGCCTGTTTTCCCACGCATGGCGGCAGAGCGCTGTGCTGGAGGGAGCCGGGCTGCCTTTGCGTGGCCGTGCGTGTCGTTTGCCAGGCATTGCCAACACGACTTACCAGGCACAGGGCCGCTAGGCTGAGTCCCTGCGTAGCCCAGGCCAGAGAACCGCCTGCATTAACACCTGTTCGCACTAGAGCTAGCTAAAGAATCCAACTCGATTTCAAATTGCCAGAGGAGATGGCGAGGCTGTGTAACTCTGTGTGTGTGTGTGTGTGTGTGTGTGTACTCAGAGCAGTGCGTGTTCTGGTCCACGTGGAGCCATGCTGGGAGCAGGCCGGTGCGTACATGGCCTTGTGCGTGGGCCGTGTGTTCACATGCCTCGTCCCGTGCTTGTGCGAGCAGTGTCACTCTCCCGACGGTGCGTGCACAGAGGGGAAGGCAGACCGTGGAGGAGGGGCTGCGACTGTGCCAGCCTCTGCTGGGGTGAAGGCGTATTTCAGGCGTCGAGAGCACGGAGCGTGTTTCCAAGGTGATAGGGAACATCTTGCTCAGCCTCTCTCCTATTGTTAGCCTGCCAGTCGCAGGCCTTGTGCTGGGAGAGGAGGAGGCATTCATCCTCCGAGGAGAAAGCTGCATCTGAGCCTCCCCTAACCCACGCCCCCGTGAGCCGTGGGGCCGGCCCCTGAGAACGCCTGGCTGTGCCCAATTCAAAGGGACCTGCTTCATCAGAACGAATCCTGGGGCCCTGGCTGGGGAGGGGGCGACAGCGATTTAGGCTGGGATGGGTGTTGGCCCAGGAGCATAGCATGGCTGGGGGCTGGTGGAGAGACCTGACCCAGTGATGGGGTCCTGGGCAGGGCAGGGGTTGGGGAGAGGCAGAGAGCCCAGGGCGAGTGAAGATCACCGGCAGGGCACTGGATGTCTCTGGGGCTGGGGAGAGGCGAGGGGGCGGGAGAAAGGGCCAATCTCAGGAGGGACGCGGGGTCTCACCGGTACCCTCCAGGGCCTGCCAAGGCGAGGCTGGGGGCAAGGCAGGACTTGGGTCCCTTTCGCTTGGATTCCATTTCATCTTCTCTCTGTTCCTCCGAGGCCCTTGGGGATCTCGGCTGCCGGGCCCTTCGCCCGGCACGACCCCTGCGTCCCCGGGGCTCTGCAGGGCTCGGGGGGAGCAGGAGACCAGCCCAAAGACCCCAGCCAGGAGCAGCCAAGACAGCACCAGCCGACTCTCCTGTCCAGCCCCATTGGCACAGCTCAGCCTGGCTCCGTGGCTGCCCCAGGCACAGCCAGACCATGGCCCCATGACCATGTCTTCTCCAGCATGGAAGTGTGGGGCCCGCTGCAGTGCATCCAGGGCCGGATGGGGGCTGGGGGGGCTGGGCCAGGCTGCGGGGGGTTGCGATTGGGCCCACGTCCCTCCCCCCAGTAGCTCTGCAGGACGCCTGCCGATGACAGCCCCTGGTGACTGTGTGGGTGGGGTGGGCTCGGCTCTTTCCAAGGTGGGGGGGTTGCTGGGCCATGGCCGGATCCGGGCCCGAGCCATTGGCAGCTTGTGAGTCTGGTGGGTTTGCATCTTGGGTAACAAGCTGTTGCCATGGCAACTGCGGGATAACAGTGGGGGTTGTTCTGGGATCTCTGCTGCAGGGGTGGAGCAGGGTGAATGTGTGGCGGGGGGGCGGGGGAGGGTGACTGTGTGGCGGGGGTGCTGGGGGGGGGCGGGGGAGGAAGGTGAGGGGGGCAAGCCAGGCCACACCTGGGCTGGGTTCATATCTTGCATTCTGATTGGCGGTTTGGAAGCCAGGGCCAGTTCCCACGGGGGGGAGGCGCCCCCAGGTATGGGGCAGGCTGGCTGGCTGTGGGCATTGGGGGGCGTTAGGGCAGCCAGGGGCTGTGGCGACACCACCGAGGTGCGGAGCAGGCCCGGGAGGGGGACACGCCCAGACGGAGGCAGATGCGCCGGCAGGGCCTGCTGGGCGCAGACAGTGGCGGCAGCGGCGCTGGGAGGCGCTCAGCGGGGGGCGGGGGATGGCTGCCCAGCTGGGTGGGCATCGGGCCCAGGGTTCTAGGTGCCGTGTGACACACCGGGCCCAGCGCCTGGCACAGGGACCCCCTCGTCCTCATCTCAAACCTGCACGGCAGTGGCCAGCCTGGAGCCAGGCACGGGGCAGCCACTGCTCCACCTGGCGCTCTCCCCCGGGCTGGGGTGGGGCCGCTGCAAACCCATGCGAGGCTAGCGGCTCCCAGGACTGTCTATGCACCCCGGGGCCTGGATGCAGGGACCCAGCCACACTAAGGTGCCAGCATGCCCATGGACGCGTGCACACCCTCACGGGCCCAGCCACACGCACAGACGTGCCCACTCAGCCACCTCCCCATACGCACATATCCACACATGCATGCGTACACCCATGCCGGCACGGCCCCCGAGGTGTGCACACCTCTCTCTCACACACACACACACACGAGTGGCATGCGTGCACACGCTACACAAAAGGCAATGGAGGCGCTAGTCCCACAGGAAGCAATGGACACCGGATGCATGGGGGGGCTCTCGGGCTGCAGGTTCCTGCCCGCGGGGGCACTGGCCTGGGTCGAGCGTGCAGCTGCGCAGGGACCTGCCCTGCCCCAAGGGGGCGCTGTTATTATTCCATGTATTTTTATTTCCTTCCTCCCTATTTTTAGCATTGGGGGTTTTGTTCCAACCTTGCTGTTTACTGTTCTCGCTGCCTACGTGCCCACGTTGCCAGGCAACCAGGTGCACGGCTCATGCTGATTGGCTCCAGCAGCTGGAGTGAACCCTGGAAATATGGTGCCCCCCCCCCCACGCACCCAGTCCCTATAGAGCTGTATGGGCTGGAGAGACGGGCTGGGAGGGGTGGGCAGGAGGCAGGAAAGGGTGAAACAAAGTGAGCAGGGCCGGGCACATGCCCGTGCAAGGGGACCGTGCTGCACCAGACGCCCCCCAGTGCAGGGTGGGTCTCACTCTGCCGAGTGCAGCCCAGGTAACCCATGCTCCGGCCCAGCCTCTCCCCAAGCGGTCCGCTCCCTCCCCCCCCGAACTCCGCCCACTGAGGCCCAGCCCGACAAAGGGGCCAGGAGCTAGATTCAGGAGGGGGTGAGCCCCTGGGGGGCTCTGGGCTGCACTGGGATGTAATTAGGAGATGGGGAAACCAGCACTCACAAGGGAAGGGACTTGCCTAAATCACACAGCAAGTGAGGGGGATGGGAACAGAACCCAGGAGTCCTGCCCCTTGTCCTCTGTGTGAGGGAATCAGCATGCGGGAGTGGGGCGGGGCCACCAGCACATGGGGTATGACATGGTGTGATGATGCGGTTCTGGCAGGACCCAACTGAGGTGCCAATTCAGGACAAATCACTTAAAACAGGGCAGTCACAGCCCTAGGCTGGGGTTTTTCCATCTCTAAACCAAACCAGCCAGACAACGAGGTCTTCGGTCTCACCCCACTGGCTAACCACAAGTCACACAAGCAATTTCCTTAGACACTCCAGTCTCCCAGTATCACCACCAGTGCACTCATCCTGGGGATGAATGGTTATGAAAACCAACACCCCAATAAAAGAAAACGGTTCTCTCAATCCCAAAGGACCAAGCCCCAGACCCAGGTCAATATACACATCAGATCTTACCCACAAATCACGCTGTTGCCAATCCTTTAGAATCTAAAATCTAAAGGTTTATTCATAAAAGGAAAAAGATATAGATGAGAGCTAGACTTGGTTAAATGGAATCAATTACATACAGTAATGGCAAAGTTCTTGGTTCAGGCTTGTAGCAGTGATGGAGTAAACTGCAGGTTCAAATCAAGTCTCTGGAGAACATCCCCCGCTGGGATGGGTCAGTCAGTCCTTTGTTCAGAGCTTCAGTTTGTAGCAAAGTTCCTCCAGAGGTAAGAAGCAGGATTGAAGACCAGATAGAGATGAGGCATCAGCCTTTTATAGGCTTTTCCAGGTGTAAGAACACTTCTCTGTTCTTACTGTGGAAAACTACAGCAAAATGGAGTCTGCAGTCACATGGGCAAGTCCCTGCACAACCTGCTGAGTCACAAGGCGTATCTGCCTCCTCTCAATGGGTCAGTTGTGTAGCTGATGGTCCTTAATGGCCCATCAAGCAGGCTAGGCAGAGCTAACACCAGCTTGTCTGGGATGTCTCCCAGAAGCACAGCACAAGTTTGAAGTACAGACAGGATAGAGCCAATATTCATAACTTCAACTACAAAATGACACATGCACACAGACAGCATAATCATAACCAGCAACCCACAACCTGGTCATAGACACCTTATATGACCCTCTTTACATAAGATTTGGTGCCACTACAGGACCTTGGTTGCAACCATGTTCTATATGGTCCCAGATTATATCAATAACGTCACACATGGGGTGGGGGGGTGGATCAGCAGAGGGTGGGTTATGGGGGGGGATCAGCAGAGGGCACGTTACTGAGGTGGGGGGATCAGCAGTGGACGCGTTACGGGGGGCGGGGTCAGCACAGGCCGATCTTTTCACAAATGTTAGCTGTGTGGCCCTGGCTTTCCTGCGATTCTACCACCAGTGGCCCCATGTTCCGTGATTTCCAATCCCTCCCATCGTGCGCATGCCGGGTGCCTCCCCTTTCTCTCTCGCCAGCCCCAGCTCTCTGTGATATTCCCGCTCAGCTCGCCCTGTGCCAGGGGCTGTAGGTGAGAACACCTCTTCAGCTGCTCCTTGGTGCACGACGCGATCCCCATGTCCACGTAACCCCTGCTCCACCTGGGCTATACAAATAACTAGATAGCAGGAGCTGCTCCACCCCTCCCAGCGAGGTGGCTGAGCTCCCGGCCCCAGGAGCCCTCCGGCTGTCCTGAATTTGCTGAAGTTACTAAGAGAAGAGTCGGTCGTTGGAGTTCCCACTCCCAGGCCGTGCTGGGGATCTGAGCTGCTCTTTGGAAGGGGTCACTTCCATTAGCCCCCACCAGGAGCGGGCGCTGCACAGAAGCACAAAGGGTTCGTTTCCATCTGTGTGCTGGAGGCATTCGGGTTGGTAGACGCCTGGCTGCAACTTGGCCAACGGGTCACAACTGGAGTCCTGAGCTCACCGCTCCGTCATTTGCAGACCCAGTCGCTGGGTCCCACATGCCTCTAGCTGGGTCTGCGTAGAGTCTTGTCGCTGTTTCTAGCTCTGGGAGTCTAGGGCAGGCTCCCCTGGAGCAACCCCCTTGTCTGAGCCCTTCCTTGCGCTGTGAGATGCTGCAAGCCAGCGGCCCTAGCTGCCCAAACCGGTCACACCTCCTGAGCCCCCTCCTTGCATGTCCTTGGAGCACCACCGAGCTGTGGGCACTCCAGCCACCTGCAGTGTGGGGGCAGGGGTGGGGCAGATGGGTGCTCTCCGGTCCAGATCAGTTGTGGGGAGCGTGAATCTAGTCAGCTCTGATCTTCGCTGCTTTCGACCTTTACAGGACTTTACTGAAAGCTAAACTCCCCAGCTGGTTTGGGGACTGAAAAGGGGGCAGGGCAGAGGGAGACCCCCAGAACCGTATCAGGGTTGGACCTTCACCCCAAAGCACCGTGGACCCAGCCCTTCTTTGGCGAGGAGCAAGCCCTGAGCTGTGCCTGGATGTGGGGAGATTGACAGGTTGGAGCTGCAGAGTGTGCGTGAGAGAGGGCAGGGAGACCCAGCCTGCCCTGCATTAGGAACGACAGCACAACCCACCCAGTGACAGCCACTGCACCAGCCTCCAGGCTACCGCCAGCCCAGCTCGGCTGCGGCACAGGCCCGGTGTGAGAGCCCTGCATCTCTGACCAGCTGCGCTTTCCCCAGCAGGACCGCTGTGAATCACTCCCCTGGCTCAGGGGAGCTGCCAGCCAGACGTTCTGCCTGGACCGTCCAACAAACCTTCCCATAATTAACTCCCCGGCGTGCCCAGGTGCGCGGGGATCTGAGACCCACCCCTGCCTGGGCAGGGCCTGGGCTCTAGTGGTGACAGCTCCAAACTCGGCTGAGTGCTGGGGTTCACGTCAATGGTGCAGGGTCACAGCGCGTCCCCGTGCCACGGCCAGGCCCCCGCTGGGTCGTGGGGCGAGACGCAGGAGGCTGACGCAGAGGCACAAGGCATTGGATACTCTGGCTATGCCGTCTCCGGGACAGAGTCATGGCAGGGTCACTGTGACGTGCTCCTGCAGCTGCCATCCCTCTGGGGAACTGGCATCCTGCTCACCCCCCGCCCGGCCCCCTCTCCTCCCCCCGCAGCAGAAAGCAGCACTAGTTACAGTTCCTTGTTTTGAGGAATAAAAGATGGTGCAAATTAGCAACTGGAGGGTGATTCATGCATGAGTCACAGCCACAGAGCAGAGGTGGCAACAAGGAAATTACAGGGCACCCAACCCAGCGCCACCCTCCCCCCATGCCGGCTCCACTGCAGCTTTCTCTGATGTGCAGAGGGAGGGGGTGCCCCCCAGGCAGCTCACAGCCAGGGAGTGTTCCTGAGCCTGCTGGCGGCGCTGCGGTCCCCAGCAAGGGGCTGGGCTCTCGGGGGGGCCAATGGATGAGCCGTGGCCGCTTGTTCCTTCCCAATGGGTTTAGTATTTGTGTTCCAGAAGCTGCCAGTGGCCCCTGCCAGGGTCCAGGTCCTGGCAGAGATCACAGCCATGGAGCTCACTGGCACCAGGAGCTTTAGGTTCCTTCCCAGGGGGCAAACCCTGCTGCCGGCCAGGCAGTGACAGGCAAGCCAGAGCTCCCACCTGTGACGTCACCAGACTGCCAGCGCCAGGGGGCGTGAGAAAGACATCACCCCCCCAGCCCAGCCCACCCGCCAGCAGCATTTGCAGGCCTCAGCCTGGCTCTGCTAATGCACCAGCTCCAGTGGAGTCAGGCATGGCGGCTGGCCCGTTGGAGCGACCCTGGGGAAAGGGAGCTGGAAGCAGGCAGAGCTGAGACGGCAGCGCAGCAGGGAGAGGATCCCCCTGAGCAATGGGTGCAGGCGGGGGAGACAGGGGCAAGAGCCTGCGGCCTGAAGAGAAGAGGTTTCCTCACCCCCAGTCGGTGCTGAGCCTGTGAGTGCGTAGTGGGCCAGGCAGAGGCTGGAGGGACGCACTGACCCTCTGTGTGGAGCCACTGCCTTCCCTTCCAGCACCACCTGGGGAGCATGTCCTCCCCTCCCCTGGTCACTCAGCCGCTCCCTTCCTGGATGGACAAGGTCTTTCCTGGCGGCACCCAGGGCCGTGGGGTGGAGAGGCACCTGCTGGAAGCCTGCCCTTCCCCACCTGCCAGGATCCAGGCTGCTCCAGTGTGGGGGTCAGGAGGGAGTTGGCCAGGGGTCGGGGGTTGTAGGTTCAGGCTGTGGGTGCATTTGCACACTGCTCCCCCCACCCGGATGTTGCTGATCCAGGCAGGGCAGAGGGTGCCCGCTCAGCCGCAGAGCCCCGGGGAGGGGAACGAGCCGACTGCTGCTGAGAGGGGAGGATGGGAAAGGCTGATCTTCCCCCCACAAACTGGAAAATTACCAGGTTGAGTAACATGGTGTCACTGTCTGCAGGGCCCAGCTCCCAGCAGCCAAGAGAACGGGGCTGGGGTTGGGTCGGGGTGGGAGGGGGCTGGATGGGCAGAATCCACTGGCCAACTCAGCCCCAGCCTGTGCGAGTGGCCAGAGACGCCCAGTGCCCGTGCCCAGGGATGGATGGCTAGCTCCGGGGAGCGGGGACCCGAATGCAGCTGTTACCCGGCACTGGACCCAATCTGATCAAGTCTTTCCCCGACAGCTGCTGGTGGCCTGGGGGAAAGAAGCCAGGGGTCTCGGGGCAGTGGCGAGTCCCAAAGCCTCAGGCACGACCCCCTGGAGCTGCATGGGCGAGAGCGGCCGAGCTCCCCTTTGTCCCCAGGGCTGGAGGGGCCCTGGCAGGACGAGGTGGGGCATTCTGCCCGCTGGCCCTGCTTGTGTGGAGGCCTCTGATCTCCAGAGCTGTCAGCGGGCACTTCTCCCTGGCACCGCGCTCCATTTCTGCCCAGGGCAGCGAGTAGCCAGCCGTGCCCTGCGGAGGGGGAGTCTTTGTGCCAGGCTGACCGGGCCTCCCCAGTGCCAGGGCAGAGGGCCTGGGATCCCCAGCTCCCACTGGTCACCAGCACCGAAGCTCTGGGCGTCTGTCTCTCTGCCCAGCGGCGCCTGGGGATCTGCGGGGTGGGGACCGGCTGCTGGAGCCCAGCGAGTGCCTAGGCCTGGACTCCCAGGGGGCCGGGGGCAGCCCTGCCCGCCGAGTCCCCGGGCACATCCCCACCGGCCTGTGGCAGGGGCTCGGGATCTTCCAAGGAAACCTGGCATGGCGCTGCCCATTGGCACCATGCCGCCCTGCAGGGGCAGCCCCCAGGAACGGGCTCGGTGCCCTGCCTGTGCCCGTGCCCGTGCCCAGGGTGCTGCCCCCCGTCCGCCCCATGGCGCAGCTCCAGCCCCGCGGAGCCGGGCCCTCCTCCCCTCGGAGCGGCGCGGCGCGGCTCGGCTCGGCTCGGCTCGGCTCGCGGCTTCGCCCGCCTCCTCGCCCCGAAATCCGCCGCCTCCCCCACGCATGCTCCCAGCTGCACTCGCCGGCAGCGCCTGAACAGCGGTGCGGGGCGGCGCGTCTCCCCGAGCCGGACGCGGGGCCGGGGCTCCCCGGGGTCCCGCAGGTCAGTGCACGCGGGCGGGGCGCGGGGAGCCGAGCGAGGGGAACCTGGTGCGCCCCCGGCCCGGCGGCAGCGGGGAGCCCGCGCGGTGCCGGGACAGAGCCGCGGGGGGGCTCCGGGGCAGGGGCCCCCCGCCTGGGTGCGGGATCCCGGGGGGCCGGTGGGGGCCCACGTGCCCGGCGGAGGGGGGGGGGAGGTGTGCTGGCGCTGGCGCTGGCGCTGGCGGTGCCGTGTCTACACGGGGCTGGGTGTGTGTCGTGGCCGCGTGCTCCGGGTTTTCGGGGATCCGGCCGGGGGACCGGGCGATGTCGGTTTCCGAGGAGACCGGCCCCGCCCCCGGCTTCCTTTCACGCAGCACAAGCGCTCGGTGCAATAGTCCATCCTGCAGATGTGCCCCCCCCAGAGCAGGCTCTCCCCTCCCGCCCATTGGCACCTGCCCCCCCGGGACAGGGCCTGGCCCCCGGCCCGCTCTCTTGGCCTGGCTGGTGGCAGTGGCTGAGGGCGGGGGTCTTGGAGGAGGATTTGCTCAGTGCGCGCACACACGTGCACACGAGTGTGCGGGTGGAGGGGGACCCTCGCTGAACGCAGATTCCTGCACCTGGGAAGGCGAGAGAGGAACGGATCAGCCCTGGGGAAAAGCCTCCAGTGCAACTGGAATTTTGTACCTGGCGAATATTTACGGCAATTGCTCCTCTGGTCTATGCTTGGCAATGCCAGGCCCAGCAAACAGCTCCCAGAGACAGGCTCAGACCAGAGAGACTCTTGGGTCAGTCTGGTTCCCAGAGCCTGCCAGCAGCAGCCTGGGCAGCTGGGTTAGGTGGGACTGAGTGCCCCAGGGAGTCGCTCAGTGCTGGGCTGTGGCTTTTGCAGGCCCCTTGCCCAGGGTACCCGAGGGGAGGGCCCCGGCGGTGGGGTGTGGCGAATGGGGTTACAGCAGGGGCGCCAGAACAGTTTTAGAGGGGGGGTGCTGGGAGCCATTGAACCAAACTAACCACTGAACATGCTGGAAAGCACTTCACACCCGGTGTGGATGTGAGATGCTGCTTTTCCTACTCTGCTGCTGCCACCCTGCCGCAAACGGAGCTGACTTTAAACACACCACAGAGCAGCGCATACGCGGCCCCCTTTGGCGGGACAGGCCTGGAGAGCGGGGCGTGGGGAGCACAGTGGGCAGGCTGGGAGAGAGTCTACGCCCAGGGCGTTTGTCCCATAGCAAACTCGCTGTTACCGCCTGGCTGCTCCCGCCGTTCCTGCAGGGATGGTAACTAGGAGCCAGGCGAGCGCCGAGCTGGGAGGCGAGCGCCGAGCTGGGGGACAGCGCTGTGCCCCGCTCGCTGCGGCGTCCCTCCAGTCCAGTCGCTCCCTGGCTCAGCAGAATGCGGTGCTCTGCCGGTGGCTCTGACTGCCCCGGGGAGATCAGAGTCCGAATGGTGGGGCCAGGGCGTGAGCTGCGTTTGTAGTTCCCAGCGAGCCGCTGTTCGTTCGGTGCGTGGATGACGCTGGATTTGCCCAGACGCCGAAGGAGAGTAGCAGGCGAGCGTGATGCACAGCAGGGCCCTGCTGTCTCACATCCAGCTCTTACCCCTCTGGGAGCGGTTTTCCCTGCTATGCTCCGTCACCACATACGCCGACCCCCCATACCTGCTGGCAGCTGGATTCCCTGTGCCCCCAACGCAGCGGGGTGAGCTGCTCCGCTCTGGCAACATGTCACACCCCCCCCCCAGGCAGGACAGGCCGCTCTGGGCCCGGGCGGAAGGGCTGGATTCCTGCTCGCACGGGGAGCAGGTTCTGCCTGGCGCTGCGCTAGCATTGGCCAGTATCACTCGCTCAGAGCCATGCAACACCAGCACAGCAGCCGGGATGAACATGGCCCCATTGCATGTGCCATCAGCACCCCCCGTCCCCTGCCCTGTCCTGCCCTTTCTCTGCTCCTTGCGTTGAGCAGGAAGGCTGGCCCCGAGGCCTGGCTGAGCCCCTGGGCATCCATCGGAGCAGGCACCGGCTTTGCACAGCTTTGGGGTGCAGGTGGCAGGTGCCAGGTTCAGAGCTGAAAACTGACCCCAAGCACCACAAACAGGTGTGGCCATCGCTCCCCATGTGCGGCGTGGCTGGGCACTGCCCAGAGGAGGGGCTGGCAGGGTGGTGCGTGGAGCAGGGATCACCCTCGCTCACTGGGCCGGGCACTTTGTCATACGGTGGATACCTCCTCACCTGGCCTGCCCCCGTCCAGCTCACCCACAACCCCCACCTCCCCTTTGCATTGCCCTCTCCCCGTTCTCCCTTGCCCAGCTTCCCCCCTCCCCCTCTGTCACCAGCCCCCTCCCCTCCGTGTTCTCCCATCACTCCCCTTTCTCCTCCCATGTGTCATCGCCAGAGGTAGGAAAGCGATGTATTTTTAGCTTCTTTCAATGCTGTGGAGCAGCTGGAGACGGGGAGAAGCAGCCAGTGCTCAGCAGACTCTGCTCTGAGATCCGTGGAGCCTGCAGGATTCCAGCCGTACTCGACACGGCTTCCACTGCGGTCACCTCTGGGGTGAAGCCTGCAGCTGTCTGACAGCACAGAGCAGCAAGGGCCAGGAGTGGGGGAGGAATCCTGTACCCAGTGTGTGGCAGGGAAACGCCTGCCTCCAGTAGGAGTTTGGCCAGGACTGCGGGGCTGAGGATCCTACCCTTGCAAGGGGCGCTGGGTGATCACAGGTACCCAGGAGCGTGGTGGTAGCTACCTGCTCAAAGTCAGCACAGTGCCCCCTCGCTTGGCCTTGGGGCATTGGATCCTCATGGGCTCGGGAGCCGCAGCTGCTGTCAGAACGGGCTGCATTTGCACCCCCTCCACGTGGAAACACCCTCGTGCACGTGCAGGAATATCTTGGTTGTGAGCACAATGCCCAGCTTGGTGTGCAAAGGCAGGGGCTTGGTGCGTGCACGGATCAGCCTCTGCTTTTGCAGGGGCAGGTTCAGAGGCTTTTGGAGAACGTGTCCCAACAGTACCAGTAAGAGTCTGTCTGGGGCACTGGGGGGAGCAGTGGATCCTCAGCACACGGGCCTGCCTGAGGGATGTCAGTGGATTGCAGCGGGGTGAGAGGGCAGGACCCAGCTCTGGTGGATCTAGTCGCCTGGGGATCGGTGCCACGCGGCCCTGGGCTTGGCGTAGCGACGAGCAGAGGCAGGGGTTGGTTACAGCCCTCAGGACAGAGACAGCGAGTCAGACAGGCAGCGGCACGGCAGAGGGCATGATGAAGACACAGCTGGACATTGATGGGCACCGTGCTGCACAGCCGGCCTCAGCTCAGCCACCATCCCAGGGATCCGCTGTGTCGCGCCCTCCCTGGCTCTGAGCCCGGGCAGCTCTCTAGGGCTCGGGCCAGCACTGGCTGCAGAGCACCCCACGAGGGCCCAGGGAGCCTGGCTTCCCCATCCAGCTTCTCTTGGGCTTCCCAGCTGGATGGGCAGATGCCGACCCATGCCCCAGAGTTCCTTGGCAGGAGGGGGGGATTCTGTCATGGGCAGCCCTGTGTCCCTCCCTGTGCTGGCACTAGCCCCAGAGGGTCTGGCATCATCCTCTGTGCCCACTGGCAAACCCTGCGCTCCTCCCACCGCGGGGCTGCTGGTGGGTGACATGGGGCCAGGGCGTGTGGCCCAGGTCACGCTGGCTACAGGACCCTGTGATGCAACCAGCTGAGTCCCAGGGGTGCATGCCAGGCATCCCCCCTCTGTGCCAGTGTAACGATGCGGCCTCCGGCGGGACACCACTCAGATTATCAGTTCAGGACAAATTGCTCAGAGCAGGGCAGTCACAGCCCAAGGCTGGGTTCCTTTACTATTAAGGCACCAAACCAGCCAAACAGAGAGGACTTTGGTCTCACCCCACTGGCTAACCACAAGTCACACAAGCAATTCCCTTAGACACTCCAGTTTCCCAGTATCACCACCAGTGCCACTCGTCCTGGGGATGAATGGTTATGAAAACCAACACCCCAATAAAAGAAAAATGGTTCTCCCGATCCCAAAGGACCAAGCCCCAGACCCAGGTCAATATACACATCAGATCTTACCCACAAATCACACTGTTGCCAATCCTTTAAAATCTAAAGGTTTATTCATAGAAAGAAAGAAAGAAATATAGATGAGAGTTAGAACTGGTTAAATAGAATCAATTATCTACAGTTCTTGGTTCAGGCTTGTAGCAGTGATGGAATAAACTGCAGGTTCAAATCAAGTCTCTGGAGAACATCCCCCGCTGGGATGGGTCAGTCAGTCCTTTGTGCAGAGCTTCAGTTTGTAGCAAAGTCCCTCCAGAGCTAAGAAGCAGGAGTGAAGACAAGATGGAGAAGCTGCAGCCTTCTATAGTCTCTTGCCATGCAGCTTGTGCTTCCTTTGTTCCAAACACAAGCTGCCCAGCACATGGCCTGGGAGAACCTCAGAGTTGGGTCCATAGGCCTGTCCCTGCCTTGCTGAGTCACAAGGTGGATCTGTCTTCTCTCAATGGGTCAGTTGTGTAGCTGATGGTCCTTAATGGCCATCAAGCAGGCTAGGCAGTGCTGACGCCACATTGTCTGGGGTGTCACCCAGAAGCACAGCACAAGTTTGAAATACAAACAGTCTAGAGCCAATATTCATAACTTTAAATACAGAAATGATCCAAGCACACAGACAGCATAATCATAACCAGCAACCAGAACCTCGTCTTAGCCCCCCTTTATACGAGCTTTGGTGCCACTACAGGGCCGTGGTTGCACCAATGATCGATCCGGTCCTGGGCTGTGTCAATAACATCAGAGCCAGGCACTGGCAGACGGGCAGGGCTGGGCTGGGCCCAGGAACCTCTGTGAGCAGGGGCCAGCAACAGCTGTGAACTGATCTCTGTAAAATATCATGCCTCCAAATCCAGCCCCCCAACCCAGCCCTCCGTACCTGCCCCCAATCCAGACCCAACGTACCTGCCTCCCAACCCAGCCCCCCGTATCTGCTCCCAACCCAGCCCTCCGTACCTGCCCCCAATCCAGACCCAACGTACCTGCCTCCCAACCCAGCCCCCCGTATCTGCTCCCAACCCAGCCCTCCGTACCTGCCCCCCAACCCAGTCCTCCAATCCAGACCCAACGTACCTGCCTCCCAACCCAGCCCCATACCTGTCCCCAACCCAGCCCCCATACCTGCCCCAATCCAGACCCAACATACCTGCCCCCAACCCAGCCCCCAATCCAGACCCCGTATCTGCCCCCAACTCAGCCCCCATACCTGCCCCCAGCCCCCAATCCAGACCCCGTATCTGCCCCCAACCCAGCCCCCCTGTACCTGTCCTACCAGCCCAACTCCCATATCTCCCTGTACCTGCTCCGACAGCCTGACCCCTGTGCTCCCTGCCTAGATCCCTACACCTGCCTGTGACCCGCTGCCTCCCCTGACCCAGCCCCACTGCCGCCCTCAGTGCAGACCCCCGTACCTGCCCCCCACCCCCATGTTACCCAACACAGAGCCCTGTACCTGCTGCCTGCCCATGCCCCAGCTGCTTGCGTCCTCTGCACCAGCCATGCACCATCCCCCTAACCGCACTGTGGTGTCACCCCCATTCGCGCACACACAGTGCAGTGCATGCAACCAGCCCCCTCGATACCTGCACAGGGCCGTGCCCTGCAGGGGCTCTCAGCTGCCTGGCCCCTCAGAGCCTCACCTGCCCATAGCTGGGTACCACACCAATGGCCCCAGAGAGGGCGACAGCCACTCACCCGCTGGGCCGGGGGCTCGAGCGCGTCTCTAGTGCAGGCCGGGCGGAAGCTGGCGAGTCGGGGCCGTGGGACCCTGGGCCTGGAGAGACGACATGGGCTAGTGGAACAGGCACAGGGCTGGGAGCCAGGATTCCGAATGCTGGCACGGCTGGTGCCGCTCTGCGGGGGTGATCTCCCCCGGGCAACATCCCCCCAAAGGCCTGTGCACCCCGAAGCTGCCTGGGTGAGCTCTGGTCCCCCCCACCTCCTGCGCTGCTGTGTGGGGGAGGGGACCCAGGACCAACGCTGACCCAGCAGATCTCCCCGGCAGCCCAAGCTGGGCCCCACACACGTTCTGGCACAACTCCTGGGAAGGGCAGCAAGCCAGAGCCTGCCCCTGTGCAGCTCCTGGGCACCAGGGGTGGTCCCAGCTCTGGGTATCTCAGTGCCCAGTCTGCGAGCTGGGGGTGGTACCCCTCCTTCCTGGGGGGGAATGTTTGGGGCAAGCCTCCTATTGCATTTCACTGTGGAGCAGATCAGGCCGTGCGGCCCCACCCCATTCCCTGTGCTGGCGGGGGCCTGGGCCCCTGCGACGGCTGGGCTGGGGTGATCACCGGGGAGGCTGCTTAGGGCAGCTCTGCCCCCACTAGTTGCTGTCCACAAGGCGCCCCTGGGAGCCCCATTGCACGGTGCGGCTGCATCCGGGCCGGGGCAGGACCTGCTCCCCTAGCCTGGCCCAGCAGAAGTTGCTGAAAGTCACAGGATTTCCGCCTCGAGACCTGCCTGCTCGTTAGGAGATTTTGGGTGTGGGGCCACGTCAATACTGGTGTAAATCTGTTGGCTTCCAGGGTTACACCAGGCATGGGCCTGGCCCATGGATCTAGCGAGCTGGCAAGAAGCAGGGTGGTGCTGGCGCTGAATAGCCTCAGCTGCCCAGAGAGGCCGGGGGTGGCTGGAGCTGGGCCCCTGCGGGTGCCTTGGCCTCAGCAATGGAGGTTAGCTGGGATCAGGCAGAAACCAGGGACGCATGGGAGGGGACAGGAGCTGCAGGAGAGACCTGGAGGTCTTTGCTGGGGATGGGACACAGGGCTCTGGGTCTGGCTGCAGGAGAGACCTGGAGGTCTGTGCTGGGGCCGGGGGAACAGGACGGGACACAGGGCTCTGGGTCTGGCTGCAGGAGAGACCTGGAGGTCTGTGCTGGGGGGGGGACACAGGGCTCTGGGTCTGGCTGCAGGAGAGACCTGGAGGTCTGTGCTGGGGCCGCGTGGGACGGGAAGGGACGGGACACAGGGCTCTGGGTCTGGCTGCAGGAGACCTGGAGGTCTGTGCCGGGGGCAGGGGGGGGACACAGGGCTCTGGGTCTGGCTGCAGGAGAGACCTGGAGGTCTGTGCTGGGGCCGGGACACAGGGCTCTGGGTCTGGCTGCAGGAGAGACCTGGAGGTCTGTGCCGGGGGTGGGGGTGGGGGACAAAGGGCTCTGGGTCTGGCTGCAGGACCAGTTTGCCCTGGTGTCCGTTCTGCAGCCATGTTGGCCTGGGCTCTCAGGGGGAGGACGGGGCTGTCTCATGCCCCAGCCCTCAGAGCAGCTCCAATTAACCCTCTTTCACTCCTCCGTCAGCCTGCCAGAAATTCCTTTTCCTTCCTTCCCCGCAAACCCGCTGGGCCGAGGCGCTGGCCGCGCTGCTCAGTCCGGGAGGCCTGGCCAGCATTCCCTGCTCTGCTGCTGGACGTGCCGCAGGCACCACAAGCCTTGCCCAGCCCCAATTGCTCAGGCCTCAACTCTGCCTGACCACGTCGAGAGAAGCTAGAATCGGGGCTGTGACGTCCTCACATCCTCTCCCTTCGCGGTCAGCAGAGCCGCCCGCAGGCACCAAGGCACCCGTCGGGGAGGGGCAGGGGGAGGCCAAACGTCGCTATAGCAAAGGGCGTGGCAGAGGTGGCACTGCAGGGCAGGGGGCAGACACATGCCCACCCATGCACGTGGACTGTGGTGGGGGAGAGGGTCTGTGACCATTGCACCATCCCACACTTGTGCCACGGCCATCGACTCCCACCCCAGCCCAGCGTGTCGCCTCCGTGGACCTGCGTTAGGAAATGCATGTGTAGAACAGTGCGCCTCGTTTGCACGTTGTGACGAACTGGGACTGTTCTTGCTGTGGTCTGTGAATGCTGAGTGGGGAGTGTTGGCCTGGGAAGGTTGCAGGGGAATTTGGCTGGGACTGTCTGCATTGGGGATGGGAGATTTTCCTTGAGGGAGGATACCTGAGCATGTAACACGAGAACCCAGGCACTGGGTTGGAGGCCAGGTGACACCTCTGCCCGGGACACTGGACAAAGGCTGGGGGAGGAGCCGGGGGGAGGCTGAGTGAGAGGCTGGAGGGGGTTTCAGTTTGGAGCTGGCAGGGAAATGGAGAGAGGCGCCCTGGCGGGGCTTGGGTTTCCTAACGGGGCTGTGGCCTCCCTGGGGCCCCAGATGGACCTAACTAAAGGGGTCCTGTTGTCTGTACGTGCAAGGCCTGTGTTGGACTGTGTTCCTGTCGTCTAAATAAACCTGCTGTGTTACTGGCTGGCTGAGAGTCCTGGTGAATCGCAGGAAGCCGGGGGTGCAGGGCCTGGTCTCCCCCCACACTCCGTGACAACTGGTGTTAGAGGTGGAATCTACTGCACCCTGGGGATGGCGCTTCCTGCAGTAAGTGACTGGGGAGCAGTAAAATGAAGGGGGATTGATGGGGACCGGGCGTGCTGAAGAATCAGCGAGGGACGGTTTCAGGGGGTGGTTAACCCCTGGGAGTGTGTGACCAGAGAGAAGGACTTTGCAGTACCAGGGTCCCCCGGGGGATTGCAGCGAGCGGTCCCAGGGGCGGAGGAGTCTGCAGCTCGACCCTGGCAGAGAGGTGGTGACCTCGAGAAGGGCTGGCACAATAAGGGTCTTCCTGGAAACTCTGGGGAGCGGCGAGCACCCCGGCCTGCGAGTGGCCAGCAGGAGGAGGTTTGCCAAGCGGCGTAAGTGCGACCTGGTGGAGCTGTGCAAGCAGAGGGTCTGCGCAGTGGGAGGCTCACCAAAGACCAGCTGATTGCCCGGCTGGAGGAGGGAGATCGCTCGAATGAACTAATCCCTGTCTCTGCGGGAAGCAGCCTGGCATATGCAGCCCAGGCACCAGTGTCTGTCCCTGCTGGGAGTGGTCAGCCGGCGGCTGAGGGCTTCCCAAGAACCCTCCTTCCTATGCCTAGGGGGAGGGCAGGGAGGAGCCCAGCGAATACTGAGGGCACCTTGACACCCCCGGCCAGCAGGGGATCCTCCCGGCAAAGCTCCCCATCGCTGGAGTTGAGGCAGCTGGGACTGGAGAAGGAAATAAGGCTGAAAGAGCTAGAGTTGAGGCAGCAGGAACTGATGGAGGAGTGAGCAGAACTAGCAGAACAGGAAAAACAGAGGCAGCATGAACTGGAGGAAAAAGAGAAACAGAGGCAGCATGAACTGGAACTGGCGAGGCTGGGGGGCAGCGGGCCCCGGGCTGCGGTGAGTGAGGGGGGGGCCAGGACTGCGCGGAGCTTTGATAAGTGCATCCTGGCCCCGCGTAAGGAGCGGGAGGACATGGACTTCCTGGATGCCTTTGAGACGGCCTGCGAGCTGCACCAGGGGGATCCTGTGGACAGGCTCCGGGTTCTCACCCCCTTACTGGACCCCAAAGCTGTGGCATTGTACGGCCAGCTGGGAGAGGAGGAGAAAGGGAACTACGAACTACTCAAGCAGGCCCTGCTGCGCGAGTTTGGGCTGACTCCGGAGATGTACCGGGAGAGGTTCCAGAGTTAGGATAAAACCCCTGAGGTCTCCTATCTGCAGCTAGCCGTCCGCATGGAGGGATACGCCAGCAAGTGGGCAGATGGGGCCCAGACGAAGGGGGACCTGGTTAAACTGCTGGTACTGGAGCAACTGTATGAGCCGTGCCCATCCGACCTGAGGCTGTGGTTGGTGGACAGAAAGCCGGAGAACCCACGACATGCAGGGCGGCTGGCTGATGAGTTTGTGAAGAGCCGGTCAGGGTGGCAGGGAGGAGCCCCAAAGGAACAGGCCCGCCGCGATGCAGAGAGTGAGTCACCCTGGGACCTCCCATAGGGGAAAAATGGAGGACCCTCTCCCAAGGGGAACATCCGGCGTCAGGACCAACTGACCGGCTCGAGGGGACCCACGGGACATAGGCTGCTATCACTGTGGCCAAAGAGGCCACATTCGGACCCAGCGCCCCAAGCAAGGGGGGCTGACAGCTTATCAACTGTTCAGGAGGGAGGAGGGTCTCAGGCCAACTCCTCCGCAGAGCTGGATGCTCCGGACATCAGGTTTTCCGTTTACAGGGTGGGTGCAGGGCTGTCCCTGCAGAGCGAGTGCCTTGTTCCCCTGGAGGTGGATGGGAGGAAAGTCTATGGATACTGAGACACGGACGCTGAGGTAACGCTGGCCCGGCCCGAGGTGGTAGCTCCAGATCAGGTGATGCCCAACACCTACCTGACCCTGATGGGGGTGGGTGGAACCCCATTCAAGGTGCCCGTGGCAAGAGTACACTTGAAATGGGGGGACAAGGAGGTCCCCAAGGAAGTGGGGGTGCACCCCCATTTACCCACTGAGGTGTTAATGGGAGGGGACATGGAGAACTGGCCAAGCAACCCCCAGGGTGCCCTGGTCGTGACCCGTAGCCAGAGCCGGCAAGGGACACTGCGCCCTGACCTCGGGGAGGGTACCTTTCCCGAGGTGCAGGACCCTAACCTGGTGGGGAGGGAGTGCCCAGGGACACGTCTCAGGGAGGCTGAGGCCTCGGACCCAGCCGGTGAGAGAGAGCAGGTCTCCATCCCTGTCCCAGCTGCTGAGTTCCAGGCCGAGGTGCAGAAAGATCCCTCCTTGCAGAAGATAAGGGACCTGGCTGATCTCAGTGTGGTACCGACCATGGGGGGAGGTTGCCGGAAAAGGTTCCTGTGGGAGAAGGGATTCCTGTACCGAGAATGGGCTCCCCCGGGGGAAATGAAGTCGGGGGGATCAGGAGGCAGCTGGTGGTACCCCGGAAGTATCGCCGCCAGCTGCTGTGCTGGGCCCATGACATCCCCCTTTCAGGGCACCAGGGAATCCGGTGTACCCAGCAGAGGCTGCTATTGAACTTTTACTGGCCTGGGGTCTTTACTAATGTCTGGCAGCACTGCCACTCCTGTGACCCCTGCCAGAGGGTGAGGAAGGCCTGGGACAAGGGGAAAATGGCTGTAGGACCCTGGCCCAGCACAGAGGAGCCTTTCCAGAGGGTGGCCAAGGTAAAAAGGGGGGCTCTTAACCAAGAGAGCCCAAATCACAGCCCTCCAGACTGGAATGCGGGGGGAAGACCCCAGCCCAGCTTGAACCTCGGGGTATTGGGGTGGGAAAAGGGCATGGGCTGCATAAACCTTCCCACATGCGAACTACGAGTGCCATGGAGCACCCCCGACCTAAAGGGGGTGTGAAGCTGGAAGGGCCTTGTGTAATTCTCCCCCACGAAGGGGGGGATGCTGGGGCGTCCATGGGAATGTAGGTAGGTTCGAACTTCCCCAGGTCACTGGCCGGAGTGACCCCGCTCAGTTCGGTCTCGAAGGGGGGAGAGATGTGACGAACTGGGTCTGTTCTTAAGGTGCTCTTGGAATAGTGGGTAGGGAGTGTTGGCCTGGGATGGTGGCAGGGGAGTTTCGGCATTGGGGGATGGGAGACTGGCCTTGAGGGAGGATACCTGAGCATGTAACACGAGAACCCAGGACCGGGGTTGGGGGCCAGGTGACACCTCTGCCCGGGACACTGGACAAGGGCTGGGAGAGGAGCTGGGGGAGGCTGAGTGAGAGGCTGGAGGGGAGAGTTTCAGTTTGGAGCTGGCTGGGAAATGGAGAGAGGCGCCCTGACGGGCTTGGGTTTCCCAACGGGGCTGTGGCCTCCCTGGGGCCCCCAGATGGACCTAACTGAGGGGTCCTGTTGTCTGGCAAGCCCTGTCCTGGACTGTGTTCCTGTCGCCCAATAAACCTGCTGTGTTACTGGCTGGCTGAGAGTCCTGGTGAATCGCAGGGAGCCGGGGGTGCAGGGCCGTGTCTCCCCCACACTCCGTGACACACGCGCACTGGGGCTGGCACTGGTGCAGGCCTGGAGCTGGTCAGGCGTTTAGTGCATGCGGGCACGTCAGCTCTGCCACCGAGGCGCTGTCTGTACCGGGACAGATGAGCTGGAAGCACAGGGAGCAGCCGAGGGCCTCGCCCCGCAGGTGCTGGGTACCTCGGGCCCTGCTTGGAGACTGGGGTCCTGTTGGGTTGGTCCTGGGTCCCATCAAGGCTGAAGCTCTGCCCTCGGGGGAAGCCTGGAGCAGGGGGGGCGGGACCTGGAGTGTATGTGGGTGGAGCTTGGAGTGGGGGCAGGGAGAGCCTGGAGCAGGGGCGGGGGAGCCTGGAGCGGGGGCAGGGGACCTGCAGTGTACAGGGGGAGCTTGCAATGGGGGGTAGGGGGAGCCTGGAGCGGGGCAGGGGACCTGCAGTGTACAGGGGGAGCTTGCAATGGGGGGTAGGGGGAGCCTGGAGCGGGGGCAGGGGACCTGCAGTGTACAGGGGGAGCTTGCAATGGGGGGTAGGGGGAGCCTGGAGCGGGGGCAGGGGACCTGCAGTGTACAGGGGGAGCTTGGAATGGGGGGCAGGGGGAGCCTGGAGCGCGGGCAGGGGAATGCCCATGCACAGACCCCGGCTCTCGCCCCCTACAGGGCACAAGGCAGGACTGCGACAGTTCGGCCAGAGGCGGACGCAGCTCCAGCTGCTCCTTGTGGGCAGTGGGCACAGCCTGTGGCTGGGGTGTCCTGCTCCCCATCACCCTAATCTGTCTTTCCAGTGCCCCCCCCCATTCTCCTGCTGGGCACGGGCGGCTCCTGCCTCTCTGGTGCTAGGGGCAGAGTCCGGCCCCTGTGGGGCCGATTTCCTTAGCAGCGAAGGGGCTGCAGCCGGGGCAGTGGGAGGCCCGTGGGTCTGGGCCGTGCTGCCGGAGGAGGTGGTGCAGAACGGAGCAGTGCCCAGGGCTGCAGCGTAACCTGCTGTTGTCTCTGTTTCAGAGCCGCGTGCCAGGCGGTGGAGTAGCATGGGAGAGCCCTGGCCGAGGCATGGGCAGCGCTGAGGAGCCGGAGAGCCTGCAGCTGCTCGCACAGGAGGGGGCTGCCGAGGACGCGACGAGTGGCTACCTCCACCCCTCCCGCTGCGGGGCCGGCGCACTGGCCATGAGGAACTGCTGCGGCACCGAGGCCAGCGGCACCGAGCCCGGCAGCCAAGGCAGCACAGAGAGACGAGACGAGGCCCCCGCCATGGCCCAGCCGTCCTCGCCGGAGCCCGCGGCTGGCGGCCGGGCCTTGGCTCTCAAGGGCCCCGGAGCGGGAGCAGGGCCGTTGGAAAAGGGGGCCGAGCAAACGCCTCTGGCTGTGAGCTGCTTGGGACAGAATGGCGAGCGGAGCTCGGGCCCCTTGGCGCGGCCCGACGGCTCCGTCGTCCCCCAGGGCCCTCCAGCAGGGGTGGGCGCTGCCGTGGCCAGCCCGGGACCGTGCCTCAAGGGGCACAGCAAGGACCTGCCGAGCGCCCCGGCTGCTCTGAAACACGTTGCATTTCTTGATCCAGCCGACACAGACCCTGAGCCAGACGGTGCTGGAGCCGCCGCGGTCAGTCCGGAGCTGGGTCCGGTGCCTCGCACGTGCCTGCAGGACCGAAGCCAAGAGCAGCCTGGGGCCTGCAAGGGAGCTGTGTCCCGTTGGAGCGTGGGAGCCCCCGGCGCAGCGCCGTTGTCCGATGACGGCATGGGCACACCCTGTGGAGACGCTGGTGGGAAAGCACCTGCGTCTCTGGCAGAGGCCAAGGCCCAGCTGGGACCCCCGGCTGCCCCACGGCCAGGGGGCAATGGGGACATGGTGCTTCCTTCTCCTCCGGAAGCGACCAAGGAGTCCACCCCGGGAACGGAAGCAGCGTCAGGCCCGGGAACAAGGCTGGATGCAGGTTCGACCCCGTCAGCCCGAGCCAAGGAGACCAGTCCCCCTGCCCCTCTCTCCATCCAGAAAGCCGAGCCAGAGGCCCCCTCTGCTGCTGCTCCCAGCAAGTCAGGGGAGAGCCGGGCGGCTCCAGCTGAGGCCGAAGGGGGACCCGCCCCGCCCCAGAGCACTGCGGAGGGAAGCCCAGCTCAGGAGCCGCGACGAGCAACGGGGCCGGAGGTGGGGCCTGGGGAGGAGGCCGCTCGGGAGCCCCGGACTGTGGAGCTGCTCTCCAAGGCCTACTCGTTTGAGGTCACTCCTCCCCCACAGGACTCTGGGACTCAGGACACCGGGACACAGGTCGGCAGCCGAGTGTCGCTGGTGTCTGTGGCCATCAGCCCCATAAACCCCCCGGACGGGTCCTCGGCCTTCACCTTCCACAGCCGGGGCCAAGGCCCCTCAGGCCTGAAGAGCCCGGGCCCGGAGCTGAAGCCCTCCAAGAAGGATGCGGAGATGCAGGTCTCCATCCCAGTGGAGACCAGGTCTGTGGCCACGGGGCCCATGACGCCGGTGGCCAAGTCTCCCCAGGCATCCTACCCCGAGGTGCACGTGAAAGGGGCGCAGGAAGAGCCGCCCGAGCCCATCCGGGAAGTCTGCTGGGACGAGAAGGGGATGACGTGGGAGGTGTACGGCGCCGCCATGGAGGTGGAGGTGCTGGGCATGGCCATCCAGAAGCACCTGGAGAAGCAGATCGAGGAGCACGGCCGGCAGGTGGTGATGACGCCGCAGAGCACCCGGGCCAGCTCCATCAAGGGGGCGCCGCAGAAGGGGGAAGTCAAGCGGCCGCCCAGCATGTTCCGGGCACTTCTGCAGAGCGTGCGCCGGCCCCGCTGCTGCTCCCGGGCCGGCCCCGCCGTGGAGTGAAGCAGCCGCTCGCGCCCTGGCGAGCTGGGAACGGCAGCCCAGCCCAGGTCGTGGGGTTTCTCAGGCAATTCTGGGGGCTGGGGTCTTGCCCCTCTGGCCCCAGCCTCAGCAGCTCCAGGCACTTGGACCCCATGGTCTCCTGCTCATCCAGCCCAGACACTGGCCAGACTGCCCCTCCCCGAGCTGCACGCCTGGGCAGGGTGCGGCCTGCAGAGACTTCAGGCCCCAGCATGCAGTGCTCACCCCAGCTATGTCTGCTTCCATTGAGATGGAGCACTGCATGCTGGGACACGTAGTCCCCACACACTGCACCTTGGTCTGCAGGAGGGATTGGCTGCGATCTGGGGTCAGGCTGCAGCTGACGCAGCCGTCCCTCTGCTGGGCAACATCTGGGCACCCCTGGGTGGGGGCTGGGGTTTGTGCAGCGAAGCTCGTGATGGGAAGGCCAGAAGAAAAGCGGAAGGGGTGGGGGTGGTTGCGGGCCAGCCCTCGGGAGCGTGTCTGGCAGGGGGCGGCTCCTCGCCTTTCTCCGGGTCACAAGCTGAGTATCCCAAAGCACAAAACAGCACGGCCCAGGTGCTAAGGTCTGGCTCCCTGGATAGCGCCCAGTGCCCGGGGCTGAGCCCTGGCCGAGCCGGAGAGTCCTGATGCCCCTTGTGCGTTCTGGGGAGACTCCAGCTTCCCGTCAGCCTGGGCAGCTGGAACCAGCCGCGCTCTGCCACCCTGCAAAGCTGCAGTCCTGCTCTCCCCCGAGCCAGGCTCCCTGGGGAGGTGGTGCAAGCCTTGCAGTCAGGCTGTGCCCTGCTAGCCGGGCTGGCTTTGCCGGTGCCATGTATCGGCCTGTGGTTTGGAGAGACAAACTCCAGCCTCGCTCCGGTTCCTGAGAGGCCCCTGGCTCTGCAGCACAGCCCAGCTGCTGTCACCGACTCCCACCCTCGACTGAGCTCAGAGCTTTGCAGATGGGTGTCCTCCCCACACTGGCACGGGGAGGCAGCCTGTAGCCCTCTGCCCCAGCTCAGCCCCACCCTCCTCACACCGGAGCACCCGGGGGCAGGCGCCGCTGCGTGGTGCATCCCTGCTGCAGGTTTAACAGCTCCTGGAACCTCCCCAGCTCTCCCCAGCCCACTGCACAGGTGCTCAGTGGGCGTGCCAGGGCGGGGAGGCGTAGCTGCGCCTGCAGATGGCACAGGCCCTGGCGGCAGAGCTCAGGCCGCCCAATTGTCTCCTACCAAAGGGTTGTGAGTGGAGAAGCGCCGAGCCCTGGGCCCCTAGCGAGAGCCTTGGAGAGGAGAAGAGCTGGGTGGCAGGCCTTAGCCCTTGTGCCAGGGGAATGGCACCTGCCCAGCACACGGAGCGGCGTCTGCCACCCCCACACCAGGAGGGGCAGGCTCCCAGCAACTGGGTTTCTAGGGGGGAGTTTCAGGAGGACCCTGGGAGTCCAGCCCAAAACAAACCTGAACTCGTGGCTTACAGCCAAGCAGCTGGAGGGGCCAGTGGGGCTGGGCCAGGCCAGAGGGGCTAGTGCTGCCGGACCCAGTAACAGATGCCTGGGCCCAGAGCTGCGAGTGGCGGCCCAGCTGGGTGGGGGCAGGGGCCCAGCCTGCTGCCTTTGTTCTCACGTTGTCAGTCAGTCAAGGCAGGTCCCTCCCGCTCCCCCTTGGCTCAGCAGTGACCTGGCAGACGGGCCCTGGAATCTGAGCTGGTTCTGACCCGGCAGCTCAGGCTCACGTGCTCCGTTCTCGGTGGGATCCCAGCTCATCACGCTCCCGGCACCAGCAGCCAGGTGCCCCAGTGGGCTCCACAGAGCGGGGGGTGCGTCTTGGAGTCCAGGCCCAGGTGCCAAGGCCACAAACCAAGCCAATTGCCTGAGAAACCCAGACCACTGGGCAACGTTCATGTCCTGTCAGGGAATCCCTGTGGGTGCGTGTGGCTGTGGGTCCCTGTGTGTGCCGGTCCCTGTGTGGGCATATGTGGGTCCCTGCGTGTGTGTGCCTGTGTCTGTGTGTCCCTGCGTGTGTGTGTCTGGGTGTCCCTGCGTGTGTGTGTCACTGTGTGTCTGTGTGTGCATGTCAGTGTGTGTGTGGGGGCGTGGCTGTGCGTGTCCCTGCAAGGGGGGGGGACACAGCCATGCGCCCCTGAAGTCCACATGGTTTTCAGACCACAAAGGGGTTTGTTGGCACTTTTCACATTTGGGTTTTTCAGGGGAGATTTTATTGAACCGTGTTTGAATTTTCAGGCTTTTTAAAGGACTCATGCGGTGGCGTTTCCCCCCCAGAGCCGCTCACTCCGGTGGCGTGAGGAGCCGTTTCCTTTTCTTCCCTCTTCTACAAACTTCCGTCGTGGTGGGATTTCGTGGTTTGTCTCTGGAAACAAAGCAGGCAGGCTGAGCCCAGCCGAGTGCTTGTGTGTGTCGGGGGGGAGTCACAGCTGCTAGGACGCACCCCGGCCGGAGCTGGGGGCAGCACCCCCCCCCCCCCGCTGCTCCGACATTCACCCTGGCGAAGCCCACGCTGCAGTGGGGCTGGGGACAGAGCCTGCTGGTGGTTCCGGTGTCCAGCCCTCGCCCCCCATCCTCCCGGCAGAGCGAGCCCCCAGCACAGGGTGCTTGGGCCTCCTGCCCTGGTGCAGCTCGTAAAGCGACCTGAGCCAGAGCTGCCGAGTGGGAGCGCGGGTGGACGCGGGGCAAAGGCTGTGCCAGGGAGCTGATCCTGTGGGTGGTGGTGATCAGTGCCCTGAACCTGATGCAGGAACGGCTGGGGACTGGCCCAGGCAGGAGGGGGCCAGAGGAAGACGCAGAGGCGGCGTGTGGTGAGAAGGACCCGGCTGCTTCTCTCTGGGCTGGGTGCCCCTCAGGACGCACCCCACTGAGCCAGCGGGCTCTGCCCGGGGGGGGGAGAGAGCAGGGCTCAGGCCCAGCGTGGGGCAGGGCCCAGCCACTCAGGGCAGCTGGCCTGGTGCAGGTGGGCATGGCAGGAGTGTCTTCCCCCCGGACTGCCCAGCCCTGGAGCAGGCGTCCCCCTGCTTGTTCTGAGAGTCCTGCCGCTGAGGGGGAGGGGCCCGCTGGGGGGCACCTGGGGCCCAGAGGGCAGTGGGTGTTTGGTGCCCAGTTTCAGTGCCACGCACCAGGGTGTCCCGCCTGGGCAGGGGGGAGAGGGCACTGCCTTGCCCTGCAGGAGGCTCCAGGGCACGGGTGCAGCTGCAGGGTCACTTGGAGGCAGGTGCCTGCTGTGTCTCTCTCACCCAGGGGCACCTGGCCAGGCCATAGCCCAGCGCGGAGGCCCTGGTGCCCAAGGTGCCACCTGCTCTGCCAGGCCATGCCGCGAAGCCAGATGGTAGCAATTGAAGTAGGTGTCAATCATGTGACTTTCCCAGCCAATCAGCCTGCAGGATACCCTGGCCTGCCCCTACCCAGGTAATGGGTGTGTCCCATGTACATGAGGACCCACCTGGGCTCTTGGGCACCAGCTCTGCGCCGGGGGAGGAGCCCATCACGTTCCTGCCTCTCCAGCCAATCAACACACGGGGATCACTCACTGGGCTGAAGTACACCTTTTCAGCCAATCAGTGTACAGGATTCCCAGGCAGATGATTGGCCAGTGAGGGAGCACTTGATCCCCACAGAACAGTCCCGATTGGCTGGGGAGAGGCTGATTGTAGCTCCCACTGGCTGCAGCATTGGCCCAAGTAGCTGGGGGCAAGGGGGAGATGACCCCCCTGGACCCTGGTGCACCCCATGGTGCCAGCCACCGGTGCTGGCTTCAGTGATCCAGACTTGTGCCCATGCTGCCAGGCAGAGCCTGCCAGGGCCCAGCCGCTCAGGGCAGCGTTCCCAGAGCCATGTGGCTGAGGGGCGAGTTCACCCCGTTACAAGCACATTAACAAACCCCAAGTGCAAAGGGGGTGGGGGGCAGACATTGCTTCCCTGCCCCTCGCCTGGCCAGAGCACAGGTGCCTGGTGGCCCTGCTGGGGCGTAGGCACAGGGTGGGATAGGGGATGGCAGTGGGTCAGGTGTGTGTGGAGCATGGCACAGAGCTGGCCCAAGCCACTGGAGCTCTTTGCTGGTCAAGTCCCCGCCCCCCCCCCCGCCCTTGCTGTCCCACTGCCTGCAGCCTGTGCCATGGCCTGGCACTGCTCATCACGCTACAGGCAGGGGCGTTCAGTGGCAGCCCCACGGGCCGCACCTGGCACAGGGGGCTTGCAAAGCGGCAAGCCAAGGGGGCTGGCACACAGTGGCACCTGCTCTGTGATGCCTCAGCCAACAGCACAGGGGCACTGGGCCATGGCACCCAGTCCCACGCCCAACCTGTGCCCCCCACAGCAGAACGCCACCTGCTCATCCCCGAGTGCCAGGCAGCCGCGTGGGCAGGTCTGCGACGTGCCCCTGGCATAACAGCTCCCAGACAGGGCTGGGGGGGGGCATGTGCGTTTCCAGCAGGGGAGGGTCCCCACAATCTGCCTGCAGATCCAGCGGCGTTGGCTGGAGACGTGGCACAGCTGGCCTGCCCGCCTGGCGTGCTGGTCTCTGGACAGTGTTGGTGTGCCGCAGCGATCACAAGGACTGAGCCAGGCCAGGCGGCTGCCGGGACTTCGCCATTTACTTCTTCTTTTTCCTTGGTTTTTTGGGTAAAACTTGTGAACTTGGATGTTGGGTAATAAAACCTGGAAAACCTGCTCTGGAGGCCTTCCTTCCCCGGGGGGGGGGCACCGTCTTTCCTGGGCCCGGGGGGCGTCAGGCACTGCTCCAGGGAGCCGGCACGCCGCAGCGGCGATTGGCTTGGGGTTGTCTCATCCCCAGTGGCCCCCTGGGAGAAACGCTGCCTGCCTCCCTGGGGCACGGCCTGTTCGGCTGACGCTGCTCGGGCGCCTTTGGACACTGGAAAGTCTCTGAGCCGGCTTTGCAAATGCCCAGCCCCCGTGTGTGCCCTCCCCCACTGCACACCCGTGGGAGCCCTGCCTTGCCCAGCCCCCGTGTGTGGGGGGATTAGGGCAGCAAGCCCGTGCGTTGCACTTGGGCCAGGCTACCAGACCTCTATGCGGAAGTGTCACCAGGGAGCCCGGCAGTCGGGGCGGGTACTGCCAGGGGCATGGGCTGCAGCGGCTGAGCGCCACAGCAGGCCACACAGGCCTGGGCCAAGAATCAGGCTGTGCCAAGTGCAGAGGGAAGAGCCAGCCCAGCGTGTGCCAGGGTTTCCCCCTCCCCACCCCAGTCACCCCAGGCTGTCCCAAGCCAGGGCCCAGCAGGCTCCAGGGCCTGGCCTGTGCCTTGTCCTCCATTGCCCCACGCTGACCCCCAGCGTGTCACCCTGTCTGTAGCAGGGCGAGGCAGCGACACACACCCCAATGCCACCACTGCCCATGCTGGACCACCCCGCTCCCCACAGCCCTGCCCTGCTTCCCAAAGTCCCCTGCTAAGAGCCGCCAGCCACGTGAGCAAGGGGCCCAGACACCTCTGAGCCAGGCTGAGGGGTTTCCGACAGTCCAGGGGCTGTGCGAGGCCCCCCCAATGGGAAGGGGACTGCCAGCCCCAGGCTGGGCAGCTTTATTGGCAGGGACGGGCCATTACAGAGCCAGCAGGTCGCTCCAGCTCTCCGCGGGGATCTGCCACACGAGTCCCGCTGCGCTGTGGCCGCTCCTCCCCAGCACCAGCCGGGGGCTCTCACAGGTCCGTGGTGTCCAGGCAGGGGTTGCTGAAGGTGAAGGTTGCCCTGGTGGGGTCTCCCAGTTGCCGAGCTGGCTCGCTAGCCGGAGTCATGTGGTGGGCCTGCAGGGCGGCCGTCAGGGGCTCCTCACAGCCGCCCAGCTGCGCCGGAGCCCCCGCCCGACCCAGCTGGCGGAGGAGAGCGACAGGGAGTTGTGCGGCCACAGTGCACCCAGCAGAACTGCCCCGTGCCAGCCGCGAGCTGCACCCACGGCTACGGCATCCTCAGCGGCTGCACCGTGGGGAGCCAGGCTGTGAGCGAACGGAAGTGCCAGACCCAGGGGTGCCCCGCCCCACCCCTCCCTAGTCAGCTGGGGTCCTGGCTCCACCGAGCAGGCCGGTGTCTGACAGCTGCTGCGATCGTCAATTACCCCCACATGGTGCCGGCTGCCCCCCAGTCCTGGGCTCCCATCCCCACCTCCCCCTCAGCCTCCACCCCAGATGTGCTAGAGTGACGGCGCCACCAGGCCAGGCCACAACGTGGGCGCCAAAGCCAGGGAGCTGCCATGGCCATTGCCCACGGCTGGCATGGCGCGTGGTGGAGGCAGAGCTAATGCATGGCCAGAGCGGGGCAGAGCACGCTGCCACGCAGGCCATGCCCGCCACGGGAGACGTGGGCGCGGGGGCCACTCACTCACCTGCAGCACTGGGGGACCAGGGCTGCCCTCCGCCGGGTTCTCCACGATGTTTTCGTCCAGCGAGTTCAGGCTATGGGGGGGGGGGGGGGAGCAGCACAGATTAGCCAGGGTGCCGCTGGGCTGGGCAGTGCCCGTCCGGTCAGAGCGCCCGCCCGCGGGGCTGAGGGGACACCGAGGGCACAGTTTGGGCCCCCAGGCTGGGCCCCATGAGGGCTGGGGCACCACAACCCAGCCCCCTAAGGACACGTTCCCGGCCCACCTGGCGGCGTCGGCGTTGGAGTCCTCGTCAAAGCCCAGGTCCGAAGGGGCGTCCAGCATGAGATTGAGCACGGGGTTAGCCCTGGCGAGAGAACAACCAGGGGTGAGCAACACAACAACAGCACGGCCACACTCACCACAACCACGACACAACCACAGGCAGCACAACACCACAGCACGGCCACACTCACCACAACCACGACACAACCACAGGCAGCACAGCAGAACAGCACGGCCACACTCACCACAACCACGACACAACCACAGGCAGCACAACACCACAGCACGGCCACACTCACCACAACCACGACACAACCACAGCCAGCACAACACAACAGCACGGCCACACTCACCACAACCACGACACAACCACAGGCAGCACAGCAGAACAGCACGGCCACACTCACCACAACCACGACACAACCACAGGCAGCACAACACAACAGCAGGGCCACACTCACCACAACCACGACACAACCACAGGCAGCACAACACCACAGCACGGCCACACTCACCACAACCACGACACAACCACAGGCAGCACAGCAGAACAGCACGGCCACACTCACCACAACCACAACACAACCACAGGCAGCACAACACAACAGCACGGCCACACTCACCACAACCACGACACAACCACAGCCAGCACAACACAACAGCACGGCCACACTCACCACAACCACGACACAACCACAGGCAGCACAGCAGAACAGAACGGCCACACTCACCACAACCACGACACAACCACAGCCAGCACAACACAACAGCACGGCCACACTCACCACAACCACGACACAACCACAGCCAGCACAACACAACAGCAGGGCCACACTCATCACAACCACAACACAACCACAGACAGCACAACACAACAGCAGGGCCACACTCACCACAACCACAACACAACCACAGCCAGCACAACACAACAGCACGGCCACAGTCACCACAACCAGGACACAACCACAGCCAGCACAACACAACAGCACGGCCACAGTCACCACAACCAGGACACAACCACAGCCAGCACAACACAACAGCACGGCCACAGTCACCACAACCAGGACACAACCACAGCCAGCACAGCAGAACAGCACGGCCACACTCACCACAACCACAACACAACCACAGGCAGCACAACACAACAGCAGGGCCACACTCACCACAACCAGGACACAACCACAGCCAGCACAACACAACAGCAGGGCCACACTCACCACAACCACAACACAACCACAGCCAGCACAACACAACAGCACAGCCACAGTCACCACAACCACAACACCACCACAGCCAGCACAACACAACATAACCGCCACACTCACCACAACCACGACACAACCACAGCCAGCACAACACAACAGCACGGCCACACTCACCACAACCATGACACCACCACAGCCAGCACAACACAACAGCACGTCCACACTCACCACAACCATGACACCACCACAGCCAGCACAACACAACAGCAGGGCCACACTCACCACAACCAGGACACAACCACAGCCAGCACAACACAACAGCACGGCCACACTCATCACAACCACAACACAACCACAGACAGCACAACACAACAGCAGGCTCACAAACCAGGACACACACACAGCCAGCCAACACAACAGCACGGCCACACTCACCACAACCACAACACAACCACAGCCAGCACAACACAACCACAACCACAGCCAGCACAACACAACAGCACGGCCACACTCACCACAACCACAGCCAGCACAACACAACAGCACAGCCACAGTCACCACAACCAGGACACCACCACAGCCAGCACAACACAACAGCAGGGCCACACTCTCCACAACCAGGACACAACCACAGCCAGCACAACACAACAGCACGGCCACACTCACCACAACCATGACACCACCACAGCCAGCACAACACAACAGCACGTCCACACTCACCACAACCATGACACCACCACAGCCAGCACAACACAACAGCACGGCCACACTCACCACAACCAGGACACAACCACAGCCAGCACAACACAACAGCACGGCCACACTCACCACAACCACAACACAACCACAGCCAGCACAACACAACAGCACAGCCACAGTCACCACAACCAGGACACCACCACAGCCAGCACAACAACACAACCACAGCCAGCACAACACAACAGCCACACACACCACAACCACAACACACACACAGCCAGCAACACAACAGCACAGCCACACACACACACCCACAAACACACCACAACACAGCACACACACACACAGCACGGCCACACTCACCACAACCACAGCCAGCACAACACAACAGCACAGCCACAGTCACCACAACCAGGACACAACC
Source organism: Mauremys reevesii (assembly GCF_016161935.1). Lineage (NCBI taxonomy): Eukaryota > Metazoa > Chordata > Testudines > Geoemydidae > Mauremys > Mauremys reevesii. The sequence continues at coordinate 1,506,595 of NC_052630.1, forward strand.
ACAGCCAGCACAACACAACAGCATGGCCACACTCTCCACAACCAGGACACAACCACAGACAGCACAACACCACAGCACGGCCACAGTCACCACAACCAGGACACAACCACAGCCAGCACAACACAACAGCAGGGCCACACTCTCCACAACCAGGACACAACCACAGCCAGCACAACACAGAAACGTCCATGCACAGCCACACCGCAACAAGCGTGCAGCAGCCCAGCCCCCCGCCTGACGCACCCCGAGGCAGACACCCGGGACCCTGGCGGGGCACACGCGGCCGGAGGCCAGTCACATGCTGTTGGGCCACCCAGGGGGCCTTGGTGCCCAGTCGGGTGCAGCACGTGGGGTGGAAGCAGCTCTGGGCTTAGGAACGTCCACCACAAACATACTCCATGGCACTGCCACCCCCTCTCTGCTTCCCAGCGACCAGTGCTGGGGCATGTCACATCCCTGCCTCCACCCCCCTGGCCAGGCTGCAGCCCCAGCTCCCAGGGATGGGGGCCCAGGCAGGTCCCCCTCCTGCCGGCCAGGCTCACCCCTCAGCGTTGTATTTGTTTGTCCCGGGGATGGCCGGCCCCTGCTGGGCCACGCTGGCTGTCAGTGTGGACGCCACCTTCAGCGCTTTCATGGCCTTCAGCTTCCTCCTGTAGCTGCAAAAGCAAAGAGTGGGCGGGGTGAGCGACGGGCGTGGCGCCGAGGGCAGTGCTGGCTGGGGAGGACCCGGGGCCAGGCTGGCACCTGGCACGGGGTGGCACGGCAGTGGTACAGGACAGCACGGGCAGGAGCACAGCAGGAGCTATGGGGCGGGACAGGCAGGTGTCGGCAGGGCCGGGGGCCGAGGGGGGGGCGGGGGCTCTCATACCTCCGGCTGGTGGCCAGCAAGGCCAGCGTCATGATGAGGAGCAGCAGCACCAGACCCCCAGCCAGCCCCGCGATGATGCCAACCAGCTCGTTCTCCTTACTGGGCTCCACCACTGTCCCGGGGCCCTGGGTATAGAGACACGTCACCCCCTGCACCAGGACCCCACCGCTGCATAGGCTGTGCCACCCCCCAGAGGGGATCCAGCCAGCAGCCTGGTCACTGCTGAGGTGGTGGCAGTGTCAGAGGGACCCAGTGCTGCCTGCAGCGCGCCCACCTCCACCCGCCTCCTTCAGCTCCCCAGGACTCCATGGCAGCTGCACAGCGCCTGCGATACCCTCCCTGGGGCCAGCTAATAGCAACCCCCAGTGCAAATAGCCCATACCAGCCCCTTCCTCACCCCAGGGCACTGCCCTTACCCCATCGCGCGCCAGCATCCTCCACCCAGCCCTGTCCCATGCCACTGCCAGGTCAGCCATCCCAGCCCTCCCGGCACAGTGCACCCCCACTCCTCCTGGCTGGACCCCCAACTCTCTGCTGGGAGCTCGTCCTCCCCAGGGGAGCATCCCTCATCCCCGGTTCCCGGTCCCGTCCAACACGCAGCCTCCCCTGCCATCAGCCCCCTCAGGCCGTCTGCTCCGGCTCTCGGGGGGGGGCAGCCAGCAAACCTCTCGCTGCTCCCCTGCCCTCAGCCTTCCCCTGGGACACCCCCCCCCGCAGTGCCCCAGGCCCTGGTAGCTCCAGCTGACCCAGGCTGTCGCCAGGCTCCCCTAGGTACCCGGCCCTGATGCCCCCTCCAAACCCCGGGAGGAGGCGGCTGACACGATGTGCTGCTTTCAGCCATGGCCCTAAGGGGGCAGGTTCCCCACGCCCTGCCCTTCCTCCAGGAGGAGACAGCACGTCCCAGCCCGGCTGCCCCGGCTCCGCCACACTCACGATAATGGTCAGTCCCAGCTGGATCAGCTCGCTCAGCGCCTGCGGGTTGCTCTGGACCAGTCTGTTGAGGACACAACCCATATGTAAACCCCACTCATGCTGCTCCAGACGGCCCTTGCTTGGGCATCTCACCCACGGTGCCCTCCAGACCTCCGCCCATAGCGCCCCGCCACGGTGCCCCCCAGGCCTCTGCCCACGCCCCCCCCCCAGACAGCCCTCTGCACACACCCGCTGCTCACAGCACCCCCCCCACACAGACAGCCCTCTGCCCGTCCCCCGCCAGCTAACCCCACTCACATGCTGAGTTCGTTCACCCCCAGGGCCGTCCCGTTGCTGAACACGAAGTACGCCTCCATCACGGACTTCTCCTGGGCCCTGCGACGTGAGCCAGGAACGCGTCAATGCCAGCCCCAGAGCCTGGCCCTGCCACAGTCCAGCGGTGCCATCCCACACCCGTAGCCCCCAACCCAGCTCCCCGCACGTCCCGACTGCAGACACAGGGCCCAGGCCCAGCAGTCGCCAAGCACCCGGCCTTCGCCTGCCTTGTCGTCATCCCCTGCCAACCTCCCCCTCCCCATCAGCCTGCACCACCCCTCCCCCAGGATCCTGCCCCGGCCCCACGGCCTTGGCCACCCCCACCCAGCCTATGCCCTGCCCCCTTCTCACGCCTCGGGTACCTGGACGATCTGGACTGCGACGCATCTGCTGCGGACTGGATCACTGCCACGTAGACCGTTGTCCTGGTCGCCATCGTCAGAGCCCTGGAGCGAGCAGGGGGGAGCCTGGTACATGGGCTGTGCCCCACGCCCGCAGCCCCAGAGAGCCCCAGTCTAGCTGCCTCAGCCCTCCACTCGCAGGCCCGGGGGTGGGTAGACACGTGCCATTTGCCAGAGCCAGGTGGGGGCATCTGGTTCTCCCCTCCAACGTCACGGGTCAAAGCTGGTCCCGAGCGGGAGCACACCTGGGCACATGGTGCCCCAGGGGCCTTCCCCACTGGCCAGCAGCACCAGGTGGCTTGGGCATTCAGGGCCCCGCCGGTGCGGCCCGTGGCCCACGCAGCAAGGGGGCGGGGAGCTGCAGGGCTGATGGGAAGGTGGGACTGGAATAGTGGGGAGAGGTGGGCACTGAGCCTGCCACAGGGTCCTGGGCACCAACGGTCCCCTTTGGGGTGCACAGCACCGTGCCGTCTGCACACGCGCAGGGGAAATGGCCGCCAGGTGAGTGCAGACGTAGGTCAGGACATGTCAGCCCTGCAGGCTGCCCCGCCCCGTCTGCGCCCAGGGACCCCCTCACGCTTTGATCTTGTCCGAGTTCTCCTGCACTTCATTCACGGAGGTCGAGAAGACCAGCCGGACCCGGTAGCTCTGGTCCACGGTGAAGATCTGCAGTGGGGGGAAGGAGAGCCGGGGGTGAGCCAGGCCGGGTGTGGGCACGGTGCTGTGCCCAGTGTAGAACTGATACATGAAATTGTTTTTAATTGTTCACTTTATTAATGTAACTTCTGTTCACCATTCACTACACTTGCCTACATTGTAACTTCTGTTCACTGTTTGCCATATTGTAATTCAAACGCCATTTTAAAACGCTCACTCCATTTTGTAAAAGCTTCTTCCAACCTTCAGTTTTGCAAACCCTGCTGTAATCTTATTAGTTTAGTTTCGACGTGTGACTGAGGTATGGATGGATGATGGAATCAACCTCCAGCCCCAGCCTGTCCTGATGAAACAGAGTTCAAACCCCACCGGCTGAAGATGCAGACAAGAGCCCTAACAAAGTAAGCAGAGGCCACCCTAAACAGAAAAGGTGCAACAGAAGGAAGATCAAAGCCAGGTCCGAGGCTGAAAGTCGCCTGCAATTGACGGGTGATCAATCACCAAACCCAGAGGCAGCGGGACACAGCAAGACCTAGAGACTCTGGATTCCAACTAAAGCCTACAAAAAGGATGGGTGAGATGGGAGACTTTGGAGGGTAACATTCTGCTGCCGACATGGAAGGGCATCGGTGGCTGCCCAACAGTGACCCAGCTCGTCCTTGTGCCCAGCTTTCCTGGCCAGTTACCGCCACAAGCTACCAACTCAAGCTGCAAACTCAAGCTATGTCCAGGCCTGGTAACTATGCAGCAGCTGCAGAACATCTGATGGTGTGTGTGTGTGTATAAGAATTAAGATATTAGTTATTGGTCATAAATCAAATTGCCATCATAATAAATGTGGAATCTTTGTCTTGCCCCCTGAAAAGATCCTGTGTAGTTTTGTCTGTACAACCCCAGCGCTGGCCGCAGAGGGGGCCGGGAGTGTACTCACGTCCAGCACAGCCGAGGAGTTGAGCGACGGTGTCCCGCTGTCCTTGGCCTCCACCGTCACCTGGTACCGGCCCTTTAACGACCCATCCAGGTTGCTTGCAACTCTGTCAGGACAGCAGGGCGTTCAGACGCTCCCCACCCAACCCAGCTACCTGCCCGCTGCCCCCCAGGCCCAGCTACACCTGCCCCGCTGCCCCCCAAACCCAGCTACCCCTGCCCCACTGCCCCCCCAAACCCAGCTACGCCTGCCCCACTGCCCCCCAAACCCAGCTACCCCTGCCCCACTGCCCCCCCAAACCCAGCTACGCCTGCCCCACTGCCCCCCAAACCCAGCTACCCCAGCCCCCCAGGCCCACCAACCCCAGCCCCACTGCCCCCAAACCCAGCTACGCCTGCCCCACTGCCCCCAGGCCCAACTACCCCTGCCCCGCTGCCCCCCAGGCCCAGCTACGCCTGCCCCCCTGCCCCCCAAACCCAGCTACCCCTGCCCCACTGCCCCCAGGCCCAGCTACACCTGCCCCGCTGCCCCCAAACCCAGCTACCCTGCCCCACTGCCCCCAGGCCCAGCTACCCCTGCCCCGCTGCCCCCACACCCAGCTACCCCTGCCCCACTGCCCCCCAAACCCAGCTACGCCTGCCCCACTGCCCCCAAACCCAGCTACCCTGCCCCACTGCCCCCAGGCCCAGCTACGCCTGCCCCACTGCCCCCCCAACCCAGCTCCCCCTGCCCCCCTGGCCCAGCTACGCCTGCCCCGCTGCCCCCAAACCCAGCTACCCCTGCCCCACTGCCCCCCAAACCCAGCTACCCCTGCCACACTGCCCCCCAGGCCCCGCGACGCCTGCCCCACGGCCCCCAGGCCCAGCTACCCCTGCCCCACTGCCCCCAGGCCCAGCTACCCCTGCCCCGCTGCCCCCAAACCCAGCTACCCCTGCCCCACTGCCCCCCACCCCCAGCTACCCCTGCCCCCCAGGCCCACCTACCCCTGCCCCGCTGCCCCCCAAACCCAGCTACCCCTGCCCCGCTGCCCCCCAGGCCCAGCTACGCCTGCCCCACTGCCCCCCAAACCCAGCTACCCCTGCCCCACTGCCTCCCAGGCCCAGCTATGCCTGCCCCACTGCCCCCAAACCCAGCTACCCTGCCCCGCTGCCCCCAGGCCCAGCTACGCCTGCCCCACTGCCCCCAAACCCAGCTCTCCTTGCCCTGCTGCCCCCAGGCCCAGCTACCCCTGCCCCGCTGCCCCCAGGCCCAGCTACGCCTGCCCCACTGCCCCCAAACCCAGCTACCCCTGCCCCACTGCCCCCAAACCCAGCTACGCCTGCCCTACTGCCCCCCAGGCCCAGCTACGCCTGCCCCACTGCCCCCCAAACCCAGCTACCCCTGCCCCGCTGCCCCCCAGGCCCAGCTACCCCTGCCCCGCTGCCCCCCAGGCCCAGCTCTCTCCCTGCCCTGGCGTTACTGGATGCTGCCAACGTAGAGGTCCCCCTCAGCCGTCGTCGCCACCTTGAAGACACTGGTGAGGGTGTGGGAGGGCCCGTTGTCCTGGAGGAACAGGACTTTGGAGATGCTGAAGGTGATGGCTCCGCGTGGCCCCGAGTCGGCGTCTGTGGCCTGCGACAGGAGACCGGGCATGTCATGGCCCCACCGGCACAGCCCCCTGCTCGGGGCTGCACCCCGCAAGCCCCCAAGGGCCGCTGCCCCGGACCCACAGCCTCCTCACCTTGACCACAGCCACCGGCAGATCCACGGGGGAGACCTCAGGGACCACAACTGCGAAGGAGACAGGAAGACGGCTCAGTGGCGGCCAGCGCTCGGCTCGGCTCACAACGGCACACGGCAGCTGGCAGCTGCAGCCACCCTCTGCTGGAGCCCGCTGGGCAGCCCTGAGCTGGGCAAAACCGGGCACCTGCCAAGCTCACGGGGCTCCCGTGCCACCACTCGCATGCAGGGGCTGTAAGTGACGGGCACCCACTGCTGCACGGTGGGTGCCCCACCCTGCTCCCAAAGCTCGGCCCTGCCAGCGCTCAGGAGGCCTCGCTGGCTGGGCGCAGGGACTCGGCCTCACACCCACGCAGGGCCGCCCGAGCCTGCACTCTCACCGAAGGTGTCGTTGATGCGCAGGAACTCCGGGCTGTTGTCGTTCACGTCACTGATCAGGATCCTCAGTGTTGCTGCGAAGGACACGGAAGCGAGAGCCCTCGTCACAGATCAGGGGTCTCTGCAGCGCCCCCAGGCACCAGGCGCGTCTCCCAGCCCCGCCCCACAGGACCTTCAAAACCTTCCTCCGTCCATGTGCACCGATCGCTGCTGCTGCAGCCAGGGCAGCCTAGATCACCCCCCTCAGCCAGCATCCCACTCTCCAGAGCGCCCCCTGCACCCCACCCTCCAGAGCGCCCCCTGCTGGGTGGGGCCAGGGCCAGGGTACCCGGGATCACCCCCTCAGCCAGCACCCCACCCCCCAGCCCGCCCCCTGATGGGCGATGCCCGTGCCAGGGGACCCTGGATCACCCCCCTCAGCCAGCACCCCACTCTCCAGAGCGCCCCCTGCACCCCACCCTCCAGAGCGCCCCCTGCTGGGTGGGGCCAGGGCCAGGGTACCCGGGATCACCCCCTCAGCCAGCACCCCACCCCCCAGAGCGCCCCCTGCTGGGCGAGGCCAGGGCCAGGGTACCCGGGATCACCCCCCTCAGCCAGCACCGCACTCTCCAGAGCGCCCCCTGCACCCCACCCTCCAGAGCGCCGAGGTCCATCACCGAATCTCCTTCCAGTTGGTCAGCGGCAGCGGGTCCAGCAGCTTCCTGCTGCGCTCCATCCGCCTGGGCCCAGAGTACCCGGGATCACCCCCTCAGCCAGCACCGCACTCCCCAGAGCGCCCCCTGCACCCCACTCCCCAAAGCGCCCCCTGCTGGGCGAGGCCAGGGCCAGGGTACCCGGGATCACCCCCTCAGCCAGCACCCCACCCCCCAGAGCGCCCCCTGCTGGGCGAGGCCAGGGCCAGGGTACCCGGGATCACCCCCTCAGCCAGCCCCCACCCCCCACAGCGCCCCTGCTGGGCGAGGCCAGGCCAGGGTACCCTGGCTCACCCCCTCAGCCAGCACCCCACCCCCCAGAGCGCCCCCTGCTGGGCGAGGCCAGGGCCAGGGTACCCGGGATCACCCCCTCAGCCAGCACCCCACCCCCCAGAGCGCCCCCTGCTGGGCGAGGCCAGGCCAAGGGTACACGGGATCACCCCTCAGCCAGCACCCCACCCCAGAGCGCCCCTGCTGGGCGCGGCCAGGGCCAGGGTACCCAGGATCACCCCCTCAGCCAGCACCCCACCCCCAGAGCGCCCCCTGCTGGGCGAGACCAGGGCCAGGGTACTCGGGATCACCCCCTCAGCCAGCACCCACTCCCCAGAGCGCCCCCTGCTGGGCGAGGCCAGGGCCAGGGTACACGGGATCACCCCCTCAGCCAGCACCCCACCCCCCAGAGCGCCCCCTGCTGGGCGAGGCCAGGGCCAGGGTACCCGGGATCACCCCCTCAGCCAGCACCGCACTCCCCAGAGCGCCCCCTGCTGGGCGAGGCCAGGGCCAGGGTACCCGGGATCACCCCCTCAGCCAGCACCCCACCCCCAGAGCGCCCCCTGCTGGGCGAGGCCAGGGCCAGGGTACCCGGGATCACCCCCTCAGCCAGCACCCACCCCCCAGAGCGCCCCCTGCTGGGCGAGGCCAGGGCCAGGGTATCCGGGATCACCCCCTCAGCCAGCACCCACTCCCCAGAGCGCCCCCTGCCAGCATCACGCGGGGGGCAGCGGGAGGCGAGGCCGTGAGGCCAGCCCCACCGTTGTTGCTGTAGCGGTTGCCCTCCTCGGTGCGTGTGTCCTCCACGCGCAGGGTGATGGTTGCCAGGTCGCACACCTCGTAGTCGATCTGTGAGCTGTTGAGGAAGACGGAGCCGTTGGGCTCCAGGTAGAACCAGTCCTGGCACACGCGGCCCGCAGCCCCCGCGCCCTTGTAACAGGCCAGGCCCAGCTCCTGGAAGTGCAGCGAGTGGTTGGTGTCCAGGTCGGAGGCCTGCAGGGTGGTGAGCAGCCCTGGCTGGGCGTCCTCGGCCACGCTCAGGTCCTGCAGCAAGGCCGGCTCCAGGGTGGGTGGCTCGTCGTTCACGTCCAGCACCAGCACCCGCACCGTGGTGGGCACCACATTGAGGGCATCGCCGGTGCCCGTGTTCTCCGCCTGCACCGTCAGGTTGAAGTGCGCCGGACTGAGCTGGTCGTAGTCCAGCGCCACGTCGGGGTCCAGGGACAGGTTGCCCCGGTACTGCCCCGGGCCCAGGCGGATGGAGCGCAGCAGGAAGCTGCTGGACCCGCTGCCGCTGACCAACTGGAAGGAGATTCGGTGATGGACCTCGGTCTGGTCCGCGTCCTCTGCCTCCACGCTGCCCACGAAGGCGCCTGGGGACGGGAAACCAGTGAGTGGCGCCCTGCCCTGACGCTGGACTGACCGCGCCCCCCGGTGCCCCCTGCCCACCCCTGCTCTGCCGTGGGACTGACCGCGCCCCCCGGTGCCCCCTGCCCACCCCTGCCCTGCCGCTGGACTGACCGTGCTCCTCGGTCCCCCCCCCGCCTGCCCTGACGCTGGACTGACCACGCCCCCCGGTGCCCCCTGCCCACCCCTGCCCTGCCGCTGGACTGACCGCGCCCCCAGGTGCCCCCTGCCCACCCCTGCCCTGACGCTGGACTGACCACGCCCCCCGGTGCCCCCTGCCCACCCCTGCTCTGCCGTGGGACTGACCGCGCCCCCAGGTGCCCCCTGCCCACCCCTGCTCTGCCGTGGGACTGACCGCGCCCCCAGGTGCCCCCTGCCCACCCCTGCCCTGACGCTGGACTGACCGTGCTCCTCGGTCCCCCCCGCTCCTGCCCTGACGCTGGACTGACCACGCCCCCCGGTGCCCCCTGCCCACCCCTGCTCTGCCGTGGGACTGAACGCGCCCCAGGTGCCCCTGCCCAGCCCTGCTCTGCCGTGGGACTGACCGCGCCCCGGTGCCCCTGCCCACCCCTGCTCTGCCGCTGGACTGACCGCGCCCCGGTGCCCCTGCCCACCCCTGCTCTGCCGTGGAACTGACCGCGCCCCAGGTGCCCCCTGCCCTGCCGTGGGACTGACCGCGCCCCAGGTGCCCCTGCCCTGCCGTGGGACTGACCGTGGGACTGACCGTGCCCCCCGGTGCCCCCTGCCCTGCCGGGGGACTGCCCGCGCCCCAGGTGCCCCTGCCCACCCCTGCTCTGCCGCGGGACTGACCGCGCCCCCCGGTGCCCCCCGCCCACCCCTGCCCTGCCGTGGGACTGACCGCACCCCCAGGGGCCCCCTGCCCACCCCTGCCCTGCCGCTGGACTGACCACGCCCCCAGGTGCCCCCTGCCCACCCCTGCTCTGCCGTGGGACTGACCGCGCCCCCCGGTGCCCCCTGCCACCACTGCTCTGCCGTGGGACTGACCGCGCCCCGGTGCCCCTGCCCACCCCCCTGACGCTGGACTGACCGCGCCCCAGGTGCCCCCTGCCCCTGCCCACCCCTGCTCTGCCGTGGGACTGACCGCACCCCAGTGCCCCCTGCCCACCCCTGCTCTGCCGTGGGACTGACCACGCCCCAGGTGCCCCCTGCCCACCCCTGCTCTGCCGTGGGACTGACCGCGCCCCAGGTGCCCCTGCCCACCCCTGCTCTGCCGTGGACTGACCGCGCCCCAGGTGCCCCTGCCCACCCCTGCTCTGCCGTGGGACTGACCGTGCCCCCAGGTGCCCCCTGCTCAGCCGTGGGACTGACCACGCCCCAGGTGCCCCCTGCCCACCCCTGCTCTGCCGTGGGACTGACCGCGCCCCAGGTGCCCCTGCCCACCCCTGCCCTGCCGTGGAACTGACCGTGCCCCTCGGTCCCCTCCTGCCCTGACGCTGGACTGACCGCGCCCCCCGGTGCCCACTGCCCACCCCTGCCCTGCCGCTGTCCTGCCCACGTTCCGCACTGCCCCCTGCCCGCCCCACCTCTCCCCACCCCACCACTGGACTGACAGCGCCCCCTGCCTCCCCACTCAGTCAGCCCTGCCCAGACCCCCTTGGCCGGTTGCTGGGATTCAATGCGCCCCACAAGTGCTCAGCCGCAGGCGGCCCCCGTACCTGCCAGGCCCTCCCGCACAGAGAAGGTGTAGGGCTCATTGAGGAACACGGGCGCGTTGTCGTTCACGTCCTGCGGAGAGAAACCCAGGCCACTAGTCTGGGCCCAGCACGGTGCCCAGCTGGGCGAGGGGCAGACGTGTGCCCGCACTCAGCCCTGGGGCTGGGAAGGGGGAGCAGCTTCCAGCCCAGCGCGGGCCCCGGAAATATTCTCACAGCTCCCCTTCCCCTTCCCCCCCCCCCGAGCCTGCTGCCCCCCCAGGCCGGCCGGGAGCCCCCCCCGAGCCTGCTGCCTCCACAGCCCGGCCGGGAGCCCCCCCCCGAGCCTGCTGCCCCCCCAGCCCGGCCGGGAGCCCCCGAGCCTGCTGGCCCCAGCCCGGCCGGGAGCCCCCGAGCCTGCTGCCCCCAGCACAGCCAGGAGCCCCCAGCCTGCTGCCCCACCAGCCCGGCCGGGAGCCCCCGAGCCTGCTGCCCCCAGCCCGGCCGGGAGCCCCCGAGCCTGCTGCCCCCAGGCCGGCCGGGAGCCCCCCCAAGCCTGCTGCCCCCCAAGCCCGGCCGGGAGCCCCCCCCGAGCCTGCTGGCCCCCCAGCCCGGCCGGGAGTCCCCCCCTGAGCCTGCTGCCCCCCCAGGCCGGCCGGGAGCCCTCCCCGAGCCTGCTGGCCCCCAGCCCGGCCGGGAGCCCCCAGCCTGCTGCCCCCAGCCTGGCCAGGAGCCCCCAGCCTGCTGCCCCCAGCCCGGCCGGGAGCCCCCGAGCCTGCTGCCCCCAGCCCGGCCGGGAGCCCCCGAGCCTGCTGCCCCAGGCCAGCCAGGAGCCCCCAGCCTGCTGCCCCCAGCCTGGCTGGGAGCCCCCGAGCCTGCTGCCCCCAGCCCGGCCGGGAGCCCCCAGCCTGCTGCCCCCAGCCCGGCCAGGAGCCCCCAGCCTGCTGCCCCCAGCCCGGCCGGGAGCCCCCCCAGCCTGCTGCCCCCCCAGCCCGGCCGGGAGCCCGGTTACCTCCACGATGATGGTGACGTTGACGAGGGAGCTGAGCTGTGGCACGCCCAGGTCGTGCACCCGCACGGTCACCACCACCTTCCCCTGCAGCGCCTGCTCCATGGCCTCGCGGTCCAGCGCCCCCAGGCTGTGCAGCACCCCCGTGGCGGGGTCGATGGTGAAGTTGGCGCTGAAGGCCCCGGGCTCCAGCTGGAAGCGCAGGCGGCTGTTGTTGGTGCCGGGCTCGTCGTTGTCAAAGGCCTGGAAACGAGGCCGCCAGAGGGATCAGGGTCGGACTCAGGGACTCCCCACAGATCTCCCACCGCCCACCCCACAAGCCCAGCAGCTCACGGTGCCTCATGCCTGGGAACCTGTCACCATCCCGCCCAGCCACCCTTGGCCTCCAGCGGGCGTGAGGGGCCAGGGGGCTCCCCACAGCCCCGGGGAAGCCCCAACACCCCCCATTAAAGGAGCCTCATTAGACGGCCCCAGGGTGCAGCTGAAGGGGCTGGCTGGAAGGTGCCAAGGGCCGGCTAGTCCCCTGGAGAAATGGGGCAAGGGCATCGGCCCCCAGGGCTCATCCCCACCTGGATCTGGACGCTGATGTTCTCCTGTTCCTCGTTGACGAAGATGTTGTAGGAGCCGCTGACGACTGGGGCGTTGTCGTTGACGTCCTGCAGGGTGATCTCGAGGTAGGTGGAGCCGGTCATGTTCCCCCCGTCCACGGCCTGCAGGGTGACGTAATAGACCGAGCGGGTCTCGCGGTCCAGCAAGCTGCCGTTCCGCACCAGCACCTCCCCGCTGCTGGCGTTCACCGCAAAGATGTCCAGGCTGTGGGACATAGAGTGACCAGGTGTCCGGTTTTCAACCAGGACAGGGACCCTGGCGGCTCCGGTCAGCACCACTGTCTGAGCCGTTAAAAGTCCGGTCAGCGGCGCTGCGGGGCTAAGGCAGGCTAGTCCCTACGTGTCCTGGCTCTGCGATGCGCCCCGGAAGTGGCCAGCAAGTCCGGCTCCTAGGTGGGGGGGGGGGCACAGGGCTCTGCACGCTGCCCCCGCCCCGAACACCAGCTCCGCAGCCAATGGGAGCTGCAGGGGCGGTGCCTGCGGGAGAGAGCAGTGTGCAGAGCCGCCTGCCGCGACTCCGCCTAGGAGCCAGACCTTCCGGGGTGCAGTGTGGTGCCAGGACAGGCAGGCAGCCTGCCTTACCCCGCTGCACCACTGACCGGGAGCGAGCAGAGGTAAGCCTGTGCCCCAACCCCGAGCCCCAAACCTCTGCCCCATCCCTGAACCCCCCCAAACCTGGAGCCCCCTCCTGCACCCCAAAGCCCTCATTCCAGGCCCCACCCCAGAGCCTGCATCCCCAGCTGCAGCCCTCACCCCCTCCCACACCTCGATCCCCTGCCCCAGCCCCGTGAAAGTGAGAGAGGGAGAATGTAGTGAATGGGGGCGGGGCCTCAGGGAAGGGGCGGGGCCTCAGGGAAGGGGCGGGGCTAGGGTGTTTGGTTTTGTGCGATTAGAAAGTTGGCAACCCTAGTGGGATGGACCGACAGACAGACCTGTCCATAGGCGCCGCCTCCGCCTCCCTGCTCCAGCTCACCTCCGCGAGCGCGCCGCCGCGTCCCGCTTCTCCCCCCTCCCTCCCAGCGCTTGCGCCACAACAGAGCTGATTGGCGGGGCAGGGAGGGAGGGGGGAGGAGGGGAGACGCGGTGTGCTGGGGGAAGAGGCGGGGCCGGGACGGGGATTTGGGGAAGGGATCCAATAGGAGCAAGGAGGGGGCGGAGTTAGGGTAGGGACTGTGGGGATGGGGTTGGAATGGGGGCGGGGCCAGGGGTGGGGAAAGGGGCGGGGGGGGCATGGGCACCCACCGGCGCCTAGAAAGTTGGCACCTCTGGACCCGTCCGTTCCCGGCACGCCGGGCTGGAGGCAGGTGGGGTCCCTGGGCCCCGCCGGGCACAGTCCCACCAGCCCCTCCGGAGCCTGGCCAGGACCTGCCCGCGGCAGTGAGGGGCGCGGCAGGGTACGTACATGCTCTCGGGCAGCAGCCTGTAGGTGATCCTGCCAAAGCTGGCACTGTCCGGGTCAGTGGCCTGCAAAAGCCAGAAGGGCCCGTTGGTCACAGCAGCAGCAGGGCCCAGCCCCTGGGGGGCCGTCAGGGGGGCTGGGCCCCAGCCAAGGCCCCCAGTGCCTGCCACAACCCCACCCCCTGCAGGTGCCCCACAGTGCCACCGCCCCGCGGGCTCCCTCACCGTGATGATGGAGATGACGGTGCCCGCTGGGCTGTTCTCTGGCACCTGCAGCCGGTACATGTTCTGCCCGAACTCGGGGCTGTGGTCGTTGATGTCAAACAGCTGGATGGTCACTGTGGCAATGGAGCAGCAGTTGCCGGGGTTCCCGGTGTCGTTGGCAACGATCTGCAGCATGGGGAAGGGACCACGTCACCCCCAAGCCCACGTCATAGGTGCCAACTTCATGGGTGCTCCGGGGCTCTGCACCCACTGGCAGCTCCCTACCCGCCCCGCCTCAACTCACCTCCGCCTCTGCTCTGCCTCCGCCTCCTCCCCCGAGCGCGCCGCCGGGTCCTGCTTCTCCCGCTTCCCTCTCAGCGCTTGCGCCCCTGGGGGGGAGGAGGCGGGGCCGGGGCGGGGATTTGGGGAGGGGTCCAAGAGGGGCAGGGAGGGGCGGAGTTGGGGGAGGGATTTTGGGGCAGGGGTGGAGTCGGGGTGGGGCTAGGCAGGGCCGAGGGCGGGCACAAGCACCCACCAGCGCCAAAAAAAGTTAGTGCCTGTGAACTGCGTCTCCCTAAAACCTGCTGAGCATCCCCCATACTCGGTGGAAGGGACCGTGTCTGCCCCGTCGCCCCCATCCCCCTGCTGACCCCACAAGCCATCTTTGGGGCTGCCTGTTGCTGAGCTCAGGGGAATGAGGCTGGAGCTGCCCTGCCCACGCTGGGGACCCGCCCGCCCGACCCACAGAGCAGGGATGGCTCCCCCACTGCAGCGACGCAGGTCCCGGCCCCCTGGGGCAGCTCGGCCCAATGTTGCCAGGCACAAAGGAGGATGGTCGGGCAGCCCCGAGGGGGTGAGGCGGCACCTCCCCACCTGCCCAGCCCAATGGGACACAGCCCCCCTGCAGCGCTCAGCGTAGGCTGGAGACGGCAGCTGGCTGGGCCCAACGCTCCCCCAGCCTGGCTCCCGGGGCCTGGCCCCCTGCACCCTCCGGGGCTCTCACCTCTACTGTCATCACATGAACCCGCTCGTAATCCACGGTGCTGGGGTCCTGCACCAGGACCTGCACCGCCCCCGTGCCCGTGATCCTCGTGGGCGAGATGGAGAAGGAGGCGGCGTCTGGGCCCTGCAGCCGCAGCTCAAAGGCGCCATTGGAGCCCTGCCCGGGAGAGAGGAGGGCGAGAAACCCAGCAGCTGGGGGCCTGCTCCACACCGGCCAGACCCCACAGGGGAGCAACTGGGTCAGGCACAGGTCCCGATCCTGACCCCCAGCCCCCGCTACCCCAGCCCTGCCGATCCCCCCGATCCTGAGCCCCAGCCCTGCTGATCCCCCCGATCCTGACCCCAGCCCCCGCTACCCCAGCCCTGCCGATCCCCCCGATCCTGAGCCCCAGCCCCCGCTACCCCAGCCCTGCCGATCCCCCCGATCCTGAGCCCCAGCCCCGCTACCCCAGCCCTGCCGATCCCCGATCCTGAGCCCCAGCCCCGCTACCCCAGCCCTGCCGATCCCCGATCCTGAGCCCCAGCCCTGCTGATCCCCGATCCTGACCCCAGCCCCGCTACCCCAGCCCTGCCGATCCCCGATCCTGAGCCCCAGCCCCGCTACCCCAGCCCTGCCGATCCCCGATCCTGAGCCCCAGCCCCGCTACCCCAGCCCTGCCGATCCCCCCGATCCTGAGCCCCAGCCCCCGCTACCCCAGCCCTGCCGATCCCCGATCCTGACCCCAGCCCCGCTACCCCAGCCCTGCCGATCCCCGATCCTGAGCCCCAGCCCTGCCGATCCCCAATCCTGAGCCCCAGCCCCGCTACCCCAGCCCTGCCGATCCCCGATCCTGAGCCCCAGCCCTGCCGATCCCCAATCCTGACCCCCAGCCCCGCTACCCCAGCCCTGCCGATCCCCTGATCCTGACCCCAGCCCTGCTGATCCCCGATCCTGACCCCCAGCCCCTGCTACCCCAGCCCTGCTGATCCCCGATCCTGACCCCAGCCCTGCCGATCCCCGATCCTGACCCCAGCCCCGCTACTCCAGCCCTGCCGATCCCCGATCCTGACCCCAGCCCCGCTACCCCAGCCCTGCCGATCCCCGATCCTGACCCCAGCCCCTGCTACCCCAGCCCTGCTGATCCCCGATCCTGACCCCAGCCCTGCCGATCCCCGATCCTGACCCCAGCCCCGCTACTCCAGCCCTGCCGATCCCCGATCCTGACCCCAGCCCCGCTACTCCAGCCCTGCCGATCCCCGATCCTGACCCCAGCCCCGCTACCCCAGCCCTGCCGATCCCCGATCCTGACCCCCAGCCCCCGCTACCCCAGCCCTGTCGATCCCTCCTATCCTGACCCTCAGCCCTGCTGATGACCCTAATCCTGACCCCCAGTCCCCGCTCTCCCAGCCCAGCCGATCCCCTCAATCCTGATTCCGCAGCCCTGCCGATCCCCCCAATCCTTGGCTCCAGCCCTGCCAGTGGCCCTGATCCTGATCCCCAGCCCCCGCTCTCCCAGTCCGGCCGATGCCCCTTGATCCCACCCCACAGGGTGGTGGATGCCCAGGGGCAGGGGGCAGCCCAGCAGCGCCCACCTTGTCAGGGTCGTGGGCCACAATGCGGAGGCCGCCCACGGGCACCCTGGCAGAGGAATGCTCCTCGAGGGAGCCCTCGAAGCTGCTCTGGGGGCTGGCAGCAAAGTCGCAGGCGGGGAGCTCGCAGTCGTAGAACTGGGGCGTGTTGTCGTTGACATCGGTCACCTGGATGGTCACCGTGGTGTTGGCCTGAGCCACCTGCCCGTAGATGTCCAGCTTCTCCTCCTGCGCCTGGGGGCAGAGAGGATGGGCCAGGTCAGGCAGGGGCAGCAGGGGGGTGAGGGGTCAGGGGAAGGGAGGATGGGATGGGTCAGACGAGGGCCGGGGCACTGGCACTGGCACTGGCAGCTGTGGGGCCAGTGGCACTGCGGGGGATGGGTCAGGTGGGGGCCAGGGGCACCGGAGGGGGACGGGTCAGGTGGGAGGCTGGGGCACCAGGGGATGGGTCAGGTGGGAGGCCAGGGACATGGGGGTGGGGATGGGTCAGGTGGGGGCCAGCGGCACTGCGGGGATGGGTCAGGCTGGGGGCACCGGAGGGGGATGGGTCAGGCTGGGGGCCAGTGGCACTGCGGGGGATGGGTCAGGCTGGGGGCCAGGGGCACCGGAGGGGATGGGTCAGGTGGGGGCCAGGGACATGGGGTGGGGGGATGGGTCAGGTGGGGGCCAGGGACATGGGGTGGGGATGGGTAAGGTGGGGGCCAGGGGCACCGGGGGATGGGTCAGGTGAGGCCGGGGGCACCGGGGATGGGTCAGGTGGGAGGCCAGGGACATGGGGGTGGGGATGGGTAAGGTGGGGGCCAGGGGCACCGGGGACGGGTCAGATGGGAGGCCGGGGGCACCGGGGGGGGACGGGTCAGGCTGGGGGCCAGGGGCATGGGGGGTGGGGGGGATGGGTCAGGTGGGGGGCCAGGGACATGGGGGTGGGGGAGAGGGGTCAGGTGGGGGGCCAGGGGCATGGGGGTGGGGGGGATGGGTCAGGTGGGGGCCAGGGACATGGGGGTGGGGATGGGTCAGGCTGGGCGCCAGGGGCACAGGGGTGGGGATGGGTAAGGTGGGGGCCGGGGCACCGGGGATGGGTCAGGTGGGGGCCAGGACGTGGGGGTGGGGATGGGTAAGGTCGGGGCCAGGGGCACCGGGGTGGGGATGGGTCAGGCTGGGGGCCGGAGCACGGGGTGAGGGGATGGGTCAGGTGGGGGCCAGGGACATGGGGGTGGGGATGGGTCAGGTGGGGGCAGGGGCACGGGGGGTGAGGGGGATGGGTCAGGTGGGGGGCCAGGGACATGGGGGTGGGGGGCATGGGTCAGGCTGGCGGCCGGGGCACGGGGGGTGGGGGGATGGGTCAGGTGAGAGGCCAGGGGCACTGGGGGGGGGGAGGGGGGGGCAGGGCTCATGGCTGCCTCCTACTCACCTGCACCTCCAGCAGCACCTCCTCGCTGGGCAGCTGCTCTCTGTCCAGGGCGCTGCGCACCGTGATGGTGCCCGTGGCGAGGTCGATCGCAAACGGCACGCCGGTACCTGGGCAGGGGGGAGGAGAGCTGAGGGCTGGGTGCCCGCTGGCCACGCGGGCTGGGGAATGGGGCACTGGGGGGGCGTCGCCAGCCGGGACTGGCCAGAGCCACTGGCCAGACATGGCCCCAGCACTCAGGGACCTTCCCCTGGGGGATGGCACCCGCTGAGTGCATGGGGCCCCAGCACCTTCCGCCCCGGCCCCACAGCCGAGCTGGGCAGGGGGCTGGAGAACAAGGCCCCCCCGCCCAGGCGGCTCCCTGCTCCAGGCGCGTGGGTCCCAGCGCTGCTGGGGTTTGGCGCAGCTGCCCCTGCCGTGACGGAGGGCGGGATGCTGGTACCCCGTGGGCCAGGGCACGACACCCAGGGCGGGAAGCCGGGCCCAGCCCCGGGGGCAGGAGACGCTGCAGGCGGGTTCGCTGGGCCTCCCCTCGCACCAGCCCGGGAGCCTGGCCTGGCTCAGCACCCTTGGGTCTGTGATTAGCTGAGCTAGGCCCCCAGGCCAATGGCGCCCAGCGGCTCGCCCACCGCTCAGGAGCCACCAGCCCGGCACAGAGAGAGGGGACATGGCCCCTCATTGCTGCACACGGCTGGGCCTCTGCTAATGCCCCAACGGCCATCCTGCCCTCACCCCCAACTCAGCCCCTCAGAGTGACTGCCCCAGCCCCCAGCCTGCCCCCCAACTCAGCCCCTCGGAGTGACTGCCCCAGCCCCCCAGCCTGCCCCCCCCCTCCGCCCCTCGGAGTGCCTGCCCCCGCCCCCAGCCTGCCCCAACTCAGCCCCTCAGAGTGACTGCCCCAGCCCCAGCCTGCCCCCAACTCAGCCCCTCGGAGGACTGCCCCAGCCCCCAGCCTGCCCCCAACTCAGCCTCAGAGTGACTGCCCCAGCCCCCATCCTGCCCCCAACTCAGCCCCTCGGAGTGACTGCCCCAGCCCCCAACCTGCCCCCAACTCAGCCCCTTGGAGTCACTGCCCCAGCCCCCAGCCTGCCCCCAACTCAGCCCCTCGGAGGACTGCCCCAGCCCCCAGCCTGCCCCCAACTCAGCCCCTCAGAGTCACTGCCCCAGCCCCCAACCTGCCCCCAACTCAGCCCCTTGGAGTCACTGCCCCAGCCCCCAGCCTGCCCCCAACTCAGCCCCTTGGAGTCACTGCCCCAGCCCCCAGCCTGCCCCCAACTCAGCCCCTCGGAGTGACTGCCCCAGCCCCCAACCTGCCCCCAATTCAGCCCCTCAGAGTGACTGCCCCAGCCCCAGCCTGCCCCCAACTCAGCCCCTCGGAGTGACTGCCCCAGCCCCAGCCTGCCCCCAACTCAGCCCCTCGGAGTGACTGCCCCAGCCCCCCAGCCTGCCCCCCAACTCAGCCCCTCGGAGTGACTGCCCCAGTGCCCCAACTGCCCCCATGCACCCCACATTCCCAGATGTGTTGGCATGAGCGCCCCCGGAGAGGGAGCCGAAGGGAGCCCCTGGCCTGCCCCCTCCCTGCCCCCCAGCATCACTCACTCAGGAGGCTGTAGTTGAGGGCGTAGTTCACGCCCTTGTCTCTGTCGATGGCCGACACGGTCAGCACCGAGGTCCCCTGGAACGAGGAGCCTGGTGAGGGTGGGGCCCGCTGTACACCCCATGCCGGCTTTGCTACCACCATCCTCTGCCCAGCTCACCCCCTCCCGTGGGCCCCGCGATCCCCTGGCTGCAGGACCATCGCAGACACCCCGGCTCCCCACAGCATCCTCGGGCCCATGGGCAGACAAGAGCCGCTGACACCCGCCAATCAAGGGCAGCGCCAAGGGGGACCCCCTGACATCACTGTGCTCCATGGCAACAGGCGGTGATGTCATGAGCGCCCAGGCTCTGGCCGGGGGGAGGGCACTGGGGCGGAGCAGGGGGCAGGCACCCCCTTACCAGGGGGCAGTTCTCGGGCACCGAGCCCACGTAGGGCTCGTTCAGGAACTGCGGGGCCAGGTCAGGCTTGTCCACCACGTTCACAGACACGAAGGCGATGGAGCTCAGGTAGACGCAGTCATGCAGGCAGCCCACGTTGTCCTGGGGAGCAGAGACCCCGTGAGACCCAGTGCTGGCAGCGCCCCCTGCACCCCACCCCTATTCCCTCCAGCCTCCGCCACGGGCTGCCCCGCTGTCCTGGGGAGCAGAGACCCCGTGAGATCCAGTGCTGGCAGCGCCCCCTGCACCCCACCCCTATTCCCTCCAGCCTCCCCACGGGCTGCCCGCCCTCCTGGGGAGCAGAGACCCCGTGAGACCCAGTGCTGGCAGCGCCCCCTGCACCCCACCCCTATTCCCTCCAGCCCCCCCACGGGCTGCCCACCCTCCTGGGGAGCAGAGACCCCGTGAGATCCCAGTGCTGGCAGCGCCCCCTGCACCCCACCCCTATTCCCTCCAGCCTCCGCCACGGGCTGCCCCGCTGTCCTGGGGAGCAGAGACCCCGTGAGATCCAGTGCTGGCAGCGCCCCCTGCACCCCACCCCTATTCCCTCCAGCCCCCGCCACGGGCTGCCCCGCCCTCCTGGGGAGCAGAGACCCCGTGAGATCCAGTGCTGGCAGCGCCCCCTGCACCTCACCCCTATTCCCTCCAGCCCCCCACCACGGGCTGCCCCGCCCTCCTGGGGAGCAGAGACCCCGTGAGATCCCAGTGCTGGCAGCGCCCCCTGCACCCCACCCCTATTCCCTCCAGCCCCCACACGGGCTGCCCACCCTCCTGGGGAGCAGAGACCCCGTGAGATCCAGTGCTGGCAGCGCCCCCTGCACCCCACCCCTATTCCCTCCAGCCCCCGCCACGGGCTGCCCCGCTGTCCTGGGGAGCAGAGACCCCGTGAGATCCAGTGCTGGCAGCGCCCCCTGCACCCCACCCCTATTCCCTCCAGCCCCCCCACGGGCTGCCCACCCTCCTGGGGAGCAGAGACCCCGTGAGATCCCAGTGCTGGCAGCGCCCCCTGCACCTCACCCCTATTCCCTCCAGCCCCCACACTGGCTGCCCACCCTCCTGGGGAGCAGAGACCCCGTGAGATCCCAGTGCTGGCAGCGCCCCCTGCACCTCACCCCTATTCCCTCCAGCCCCCCCACGGGCTGCCCCCCCGCCTGGGGAGCAGAGACCCCGTGAGATCCAGTGCTGGCAGCCCCTGCACCCCACCCCTATTCCTCCAGCCCCACCACGGGCTGCCCCCCTCCTGGGAGCAGAGACCCCGTGAGATCCCAGAGCTGGCAGCGCCCTGCACTCACCCCTATTCCTCCAGCCCGGCTGCCCACCTCCTGGGGAGCAGAGACCGCCCCCTGGGCCCCCCCCCTGGGGAGCAGAGACCCCGTGAGATCCCAGTGCTGGCAGCCCCTGC
The DNA here is from genome assembly GCF_016161935.1 of Mauremys reevesii. Lineage (NCBI taxonomy): Eukaryota > Metazoa > Chordata > Testudines > Geoemydidae > Mauremys > Mauremys reevesii. The sequence goes on from NC_052630.1 coordinate 1,527,452, forward strand.
ACCCCACCCCTATTCCTCCAGCCCCACGGGCTGCCGTGAGATCCAGTGCTGGCAGCGCCCCCTGCACCGCACCCCTATTCCCTCCAGCCCCCCACCACGGGCTGCCCCGCCCTCCTGGGGAGCAGAGACCCTGTGAGATCCCAGTGCTGGCAGCGCCCCTGCACCTCACCCCTATTCCCTCCAGCCCCCACATGGGCTGCCCACCCTCCTGGGGAGCAGAGACCCCGTGAGATCCCAGTGCTGGCAGCGCCCCCTGCACCCCACCCCTATTCCCTCCAGCCCCCACACGGGCTGCCCACCCTCCTGGGGAGCAGAGACCCCGTGAGATCCCAGTGCTGGCAGCCCCCCTGCACCCCACCCCTATTCCTCCAGCCCCACGGGCTGCCCGCCGTCCTGGGGAGCAGAGACCCCGTGCGATCCCAGTGCTGGCAGCCCCCCTGCACCCCACCCCGATTCCTCCAGCCCCCACACGGACTGCCCACCTCCTGGGGAGCAGAGACCCCATGAGATCCCAGTGCTGGCAGCCCCTGCACCCCACCCCTATTCCTCCAGCCCCGCCATCCTGGGAGGCAGAGACCCGTGAGATCCCACCCCTATTCCTTCCAGCCCCACAGGCTGCCCCGCCATCCTGGGGAGCAGAGACCCCGTGAGATCCCAGTGCTGGCAGCCCCTCCTCTGCACCCCACCCCGATTCCTTCAGCCCCACGGGCTGGCCCGCCATCCTGGGGAGCAGAGACCCCGTGAGATCCCAGTGCTGGCAGCCCCCCTGCACCCCACCCCTATTCCCTCCAGCCCCCCCACGGGCTGCCCGCCATCCTGGGGAGCAGAGACCCCGTGAGATCCCAGCGCCCGCAGCCCCCCCGCGGCTGGCCCACCGTGGCCTTGATCTGGATCTGGTAGTAGGTGCTCTGGTTGTTGTAGCTCAGGGAGCCGTTCAGCCCGACCGTCCCGTTCTGCAGCACGTAGAACAGCTGGTGATTCTTGGCGTTGTCGGGGGTCACCTGGGGATGGGGAGCAGGAGGGTGGCTGGGTCTGAGCCGGGGACACAGACCCATCCACCCCCCCGCAGAGCTCCCTGGGACTCGTCGAGGGAGGGATGGAGACGGGAGACCCTCGAAAAGAGGGGAGTCACTCCCTATCCACAGAGCCCCTCGCCCTGCCGCAGCCAGCCGGAGCCCCCTGCACCCCGTGCCGTTTCCAGCGGCTCCCCGGGCTGCCCCCCAAGCTCTGCCAACAGCCCCTGCCAGGCAGTGGGTGCCAGCTGCCTGCCCCTGGCCAAGGCGGGGCCGGGCACAGCCAAGCCACGTGTCCCCCAGACTCCTGGGCTCTCCAGGGCTCTGCACAGCTCCTCCGTGGGAGTCCTGCCCTGCACCCCCTCCAGCCACAGCCCCCCACATCCTCTCCACCCACAGCCCCATGCACCCCCTCCAGCCACAGCCCCCTCACCCCCCTGCAGCCACAGCCCCCGGCACACCTTCCAGCCACAGCCCCCCCTCATCCCCTCCAGCCATAGCCCCACCACACCCCCTCCAGCCACAGCCCCCGCATCCTCCAGCCACAGCCCCTCGCCCCCTGCAGCCACAGCCCCGCATCCTCTCCAGCCACAGCCCCGGCACACCTTCCAGCCACAGCCCCCTCATCCCTTCCAGCCACAGCCCCCTCATCCCCTCCAGCCACAGCCCTCCACATCCTCTCCAGCCACAGCCCCCGACACCCTCTCCAGCCACAGCCCCTCCATACTCCCTCCAGCCACAGCCCCCCGCACCCTCTCCAGCCACAGCCCCCCGCATCCTCTCCAGCCACAGCCCCATGCACTCCCTCCAGCCACAGCCCCCAACCCCTTCCAGCCACAGCCCCCGTCATCCTCTCCAGCCACAGCCCCCGCACTCCCTCCAGCCACAGCCCCCAACCCCTTCCAGCCACAGGCCCCCATCCTCTCCAGCCACAGGCCCCCCGCCGTCCCTCCAGCCACAGCCCCCCCGTCCCCTCCAGCCACAGCCCCCCACAGCCCTGCCCGCAGTGCCTGCTACAGCACAGCTCCAAGAACCTTCACGCCCCCGAGTCTCCCCCACAGCCCGCTGCCCCCCCATCCCCTGCCCTCCGCATGCCTCGTCTCTCGGCCCCCCACGGGCCACCTGCCCCTCCACCGCCCCATCTCAAAGCTGCCCCCCAGCATGCGGCTTGAGGCCAGCATGGCCCAATGCTGCTCTCTAGCGGCTGCCAGCGGAGTTGGCAGCGCTCGGCTGGGGAGTCTCACTGGTCTGGGTTGCCTGGACCTGGCCTGGGGGCTGGCGGGACCGGGGCAGACGCCTGCGCTAGGGGCTGCCCGAGGACGGGGTGAGCCGGGTGGTGAGCGCGAAGCTGGTTGTCACATTCGCTGGCAGCATCTCCCTGGGGGGAGGCCTCGGGCCAGACCCTTGTTCCTCCCACTGCCAGGCTCCCCGAGACCCACCCCACGCTGGGCACCCCAAGCAGGGTCCTGTCCCTGCCCCCTCTCGCCCAGCTGAAGTGCCTGGGGCCGGAGGAGTGGGGAGCCGCCACTGCCCTCTATTGGGGGGGGCACGTTCCAGCTCGCAGAGGGACCCCCTGTGGTGTTATGAGTGTAATATAATACTCATAATACTCCCCGGCCCCGCGCCGGGCCCAGCCCAACCATCTCCCTGACCCCGCGCCGGGCCCAGCCCAACCATCTCCCCCTCCCCGGCCCCGCGCCGGGCCCAGCCCCACCATCTCCCCCTCCCCAGCCCCGCGCCGGGCCCAGCCCCACCATCTCCCCCTCCCCGGCCCCGCGCCGGGCCCAGCCCCACCATCTCCCCTCCCGGCCCGCGCCGGGCCCAGCCCCACCATCTCCCCTCCCGGCCCGCGCCGGGCCCAGCCCCACCATCTCCTCTCCCGGCCCCGCCGGGCCCAGCCCCACCATCTCCTCCCGGCCCCGCGCCGGGCCCAGCCCAACCATCTCCCTGCCCCGCCGGGCCCAGCCCCACCATCTCCCCGGCCCCGCCGGGCCCAGCCCCACCATCTCCCTCTCCCCGGCCCCGCGCCGGGCCCAGCCCCCCCACCACCCCCGCCCAGACCCCGCGCCGGGCCCAGCCCCACCACCTCCTCTCCCGGCCCCGCGCCGGGCCCAGCCCCACCATCTCCTCTCCCGGCCCCGCACCGGGCCCAGCCCCACCATCTCCTCCCCGGCCCCGCGCCGGCCCAGCCCCACCACCTCCCCTCCCGGCCCCGCGCCGGGCCCAGCCCCACCACCTCCTCCCCGGCCCCGCGCCGGGCCCAGCCCCACCACCTCCCCTCCCGGCCCCGCGCCGGCCCAGCCCCACCATCTCCCTCCCGGCCCCGCCGGGCCCAGCCCCACCACCTCCTCTCCCGGCCCCGCGCCGGGCCCAGCCCCACCATCTCCCCCTCCCCGGCCCCGCGCCGGGCCCAGCCCCACCATCTCCCTGACCCCGCGCCGGGCCCAGCCCCACCATCTCCCTCTCCCCGGCCCCGCGCCGGGCCCAGCCCCACCACCTCCCCCTCCCCGGCCCCGCGCCGGGCCCAGCCCCACCATCTCCCCCTCCCCGGCCCCACGCCGGGCCCAGCCCCACCATCTCCCTCCCGCCCGCCGGGCCCAGCCCCACCATCTCCCTCCCGGCCCCGCGCCGGGCCCAGCCCCACCATCTCCTCTCCCGGCCCCGCGCCGGGCCCAGCCCCACCATCTCTCCCGGCCCGCCCCGCCGGGCCCAGCCCCACCATCTCCCTGACCCGCGCCGGCCCAGCCCCACCACCTCCTCCCGGCCCCGCGGGCCCAGCCCAACCATCTCCCTCCCGGCCCCGCGCCGGGCCCAGCCCCACCATCTCCCCCTCCCCGGCCCCGCCCCGGGCCCAGCCCCACCATCTCCCTGACCCCGCGCTGGGCCCAGCCCCACCATCTCCCCCTCCCTGACCCAGCGCTGGGCCCAGCCCCACCATCTCCCCCTCCCCGGCCCCACGCCGGGCCCAGCCCAACCATCTCCCCCGCCCCGGCCCCGCAGAGACATGCCCAGACTGACCGACACGATCTCATACTGCACTCTGCCGGCGTTGCCCGCGTCGGCGTCCCTGGCCAGCACTTGACAGATGCTGCTGCCTATCGCCTGGGTCTGAAACACAGGGGACAGGTGGGGCTGGCTGGGAGGTGCCTGCAGGTCTGGGGCAGCACCTGGCAGCCAGGGAGTTGGCGCACAGCCCTGGGCACCCCCAGGGGACAGAGCTGGGTCACTCGCAGCAGCAGCTCTGGGGGCCTCTCACAGGGTGGGATGCCCCCCCCCCAGGGGATCAGGATATTGTGCCCGGAGCTGCCACGTCTGGGGGAACCCGAGATGCTGGGGACCTGTCGCCTCACGTGCCAGAGCCCTGGCATTTCCCCAGAGGGGCTGCCTGGGGCGGGCGAATGCCCCTGCCAATCAGCGTGTGCTGCGCGCCCCCCGCTGCGCCCGACCCGGGGAGGCAGGCCTGAGACAGCCCCCCACTTGGAGCGCGCTGGCAGCCCTGCCGGCTCCGGCTCAGCCCCGGCGCAGCCAAGGTGTCTGGCCTGATGCCAACGCACTCAGGGCCCCACTGCCCTCACTTCGGCCCGAGGTCGCCAGCCCAGCGAGCCCACAGGTCCCTGCCAGCATGCGCTGCTCCATCGCCATGCCAGAGGCCATGCCAGGCCGCCTGCTGGGACCCGCCCAGCGCCCTGCAGAGGAGAGCGGCTGCCCGTCCTCTTCTGGCCCAGCATGGGGCAGCCAGTGCCAGATGTGTTGGCTCCTCAGGGTGGGGACCTGCTTCTCGGGGGGGTGGCTCCTTGTGGGGGGCTGGCTCCTCGGGGGGGGGCCGGCTCCTCGGGGAGGGAACGGCTCCTTGGGGCGGGGGGGCTGGCTTCTCCAGGGGGGCCTGTTCCTCAGGGTGGGGCCGGCTCCTCGGGGGCGGGGGGGCTGGATCAGAGAGCTGAGGCTCCGTCCCAGGGGAGGCCGGGTGGCTGAGGAAAAGCCGGGCCAGGCTCTGCTGCGCTGCCCCACGGGAGGCTGCCCCGGCCAGCGGAGGAGCGGTGCCAAGGCGTGGGCCCCGGGCCGCGTGGGGAGGCTGCGGGGTCACTGCGAGGGTCAGGGAAGGCCTGGCTGGGCTCGGTACCTCCGGGAGGTCGGTGCTGTAGGGCTGGTTCTGGAAGATGGGGGCGTTGTCGTTCCAGTCCTGCACAATGATGGTCAGCTTCCCGGAGACCTGCAGGGGCAGAGGCGCCGGCTCAGGGACAGGGGCTTGGGACCCAGCCCAGCCGCGACGGGCACTGCTCCGGGCACACCAGGGCGCAGCGTCTCAGGCTCCAGACACCGCATGGATCCAGTCAGCCCCCGCAGACACCAGGAGTCACCAGCTTATGCCAGGGCTGGATTAGACCCGGCCACACCAGCTGCTGCCACTTCTGTCCCCGAAGAGCTGCCAGCACAATGCACCGGCCCATGGGTGCATAACCTGCCCGCTCCCCATGCGCCCACATGCAGACCTGCTGCCCCGTCCCACCCCAGGCATGGACCTGTCAGCCCCCACCCTGCCCCAGTCCCCCAGGCACGGCCCCTGCCCTGCCCACTCCCTCACCTCAGTGTTGATCTGGTCTGTCACTGTGATGGTGACGCTGAGTTTGGCTTTCGCCTGGAAGGAAACACAAGAGGGGGGGACTTTGCTCAAGGGATGCCCCAGCCCCCTCCTGCCCCCCTTCCCCCTTCCCACTGACTTGCCCCATATTGCACGTCAAAGCCTCACAAGGCAGCTCCTTGGGACCAAAGCGAGCTGCGCTCCCCAGAGGCCCCTCCCTGCAGGTGTGGGGGGAAGCATTTCTGACCCGCAGCCCTCACTGACCCCAGCCTGGGACTCCTTTCACGTTGGCTCCCTTTACTGTGGAGGGGCTGCAGCATCAGCTCCCCAAACCCTGCCAGCCCCTGCCCCCGTGCCAGTGCTCCCCAGGGGAGCTGCTCTGGGGATCCCTCCAGCACCCCACTCAGAGGGCAGAGGCTGGGGAGTGTCCTGGGGCTCCATCAGGGAGCTGCCCCTCCCCAGGAGGCTCCTGGTGCCTCTGCCAAGGGCATCTTCTCCCCCGTGGGATCCGAGAGTGCCAGGCCCTGCGGGGGTGGGAGTGCTACGACTGCTGCCTGGCGCTGCCCGGGAGAGGGGCTGCAGGGAGCAGGCCTGGTGCCATCTGGGCTGCACAAGGGCAGAGTAGCTGTGACGGCCGCTGAGCATCCCCCGCTGCCCTGGCTCTGGTCTCTATCGTCTCTGTGCCCAGCAGCCCCCGGCCACCCCCTCACCTCACGGTCCAGAGAGGCCGCCAGCAGCACATCGCCCGTCCTGGCGTTGACGGAGAAATAGTAGGCGTCCTGCCCGCTCATGCCATAGAATAACTGGTCGCCATCGGCGTCCACAGCCGTCAGCTGGAAGGCCCAGGCTCCTGCGGGGGGGAGGGGGAGACGTCATGGCTGGGCCGGGACCGGGGCCCCCAAGGACCACCTGCTGCAGCAAGGGCCCTGGAGGAGGCAGCCAGCTGCTCCCTGTGAGGAAGTGGGACTGTTCTTAATGTTTTCTCTGAATACTGTGCGGGTGCCTCAGTTTCCCCTATGCATTTCTTATCTAGGTGGTGGGAGAAGGGGTGGGATTGTTGCAGAGCCCTAAGGGGGCAGATGTGATGGTGTCTGGACAGAGAATGGCCGACGCTCTGTCTCCTGGCAACTGACGGCCTGGGCCCCTCCTCTGCAAAGGTGCCGGCTGAAGGTGTTGGAGAACAAAGAGATCAGGTGACCCCCTGGCCCGGGACAGAGACAAAGGGGGAGGAGGGGCTGGAGAGTTTCAGTTTTGGGCTGGCTGGGGAATCAGAGGGAACCCCAAGGCTGGGGTCTAAGATCCCTACCCCCAAGAAGGACCTGACTGAGGGGTCCTGTTTTCTGTACCTACAAGCTCTGGTTTAGACTGTGTTCTTGTTGTCTAATAAACCTGCTGTTCTACTGCCTGGCTGAGAGTCACGGTGAATTGCAGGGAGCTGGGGATGCAGGGCCGTGTGTCCCCCAACTCCGTGACAGCCTCCCACCCTGCTGGGGACAGCCCCAGCTCCACCCAGCAGCCTGGGCAGCACATCAGCAGAGATGGAGAGATCAGTGCAGGGTGTAAGGCCCTTCCCAGGGAGAAAATCCCAGGTCCCAAAGGGCTCTTGGACTGAGTGGAGAAAGGCCAGGCAAGATCCAGCGGCAGGAAGCTGAAGCCAGCTGAAGTGGGAATTTTCTGTAATGTTTGATGAGTCCTGTGTGTGCCTCAGTTTCCCCTATATTGTGCATAGCTCCGGGGGTGGGGGGAAAGGACAGTTTGCTCTCAGGGAGGCTAAGAGACACAGGCGGACATGTCGCCCGCTGTCTGAGCCAGGGTGGGGCACTGAAAAAAACCTGGCTGAGTCTGACTCCATCTCAGCGGAGAATCTGAGAGGCCAATGGCAGCTCCAATCACCAGGACACTGACCCCTCGCGCCCCGCGGCCCAGAGGGAGGTGGGCCCCCCCCAGCAGGGAAGCTGGGCACAGACCCCAGCTGGGGAACAAAGGCCGGGGCAGGGGGATAAGAGCTGGCTGCTGGGAGGAGCCGGGGCTCTCACGGAGAGACACAGCCCGACACTGGGGTTCCCTGGGGGCTGGGCTGCCTCTCTCTGGGCTCCCCTAAGGACTCCCTGTGCTGTGCCCGAGTGTCGCTGCGAACGCTGGGCGAGGGGCATTGCCCCCTGCGGAGGGGGCACGGCGGCGTCTGGCTCAGCTGGACTCGCTGGCAGAGCTCACGGGGGGACGGGGGGCTGGAGCCCAGAGGTTCAGTCCGAGGAGGCGGTGAGGCTGCGGGGCCCCCTCGGGGGTCTGGCCCACTGGAGGGGTCCTCCAGAGGCTGTTCCAAAGCTGGGGCGTAGCACCCAGCCTGTGCAGCCCTGACGTGTTCCAATGAGACGTAAGGCAGCTCTGCCCAGGGCGGGCAGAGGTGGGTTCTCCGTCTGCCAGCTGCACAGCCGGGAGCCAAGCAGGAGACTGGGCACCGCAGGGAGCAGGGTGGCGCTGGTGGCCTGGGCTGTCAGGAACTCAGCCGAGGCAGCGATGGTGCTGTCTGGCCTGAACCCCGTGCCTGGTTCTCTGCAGCACCCCGGCCTGGCCCTGCCGCCTCCGCACCGCACTCACCCACGGGCAGGTTCTCGGACACATAGGCGATGGTGATGTTGAACCTCGGGGCCGTATTCCCCGAAACTGCAAGGGAGACGTTTGCCCTGCGTTAGCCCCTGCGCTGAGCTGTTCAGAGCCCCCCTCGCCCTGCTGCTGGGGCACTGCCCGCCCCAGGGGGTGCCAGCCCAGCCCCGGCGTGGCACTCCCTGAGCAGCTGGCTCTGAGCTGCTCCCCATGCCGCTGGGACGCCAGGCAGTACCCAGACTCCAGGGACCTCTGGAGTGGGCAGGCTGGGTCCTTGGGGGTTACTGCTTGGCCCCCTGCCCACCGGAGGGCACTCAGTCCCCACTGCTGGCAGCTGCTCCGGGTCGCCGAGGTCGCCTGCCATGGAAGCAGGCACTTGCCCTGGGGAACACGACCCTAATCAGTGCCCAGCCCCAGGGGAATGACAGCCCCCTGCCCCACCCCACTCCGTCCTCGCCCCCCAGGCGTGCCCTGCCCCCCTCCCGCCAGCCAGGGAGTGAAATCCTTACCCGCCACCAAGAGCAAGGGGAGCAGCAGCAGCGGGTGCCAGGCCATCCTGCCAAGGGGACCTGCTGGGACATCGGGGCGGGGGGGAGAGCAGAGCTTCAGCGAGAGCTCCCTGCTCCTCACACTCTCCCGTTGCGTGTGTCCCCCCCCCACCCGAACAGCCTCTCCTGGCCGCAAGGGCTGAACTGGAGCTCCGGGGACATGACCCCCACCCCGCTCCGCCAGACCCCCCGGGCAGTTCAGATGCCAGAGCCCCTGGGTGGTGCCGCTAGCAGGGGCAGAGAGTGGCCAGGGGATGGGCACCTGGAGGGGGCAAGGCAGTGCAGGGGGGATCCCAGGCAGCTGAGTCTCCAATGCCCAGCACGCCCTGCACCTCCGGGACCCCAGGCGGCTGTCACGGTGCTGGGGCGAGCGAGCCCAGCCCCCAGAGCCAGCAGGCAGGGGCCCGATCCTGCCCTCACTCCCAGGCTGGGACGTGTGAACCTATGGAGGAGGCGGGTGAGAGGAGATCCCCCAGCCCTGAGCCCGCAGCTCCACTCAGTCAGTTCAAGCACTGGCCCCACCACGCCCAGAGGTTCCCGCAGGGCGATGGGCTCCGGGCCCAGCTGCTCGCGCAGGGCGGGCGCATACGACAGGGAGGAAACACCCAGCCACCCCGGAGAGCTCTGTCTGTGGGGGGCTTAGGAGGGGCTCCCAGGGGCCTGGCTGTGGGGGTGGGGGACGACAGCGGGGAGAATCACACTGAAGATCCAGACGCTCTGTGCGGGGCCTGCCAGGTGTCCCCTGGGAAGGGTGGGCAGCCCGCTCGGGCCTAGACGGGTCCCTGCAGAATCCTGTCCCAGGCCCCACGGACCCCTGCACTCCTGCTTCCCGGGGGGCTGCTCTGGGATGTGGCGTCCCCAGGCAGTTCCCCCATCCCAGTGCACGACCCTGCTGCGGGCAGGACCTCAAGCGTGGTCAGGCCATGAGTGGCGAGTGGCCCTGCCCCATGCCCCCTACCTGCACCGTGGGGCTCGCTGGGGGATGCTGCCCTGCTCCCTGCTGGCTCCGGCGGCTCTGAGACCACAACAGACCTTTGGCTCCTGCTATAATTGGGCTGATCAATCATTAACTGCAATTAGTGGGTGACAAACCATCTCTCCCCTTCCTGCTTCCTTGAGCCCCTCCTCCCCACTGCCCTGGGGCAGGATGCCAGTAGCAGGCCCGTGGGCTCTGCTGGGAGCTGGGGGGAGCCCTAGGCAGAATACCTCCAGCTGCCAGCTCTACTCCCCCCGTTGGGCTTGGGGGGATCCACCCCACAGCTCTGTCATGCTGGGCCCAGCTCCTCCCATCCTGCCGGGTGCTCAGCAGCTGCCCCCACTGCCCTGCCATCCAGCTTTGACTCCCAGGGACCCCTGAGCACGGCTGGGTAGCAGGCAGGGCCAGGATTGCCGGAGGATGGGCAGATTGGCACTACAGCCACATTCGGGCCCTGCCCGTGAGTGGATGGGGGTGACCCTGCAATCACAAGGAGCTGCTGGGCCGGGGCAGCATCGCACCGGAGGGCCCAGGACCCAGGAGTCCGACCAGCTGGGTTGGGAGGGAGCCTGAGCGAAACGGGATGAGTGACAGGAGCTCAGATGACCTGATCTCATGCTCCCCTCTGGCCTTGAGCTCTAGGAATCAGCATGGGTCTGGGCGCCAGGACGCCTGGGTCCTCTTCCCAGCTCTGACTGGCTGCATGGCCTTGGGTGAGTCCCTGCCCCTCAGTCCTCGTCTGATCCTGCCCTGTCCGCCAGGGGTAAATGCATTCCCGGGCAGGCACAGGTTCTCGGGTGCCCACTGAAGCCCTCCCAGGCACGGAGCCCGTGAAGAGACGCCGGTCTCCCCGAAGGGGGTGGAAGGAGGCTGGCGATGGGCAGGGGTGGAGTGAGAGGCAGTTTCATGTCTTACCCCAGGATCGTGGCCCGTCCACACTCACATCCTGCTCTCTGGGAGCCCTGCAGAGCTCGGGGCTCCTGCCCCCCCTCCTGCCCTTTGGCAGGGGCTAAGGAGCCCCTCCCCTGGCGCTGGAGGGCCCCAGAGCTCACCCCGCATCGCAGCACTGAGCCGCCTGGGGGATTCATGTGACCTACTTCCCGGTCTCAGGGACAAGGGGGGATTGTGCGGCTCCTCTCAAGCGGAAGATGGGTTGGAGTAAAGGCCCAGGGAGCGAGGGGCCCCGGGACGCCTGGAAATGGGGCCAGCCACCTGCCGGGTGCAGTGTTGTTGGGGGGTGGGCAGCGAGCGCAGAGAGCCCTGTGCTGCCACCCAGCCTGGCCGGCATGGGAATGGGAGAGTCCAGGAGCAGGAACTTCAGAGCCCCCCGGATCGACAGGGCCCCTCCAGACATGCTGGAGGGTGGCACTGCCTGGCAGCCAGGTTCGCCGGCTCGGCAGCACCTCTGTTTCTGGGCTAGGTAGCTCCGGTCAGGGCTGAGAGCTCAGTGCTAGCCCTCGGGGGGGGGGGGGGAACCCCTAGCCGGGGCCAAGGCTGTGAGAGGAGGGAGCTGCCCCCTTTACCTCAGTGGGACTCACTCAGCACCAACATGGCAGTGGTTACCTATTGCACCCCAGCGGGTTGCCTCCCCGCCAGCCCCAGCCCCAGCCCCAGCCCCACGTCCCTGACAGCCCCCTTCCCAGTGCCGGAGCCGCCAGCGCCCTGACAGCTTCAAAGGCCCCGCTGGGGGCGTTCAAGACAACCCTGTGCAGGGCACCAGCAGAGCAAGAGCCAGGTGAAGCCCAGAGGGTTGGTGACCCCGGGGATGCTGCAGGTTTGGGGTGAGCGATACCACCCCCAAGGGCTGACCGTGCCCCATACCAGCCACCCGGCCGCAGCGTCCCGGGGAGTGGGGGACTGTGGGGGTGGGGATCTGGAATGGCGCCTGGTGCCCCGAGGTGGGGACCCCTCAGCCCCCAGCAGCCTGTGTACAACGCTGCTCCAGGAAATCCACAGCCCTCTCTGCCCCCCCAGTCACCGCGGCCCTGTGACAGCCCCGAAACCGCATCCCCAGGGAGCCTCCAGCACCCCCGTCCCTTCAGCTGAAGCCGGGTACCAGCCCCCCCAGGCTCCTCCCGCCCCAGACAACAGGCCAGGAAGCCGGGAGCAGGCAGCGCCCTCCAGAGCCGTGCTAGGGACTCCCCTGGGCAGGCTCTGCAGCCGAGCTCTCGGGGCTCCTCAGTCACTCTCACCTGCCCCCGATCCCGCCTCTGGGAATGACTGTCATTGCCATGTGCTGGCCTGACTCCCCCCTACCCCCCGTCTCTGGGCGGCCTGGCAGGGGCTCTTCCAGCCCCCGCTCAGCTCCAGAGACATGGGCAGTGGGTGTCTGGCGCCCTGGGGGCATAGCGCTCACGGCCCAATGGGCATATGGGGCCAGAAGGCCTCCGCTCTCGTTTGGGCACCACATTACGAGCAAGATTTCCCCGAGTGCCTGGCTCTGCTGTGACATTGATGGATGCGCCTGAGAGCACCACACCTGGCATGGCCCCACCTGGCGTCCTCCCTGGGCTCTGCTCCTGGGGCAGGGGGTGCACTCTGCCCCGTTGGAGCCCGGCCCGCCCTGCGCCATCCAGGGTTATTTTCTGATGTTATCACCATAGCTTGGAAACCAAACAACCAACCAGCCAATCAGTAAACGGGAGAGCGGAGACGTCAGGGCGTCCAAAGGGCACGGGGATGCGGAAGGAATCCCCACCCTGGGCAATAGGCTGCCCCAGGAGGGGCAGGGTGGCCGCCAGAGGCTGTGGCCCGGAGCGTCTGTCTGACTGTCAGCATCAAGAGCCCCCTCTGACTTGCTGCAGGGTCCTGGGGAGCCCTGGGCCGGGCCAGGCCAGGCCACGCTCCTTGGGGATCCGTAGTCTGTAACGTGGGAAGCGGCCATCGCATTCGAGGGCTGTGGGTGCCACGAAAAGCCATTCCCTGGCCCCAGGTGCTGCCCAGCATGCTGCTGAAAGGCACATCTGCCATGCATCCCCCTGGCACCAGGTGCCAGCAGCCTGTGGGGCCGCGCCAGTCGGACAGCTTGGCTGGTTGCTCTGTGAGGTTTGCCCATGGGACTCAGCGTGAGCAGCCCCACCCTGACGGGGAGATGCAGCAAGGGCAGGGCTTGGGTGAGGAGCACATGCCGACAGCCTGCCCGGTGCTCCAGCCCGTCACCTTGCAGTTGTGCCCAGGGCAAGGCTGTCCCCAGGGACCCAGCAGCACCTGGTTGTCCTGTGCTCCAGCAGTGCACTGGGGGCTGGCAGGCAGACACAGCTAGTTACTAACAAATGTCCCGCACTGTCCCGACTCCCCCCTCCCGGGACAGGACTCTCCCAGCGCCTGCTGCCACGCTGGGCGTCAGGCCAGCATTGCCTGGCCCGGTGCGCTGGAGGCTCTGGGTGGCTGGAGTGCCACCCTGCAGGGTGCTGGGGAGCTCTCACCTGCCTGGAGCCTCACACACCTTTGGGGGGGCTTGTGCCCAGGTGCTGGGCTGTGCTCTTACTCACCCCTGGCATAGAGGGCTGGGTCGTGGGCAGGAGTCTTGCCCTGACTCCAGTTACAGCTCTGCTCTGTCTGAGGCAGGGACAGCACCCCTGGCGGAAGGAGCTGGGTAGTCGGGTGCCGAGGGGGTTCCCAGGTGGGGGGAGCAGGCACTGCAGGGGGCTGTGCAGGCGGGCTAACATGCAGCTGTGGAAACAATGGCAGGTGGCTAGGAAGTGCTCCCTGGGACCCCCAGATCCTGGCAGTGCCCCTGTTGGGGATACGATGGCATTCCCTCTGCCCCAGCCTGCTGTGAAACGCAGGGAACGTTCACACCAGCGGCTGCGCCCTGGGCCACACGCCGGGGCACTGGGGAAAGCTGTTGCTTCCAGGCAGCAGAGAGCTGAGAATCAGGGTCCCTTTCGGAACCTAGCTTGGGGGCCTGGGGAGCCCGCTGGGGGCAAGGAAAGGAGTTATTGTGGGGCAGTTCCCTGGCCTGCACTAAACAGGGAGTCAAACTACGTGATCCCATTGGTCCCACCTGGCCTGGGAATCTATGGGGATCAAAGCAGGGCTGCTCCTCTCTGCTAGGTGCACCTGAGAGTGACCTCCAGTGAGCCCCTTCATTCCCTGTGCCTGGCGCCTCGGCCTGCCTGGGGGTGCTCCAGGCTGACCAGGGAGGCTGGTCGCAGGGCTGAGCTGCATGAGGGGCTCCCACTCTGCAAAATCCCTGCTGCTCTTGCTACATATTTAAGTCTAAAAAGCATTTGTTACATTAGCACGGGACACCTGGGTTCGAGGTCCAGTTCTGGGCGGGGAGTACAATGTAGTACAATGTGGCTGGAAATCAGGCCTCCACCATGGGCTCATTGTGCGACCTGGGACAGAGCCCATCCCTGCTCCGGTTGCCCGCCGCTTGCCCCGCGGGGTGCTGAAAGGAGCCTACCCCTCCTCCCGCCCCAGCCCAGGGCTCCACCGACCAGGATTTATGGGGGCGCAGCGTTTAGGCACGTTACGGCCGCGGTCCCAGTCGGTTCTGAGGCGCAGCCTTTAGGCGCGCTACGGCCCCGCCCTGGCTTGCCCCGAGCTGCCCCCTCTGCCCGCGCTGGTGGAGCGGGCTGTGGATTGGTCCATTCGTGCCGCGGGGGGAGGCTGCTCCTGCGTGCGGCGCGGCCGGTTCCATCGGACGGCGGCCCGGGGGGGGGGCGCGACACCATGGGGCGGAGCTGAGCACAGGGCCCGAGGAGCCAGCGCCAGGCAGCTGTACCGCGCCCGCGGGCTCCAGCGGCCGGGCCATGCGAGCGGGCTGAGCCCGGCCGGCCGGCGGCAGGTAGGGACCCGGGCGGCGGCCTCGCCCCCTGGCCCGCATGGGGCGGCTTGGACAGGGCCCTGGGGGCTCTAGAGGGGGGAGCCCGGGGAGGTGCACACGCAGCCCGGTGCAGGGGGTGTGGGCCGGGGCGGGAGGTGCACACCGCCCGGTGCAGGGGTGTGGGTTTGGGGGTGGGGAGGTGCACACAGCCCGGTGCAGGGGTGTGGGCCGGTGGGGAGGTGCACACAGCCCGGTGCAGGGTGTGGGCCGGTGGGGAGGTGCACACAGCCTGGTGCAGGGGTGTGGACGGGGCAGGTAGGTGCACACAGCCTGCAGGGGTGTGGGCCGGAGGGGTAGGTGCACACACAGCCTGGTGCAGGGGTGTGTGTGGGTGGGGGTAGGTGTACACAGCCTGGTGCAGGGGTGTCGGTTTGGGGGTGGGGGTAGGTGTACACACAGCCTGGTGCAGGGGTGTGGGTTTGGGGGTGGGGGTAGGTGTACACAGCCTGGTGCAGGGGTGTCGGTTTGGGGGTGGGGGTAGGTGTACACACAGCCTGGTGCAGGGGTGTGGGTTTGGAGAGGGGGTAGGTGTACACACAGCCTGGTGCGGGGTGTGGGTTTCGGGGGTGGGTGGGTAGGTGTACACACAGCCTGGTGCAGGGGATGTGGGTTTCGGGGGGGGTGGGTAGGTGTGCACACAGCCTGGTGCAGGGGGGGTGGGTTTGGGGGGGTGGGTGTGCACACAGCCTGGTGCAGAGGGGGTGGGTTTGGGGGGGGTGTACACACAGCCCGGTGCAGGGGGTGTGGGCCCGGGGGAGTCAGACCAGAAGAACGGCCATACTGGGTCAGACCAAAGGTCCATCTAGCCCAGTGTCCTGTCTCTGACAGTGGCCAGTGCCAGGGGCCCCAGCAGGAATGAACAGAACAGGGCGATTATCGAGTGATCCACCCGGTTGTCCAGTCCCAGCTTCTGGCAGACAGGCAGAGCCCGTGGTGGTGGGTGTGGAGGACAGGAAGGGGATGTTGTCGGGGCGGGGTGGGGGGGGAGTTGGGGTTAAAGTGGATCAATGGGTTTATCTCTTTTCTGTTGTCTGGGATGTGGGGAAAGGTGCCCCTAGGCAGGCTGGTTCAGCCCCCGCAGGGCTGGCCTTGCAGGGAAGGTCACTGCTGTGCAGGGTTGAGTGAAGTTGGGGCAGGGTCCCTGGGGGGTGGCTTTGTTCAGATCAGGGTATAGTGCAAAGGGGCTGCAGGGGGAGGGGCTGGGTGTGGGCAGCAGGGGGAGGCAGTGCCTGGGGCTGGGGGGGCATTGAGGTTGCTCTGTCTCTCTGTGGAGGCTGGTTACCTGGGCCCCCTGTAAAGGAGAAGAAGCCTCTGGCTGGCGGATGGGAGGTGGTAACTAGCCCCATGGCAGGCTGAGCTAGCCCAGGTGCTCTCAGTCCAGGCTGAGCTACAGTATGTGGGAGCATCTGCTGAGTCTTGCTGCATGCCCCTGCTGCAGGCTGTCAGAGCAGGGCTGCTAGCCGCTGGCTCCTGGGGCAGGGATTCTGACCTGGGCTGCCGTGGCCTGCTGGTGATTCTGGGGCTGGCAGCTAGCGCTGGAGTGTTGGGGTCAAAGGAGGTGGAATTATCATCAGGTGTTTGTACGGCAGCAGCCCCAGTGCACTGGTGCTGCACAAGCGTCTAGTGACACATGGCCCTTGCCTGGATTGCTGGCCTGGCACCGTGCGCCAGCACAGCCCTGGTTTGCCTCTTTAAACACATTTCCTCTTGTGTCGCTCTCCCCTTGGGAGGGGCTGCCCTGCTCGGCTCCCTGTTCGGTCCTTGCCTTTCGCTCCGCCTAGACATTGGGGCCAGTTGGTCTTGCTCACGAATTCTCGGGCCCGTGGGGCCGCAGGTTGGGGATTCTGAGTGCTGCAGGGGAAGGTTCTGACTTCAGGTTTTGTCCTGGCACCATCACCATGGTATCGGAGCGCCTCCCCCGTTACCAGCCTGGCATCACAAGGTCCCTAGTGGACTTCAAGGCGTCTTTGGCTCTCTGTGCTGCCCTGCGTACAGGAGGCTCTGTGGGGGTCATTTTGGGGGGCCTTGAATACTGCACAGGGGACCCAAACTCTGCCCAGCCCGGGACGGGCGGTGTTGGCAGCTTGCATGGTGCTCGGTCATAGCCATCTTCTGCTGTAATGTGCAGGCCTTAGGACCAGAGCGCAAAACCTTGCTCCGAGAGGGCTGGCCTGCATCTCCGTAGGCACGTTGCATGTAGGGATTTAGTCTCATCAGGCGGCAGCTCTGCATTGTAGACCTAAATTGGACTTTTTATTCATTCCCGTATGACGTCATCTCTTAAGCCAGGCTCCTGGGAGAAGTAGCTGCAGTGTTCCGTACAGCTCCTGACAAAGCCTGTGCTAGGACAGGGGACGGTGAACTGCCGACTGCAGGCCGTTGTAAACCTTGCACCTGAGATGACGTTTCTCCCAAGGCGGGGTCCACCCGTGTGACCGGGAAGCCTCCCTGCGGGGGTGGGGGCTGTCTGATGGACCCTGGGTGGGGGGATGCTGCAGCGCTGGTAGCAGAGTTGAATAGGATGCACGCTCCAGACTTGTTGTACTTGAAAGGTTCTGTGTGAGAGGGGCTGCGTTTCCAGTTACAGATCTGGTCTTAGCTAGCCTCCGTCACGCTGCTGAGCCAGGCTGAGCTCGGCCGTGTTCGCTTATTCGCCTGGTTACCCTGCTAGGCGACAGGACTGCCCACCTGTCATACTCCCCCATCTGTAGGCTCGAGGCAGCCTGGCCTTTCCCTTTTAAAACTGGTTCTCAGCTGATGGAAGGGTCTCCGAACCCGGCTATTCTGTCCCTGAGGAACTGAAAGGACACTTTGTACAGGACCTACTAAAACACAGAGCTCCCTCCTCTGGTTCAACAGGAGCAGTCAGCTAAGAGCTCTTATCCCAGGGCTGGGGGGACTTGCTCTCTCTACTGAAGTTACTAATTTTCAGCTCCACTCAAACCCCAGGAAAATGGAGAAGGAGCAGACATGATGGAGGGGGAGTGGGGGAGATCTTGGTTCTAAGCGCCTGGCAGGCGTTGCCCCTAGCAGTGAAGCATGCAAAGAAATACATGGAAAGCAATAGAAAAACTGCCTGGCAATTGTTCTCTAGCCTGCCAGGGTATATAACCCACTTTGCAGCCAGCCCTAATTCTCGGATTACTTGTATGCGGTGTCCTGGGGTTTCTGAAAAGCCCTGTTCGCACCTAGGGACTCATGGGGGGTGAGGGGTCTCTGTAGGTCATTAGCTTATTAAATACAAGGCTAACAAGCGTGTTTAAAGGCCTGGTCAGTGAGCAATGGATTCCAGCGACCCTGGCCCAGAGTAAATCCTTCTGGCTGTTTTTTTCTAGAAGTGGAAATTCCACTGGCTAAACTTGGTCACCAGCATGAGCGAAACGGTGCCAGAGCAGAAGCGCTGCGTTGTTCTTGCCAGCCGGCTCTGCCCTGTCCCCTCCGTTGTGGGCAGCACTGCCCTCCCCAGGCCGAAGGAATCATCACGCTCCCCCGGCTCCTTCCTACACCACATCCTGATAACCCGACTCTTCCTCTCCACTCTGGCAGCTGAAATGCTGGTTGGGACCCGCTGCGGCGCCTGGCTCTCCCTGCAGTCTGCCCAAAGCCAGAGCTGCTAATGTGACGGCCACACCTCCATGGCCACCTCCTGGGGCCTGTCTCTGGTGGTATCCCAAGACCTCGCTGCCTGACGCTCCCGCCTCACACCTGTCTGTGCCTGCTGCCCCCTCCCAGCCCACCCTACAGACTGACTCCTCCTGGGCGGCCCACGAGCACTGACCCAAGAGAAGAGGAGCAGGTCAAACTACCCCTGTCCTCTGAGTCGTCTCTCAGGCTGAACGGTGGCACCTCATCCCGGGGAGGAATGCAGCCTGGTTTCAGGACACCAGCCCGCCCAGGCTCTCTGGATGAGGATGAGCTCGAGAGGAGCAACTTGTGGTCCCTGTGATTCACACTCTGCACCCCTCCGTTTCCCCAGCCCCTCCTTGCCAGGATACTAGGAGCACAGAATTGATGCAGGCCTGCCCTTTACTAGCTCTTGTCAGAGGGAGAGCGAGCTGGTTTCTTATGCCACTGCAGTGCTTTGTGGGTAATTATGCACATTGCAATGAAAATAATAAGACTGGCTTCATAGCGGTGTCTAAAAATATGCCTAATGCAGCGAGCTGGTTGAGGTGCCTTTGTTTGTCACCTTTGGGTGTTTGCTTTGCAGCCAGCCTCGCCGTGGGAAGCTGCCCTCTGTGCAGCCGAGTCTCTTGGAGTGGGATTTGGGCTTTTAGATGAATTCTGGCCCCGCTTCGAATCCTTTTTCCACGGGGGAGTGCAGGCCCTCGGGTGGCGCTTCCGGTGGGATCGGTGCAGGAGTCTCTCCTGGGGTGAGTCCAGGAGGGCGCAGTGCGGGCGGGGGGTTCTTGTGAGCGACTTGTTCCCCTGCCGGGGGCACTGGTGACTTTCTCCCCGAACCCGAATCCAGCCCAGAGCAGCAGTGACCAGAGGTGATCCCCACCTGCTCGGGGACCTATGTGAAATGAGTAGGATCCGAGTGGCGGGTGCCCACCTGGCACAGAGCACTGCCAGGACTGGCCCTCTGGCGATCTCTGCCGTTTGAATGGAGCGCGAAGGTGACCCTGGCCAGTGAGCTCTTTGGGGCTTAGGTGGCTGGCAGCTGTTGTCTGGCTTAAGGGTGCCTGGCCCCACCCGATTCCCTTGTTTGGATGTTCTGCATCCGGTCAGAGCAAAGCACCAGGGCATGGAGCTAGAAACTGCAGGGCTGGGCCGACCCCAAGGCAGAACCCCCTGAGTCTCTTATTTTGTTACTGCCCCAAAGCACATGGGGAGGGTTGTCAGTTTTGCTTGGATGTATTCCTGGAGGTTTAGTTACATGATATAATCCTTCATTAAAGATTAATCTTTAATTCCAGGAGACTCCAGGACAACCCTACACATGGGCAGCCTCTGAATATTGGTGAGGCACTTCTGCTTCCCCAGGAGCATGTGCCCTGATCTTGGAGGTGGTGCAGTGCGGTGGCTGGGGCTGGTATCAGTACAGCCACACGGAGAACTCGGAGCTAGTGCTCAGCATGGCTGAGCAAAACCACAAAGGTCTCCTGTTGGAACTGACTTAATGAAAGGGCTGCTGGGCTGGGGGAAGCGGCGTCAGTCGGGAGCCAAGGGAGTGGAAAAAACAAAGGCGTGTGGGTTTGTGGGCTGAGTGGAATCTGCCGCTCTGGATGCTGGCGCTGCTCTGAGTGCTGGGGCTGGGTGGGAAGTGAGCGGTGGCATGGTTTCCTTTGGGCTATCTCGGCAGTCATGGTGGCTTTGGGATTGTGAGGGAAAAGGCCTCTGCAGCTGTCCTGAGGTCCCAGAGGAGGTGGCTACACACCAGCCTGCTGGGACAGGTGACTGGGCCAGTGCCCGTCCCCCAGATGTGCCTGGAGCCTGCAGTCACTAAGGCCCGTGGACACTGTGAAGCCGTTAGGAGCTCTGAGCTGCTCTCCACCATTGAGAGCGCCCGCGCTCAAGTCCAGCAGAGCTGAAGCCTTTACATGGGGCTCTCTCCACACGGGGCTCTGCTCCACAGGCTCCCTCCACCTGCTGGCGGGAGCCAGGAACTCCCCGGCTGTAATGAAGGCGAGATTGCCAGGGAGCGGTGAGTGCGGTTCCGGCGCTGAGCGGCGTGCTCACACAGGGAGAGGCCTCACACGGCAGGGCCGACGCAGAGCTCTGGGGAACAGCAGGAAATGGTGCAGCTGTGCTCTTCGGTTTGCAAGCTGAGTCCCTTCCGTTCCTTGCACAATGAGGTTAGAGCAGCATCCAGCTGAGGCAGGCGGGTGCCTTTCCTACCCAGTGCAGCACTGGGCTGATGCCTAGATTCCCCACCTGGTGTTTGCGGTGGGCTTTAGCAGCAGCCTCTGGTTGAGCCAGCCAGAGTCATTCCCCAGCAGGGCCCTTCAGCGCTCCAGGCCCCATGCGGGCGCTGGGTGGTGTGTGTGCTGGTGCTCCCTGCGTTGGAGCATACACGGTGTGTCCTCCGCTCATGGCAGCCACTACATCTGACTTGCAAAGCAGCGCTGGTCCCTGGAGCAGTAAAACCTGCTGCCTCTGACTGCCCTGGTTTATGGCTCCCATTCATGGAGCACATGGAACAAATAAAGGGGAAAGAGACTTTTTAAATCCCCATTGATTTGTGCAGTGGACGTTGCTACTTCTGTGAGGGGGAAGGGTGTGGCTTTGCCCGGGTGGGCCATGGGCTCTGTGCTGGGGAACTGATTGGGCTGGAAGCCCAGAGCCAGCTAATGCAATGGGGGCGAAGGAGTTTTGTTTGAAATGGAAGAGAGTTTAGGGGAATCGAATGACCCCTGGTGCAGGAATGCAGCAGTGATGGTCAGGCAGGGTGAGGGCTCTTCCTGCAGGTGCATGGCGCTGGTGGGCTGCTCTGGGCAGTGCTTGGCGGCTGTGGGAGCGGCGCTGTGATTAAGGCGGAATCACCTGTTGTGAAAAAGCCAATATGGGGCGTGCCCCTAATTCAGCCAGGATGTGACTGGGCCACCGGGGCTGGCTAGGGTGGGAAGGAAAAGCAGCCCAGTGCAGCTGAGCTAGCTGGGCTCTAGAAAAGTGGGGTTCTGACTTTTCCAATAAAGGAGTTTCCTAAAACTGCGGTTTTGCCCCTTGGCTGGCTGGACTCAAACACTTGATCTCTGCTGCTGACCTGGCCTCAGGGTGCCCTGCAATGTGGAGAAGCCCGTGTTCCTGTGCTGTTTGGGTGGAGTCTCGCACGTGGGAGCATTTAGAGATGTCTGTCTGTCTGACGAGTCACGATCACGGGACCCCCGCCTTGCCCAGAGACCCGCTAGCTGGGTGCCAGTTGGCGCGCGTTATTTCTTTGAGGAGAGATGGTTCTGGAGCTTGCAAAGGCCTGGGTCTCTAGGGCCTCATGGGCCAGAGTCGTGCTGCGGCAGTGGGAATCCGCAGCTGGCTTGTGTTTGGGGAATGAGGCTGGTTGTGAGTTGCTGGCTCATGCCAGGAAGTTAGGGGGTCACCCAAGGCACCCTGCCTTGGCATTTCTGTGCTTTGAAAAGTGGGTGTGGTGGGTTTTGGGGGGCCAGGGGAGGGGAGGGGTTAGGTGTTGCTCTAATCTGGAATTTCCAGTTTTTCCTAAAGAAAACGCCCACATCCACGTAGCGCTCTCAATGCGCAGGATATTTGCCCCGCGCAGACCCGCAGTGACGTCTGCCACTCACAGACTCTGTTCTACAGCAGTGGCTCAGCCATGGCAGCTCAGACTCCGCAGGGCTCTCCTCGCAGCATGGTCCTAATAATAAATAATAAAAATAATAATAGGAGATATACCAGTCTCCTAGAACTGGAAGGGACCTTGAAAGGTCATTGAGTCCAGCCCCCTGCCTTCACTAGCAGGACCAATTTTTGCCCCAGATCCCTAAGTGGCCCCCTCAAGGATTGAACCCACAACCCTGGGTTTAGCAGGCCAATGCTCAAACCACTGAGCTATCCCTCTGCAAAGCCTGTCTCGGCTGGAGGGAGGACGGGAGCGGGCTTCCATGGTTGGGTGCTAATGATTTCTAAAGCAAATGTGCTCAGTTCACCAGGGCAAATTTTGCAAACTGCCAGCCCTGCAAACTCAGTCTGGACTCTTTCCACCGTGTGCGCTGTCCTGATGAGTAAAGCATCTGCAGTCCAAGCCCTGCCTCCCTCTCGCACCTGGGGCCCTCGGTGGGTTTGCACAGGTGCCATTTCCTGGAGCTCAGTGACCAGCAAGGAGGGACAGAATCTCTGAGCGATGCAGGGCTCACAGCAGTAAAACGCTGTGTGAACTTTTGACTCGGATCCGTGTGTATCCTGGGGGGTGGGCCCAATCTGCAGGGAGCACTGCTTGAAGCCCTGCATCGTGGTGACCTGGATGAGACAAAGAGACCAACCAGCTGAGGGAAATGAGGAACCAAACCCTGATCCCCACTTAGCATTGCAGCCAGGACCTCTGTGCCAGCCCATCTCTGCCCTCTGCCTCCAGCACATACATTTTCCCTGCCATCCTGGATCTGGGTGTCTGGCCATGTTTGCTTTTGGTTCGGAGCATCTGAAGTGCTTTGCTCTTGCTGGCAGCGCTGCGGGGAACGTGGCTAACAATTGAGGTCCTTTGGCAGGAGCTGTAACTAGGGCTGGACGGCTCCGGTGCCCTGAGTGTATCTGTTGCCAGCTGTGCAGTAGCGCTTGCGAAAGGGGCGCTGTTAGCTCTCACCCGTGCCCTGTTACTGGTGCAGGCGATACCTGAGGGGGCTGTAACCGAGCACAGGAACAACCCTACTTCTCTGCTGTGTCTGGGAGGTTCCTGGGTGCGTGGCAGCACTTTGTGCCTCGTGTTATCACGTGTCCCTTAGAGCTGGCTGTTCGTGTGCAGCGCTCGCAGCAAAGTGCAAATGAAAATTTGGGGCAGAAGGAGAAGAAGTCTCTGAAAATCCCAGATCCTGTCAGGCAGGTGTCTCCAGTGGAAGTACTGTCAGCTCATTTTTGGAAATGATTAGAGTTCCAGTTGTCCATGTCCCTTTAAAGGGACAGAGTCAAAGGAAAGGCTCCATGCTTAAAAAAACCCCAAACCAACTTCCTCACTTTGTTTCTAGCGCCCTAGGTGGCTACATAGTGTTTCCACTTGAAAAGTAATTTTGTTTCACCACTGGTGCAGTTCTCCCTCTCGGGCGTTTCTCTGCTTGTGCAGTGAGACTAGACTCCTGAGCCTCACTTTACTTCCTAGGCACCAGCCCACGGCTGCCTTGCAAACGCCGTGAGAGCCAGAGGGATGCGTCCAGCCCAGCCCAGCCAGTGAAACTGCCTTGGGGACTCTGTTGTGAGCGGGGTCTGAGATCCAGCTCGGTGCCCCAAAGCCGCTCACTCTGAAGCGCCTCGGAGGGGGCGATAGGGAAAAGCATTTGTCCCTTCTGATGCCTGGGGGTTAATGTCCAGGCTAGAGTCAAAGGGAGGGTACATGGACACACACAACTGTAGAGCAGTGGTTTTCATACTTTTTTCTGGGACCCAGTTGAAGAAAATTGTTGATGCCCATGACCCAGTGGAGCTGGGGATGAGGGGTTTGGGTGTGGGAGGGGCTCAGGGTTGAGGCAGAGGGTTGCGGTACGGGGGTGAGGGCTGTGGGGTGGAGCTGGGAATGAGGGGTTCAGGGTGTGGGAGGGAGCTCTGGTCTGGGTCAGGGAGTTGTGGTGTGGGAGGGGGTCAGGGCTCTGGGGTTGGGCTGGGGATGAGGGGCTTGGGGTGCAGGAAGGGGCTCTGGGTTTGGGGGGCTCAGGGCTGGGGCAGGGGATTGGGGCATGGGCTTACCTCAGGCGGCTCGTGGTCAGCGGTGCAGCCGGGGTGCAGAGGCAGGCTTCCTGCCTGTCCTGGCACCGCGGACCATGCTGCGCCCCAGAAGTGCCCAGCAGCAGGTCTGGCTCCCAGGCGGAGGTGTGCAAGTGGCTCCACACAGCTCTCGCCTGCAGGGCAATGGGAGTGCAGAGCCGGTGCTCAGAGCAGGGGCAGCATGCGGAGCCCCGTGGTCTCCCCGCCTAGGAGCCGGACCTGCTGCTGGCTGCTTCCGGGGCGCAGTGTGGTTTCAGAACAGATAGCCACTAGCAGGGCCGGCTCCAGGGCTTTTGCTGCCCCAAGTGGCGGGGGTGAGGAGAGAAGCTGCAATCGGCGGCACTTTGGCGGCAGCTCCACTGTGCCGCTTTCTTCTTCGGCGGCAGGTCCTTCTCTCCGAGAGGGACCGAGGGACCCGCCGTCGAATTGCTGCCGAAGAGCTGGACAGGCCGCCTCAAGCACCTGCTTGCTGCGCTGGTGCCTGGAGCCGGCCCTGGGCACTAGCCTGCGGGTAATGCCGCCGACGGGGCTTTTAACGGCCCGGTCAGCAGTACTGACCCAGTGCCTGACATTCCGCGACCCAGTATTGGGTCACGACCCGCAGTCTGAAAACCACTGCTCTAGAACATGGCAGTGGGGCCCGATTCTGTGCTGTGCCTCCTTGGCAGGGGAGGGTAACAAAGGGGGTGTTTTGCCACCTTTGAGGTGCTGGGCTGTTTCAGAAGCTGGGGTTGGCCCCTGGTGTAAATGAGAACAGCCTCCGGGGCTGCACGGGGTAGGGAATTCCCTAGGAAGAGGGTTGCTGTGATGTGAAACCCTGTCATGGCAAGGGGGGAGGAGACCTTTCCCAGCCCTTCGCAGACACTGGGAAGGGGAGTTGTTTGCCGGAGCGACCTCGGGGCAGCATAGTCCATGGTATGTTCAAATCAAATACAAAATCTATCGGCAGAAGCAGGATGGCTCTGTGGCCCTGCATGCATGGACCCTCCTGAAATATGGCTGGGGGGGATTCGGAGAACGAGGGGTTCCCCTTGCTGTGCGAGTACCCAGGTCAGAGCTGGTTGCTGCAGTGTCTGACTTGCTGGGGACACGAAGTCCCAGGCCAGAGGGATATGGTGACCTTGGGGCAAGTGAAGAAAGAGAATGTGTGTTTGTGTGTGTGGGGAGCTTGTGGGTTTTTTCCTTCATACTAATGTCTATCCTGTGAGTACTGCTGCAGCTGTCAGTTTGGGGGTGAGTGGGAGGTGGGCAGTCAAAGCCGAGGCGTCCTGCTGTACTGTCAGGGAAGTTCACTGCACCAAGCTGAGTGGAGAGGGAGCACCTGGGGGGAAGTGGCTTATCCTGGGGCAGCTAAGCATGGCTGCATTGCTGCAGCCCCTGGAGCTTGGGATAGAAAGAACATCTCTGTCCCGTGCGCTCTAGGAGTACGTCTACACTGCAGGTAAGAACTCGTGGCTGGCCCTTGTCAGCTGACTTGGGCTCATGGGGCTTGGGGCTGTTCAACTGCAGTGTAGACATTTGGGCTCAGGGACCCCGGGAGGGTCCGACAGCTTGAACGTTTACACCACAGTTAAGCAACCCCTTAACCCAAGCCCCACAATCCCGTGTGAGGTGACATGGCCCAGCCATGAGTAGTTAAGTGCAGTGTAGACATACCTGGAAGGATTTATGGGCTTGGGTAGCCGATTGCTTTGCTTTCTGGACGGGCAGTTTCCGAGCCTGGCTGTGGGCTGCTGAGGGTCCCCCTGGCTCCTGGAGAAGAAACCAAAATGAGCCTGAACAAAAATTGTTAGCAACTAGGAGGTTTGGGGGAGGCTCAGGGACAAGAATTCTTAAGGGAGATGCACTGAGCCACTTGAACCCACCCAATCTAATCCTACTACAGACCTGACCTATATCTGGGTCATGGGAAGCGGCACATGTCTGCAGCAGCAGATGGTGTCTTAAAGAGGTTGGACTCAGGGAGGTTTGGATTTCGGCGACCAGGGAGAGGATGGGCTGTGCATTTACTCACGCTGCAAAGCAGCCAATGAGTGCCTGTGACGTCTCCTTGGAGGAAGGGCTGCAGCATGGTAGGAATGGCACAGTGAGCTCCCAACGGCTGCGGTGTGCTGTCGTGAGCACAGCCTGTGGGAATGCTGGGTCTTGAGGCAAGTCACAGACTTACAAGCAGGGTGTGGGTCAGATTAACTAAAGAAGGATGGGGAAGGAGACTGGGGCCCTTGTGACTGGTGTTGGAATTTCTCCTAGCGCAGCTCAGTGCTGACCAAAAGTTGCTGCCTTCTAGGGTGACCAGAGAGCAAGTGTGAAAAATCGGGACGGGGGTGGGGGTAATAGGAGCCTATATAGGAAAAAGCCCCAAATATCGGGACTGTCTCTATAAAATCAGGACATCTACTGCCTTCTGATCATCTGCTTGGGCAGAGGTGAAATAGGCTGAGGACCCCACTACCTGCTGAGCAGATCTCCACGTTGCAAAGTGGCAGCCTTGGCACGGAGGCCAGGGATAGAATGGGAGCCCAGAGGCTGACCTCCCTTGACCTCCAGGGCAGGGTGCAGTATGTTGGTGAATACGTGCAAAGCTTGCATGCCTGCTGCTCGCACCTGCCCTGGAGATCAGCTAGAGGCCTTTGCTCTCTACGGCTGCCACTCGGGTACCTTCCATCAGCACTAAATTCACTTCAGTAATGAAGCTCCCCTGGGAGGGGTGGGAACATATGTTCTCTAGCTCCGCAAGTAAGTACCTAGTTTAGACTGAAACTGCTGATTGGAAGGTAGCATGGCTGGCAGGGGCAACGTTATGTATGATTCTTGGGGTGCCTGAGCCAAGAGTAATGGTACTTGAACTGTCCCCTGACCCTTCCCAGCTGTGTGTCTGTCGTGAATGCTGTTCGCTGGGGTTCAGTTGGTGTGAACGACGCATGTAGATGGTGGGGATACTGAGCAATGATACTACGTGCCGTAGGGGGCTCGGACAGGGCCCGGTGACAGAGAGCCCAGGGGTGGCTCAGGTACGTGGTCTCCATCGTGTTTTCGTAAGTTTGTCTTGATCCGGAATTGGAACCACTCAGATATTTTGGCTGGTTTTGAAACCTAGCTCGTCTCGAGTGAACTCTGGACTGTGCGGTGTTGATGGGATTGTGATGTCAGGAGTGACCTGGCCGCCTATGTTGATTCGCTTGCTGCATTCCTGACTGGTTAAAATGTTGTAACCATTGGAGTGTTTCTTTTAGAGTGATGGCACTACCCATTCACTAGCTCCACAAACCCTTTGCCCTGTTCTACTTTACAGGGATGCTTTCGTGACTGTAGACGAGTCCTCCCATTGCATCACAGCTGTAAGCTGGCTCTCTTTCTTCACTGGGACTTTCTGTGTGTCCATTAAATGCCTCTATATTAGCAGGGAGGTTTAGTTTGGACACAGCATTTGGTACTTAACTATTTACCTGGTGTGACTCTCGCAGCTAAGTGAGTTTCCAGAGGATCAGTGGACAGTCAGTCGCATAACCTCTTGGCGTGCTCCGCTGGGCTCTAGGCACAAACTGCAGGGCTTCCTCAGTTTGCTTCTGGTGCAACACCTGTACATTTGTAGGGTTCTGTGCTCCCTCATTGTTCCCATATAAAGCCACAAGCCTTTCCAAATGACAATTGGGCTTTTCTGTTGCCAAAAAATGTAAACGGTCAGTGTTAGTGGTACCATCAGTTCAAACACTTCTGTCTGCATCTGTAACTATTGTGTCGAGTGACACCAGAGAGTAGAGGGGGGATTTATTTTATTTTTTTTACAGTTTGTTTACTCTGTGTTTAACAGCACTTGGTGCATAATGAGTTTCAATGCACTCAGGCCCCCTTTTGTGGCTTTTTCACACAACTAAAAAGGAAAAGATGGTTGTGAAACTACATATTGGCAGGGGGACATAGGGACATGTGTATGTTCTCAAGGTACTCTGAACTCATTTTTAAAAATGACTCTATTCTAAGAAGCTGACAGACCGGTTAAAATGAAAACTCGCTGGCTTTGGCTGAAAAGCCTGATGCAGAAGCAATGAACATATACATTAAACAAAAAAAGTCTAATAGTCTGACTAAAGCCATCCTTAAAACGTCAGTGAAAGCTGAAGCTCCATCACTGGCTCACTCCGTGAGGGGTCTAAATACTAGTGCAGCGCAAGAAAAGGGCCGTGTTAGCCTTAGCCAGGGTCTTGGCATTTTTCCCTCTTGCTCTTGGTTGCTTGTGCCGGTGTGAGATGGGGAGATTCTTGAATTTAAGCAGGAGTTGGAGCATGGATGCAGCCTCGGGCTTTCAGCAGGAAGGACTGTAAAATGCCTAGTATTTATTTGGGATTCATCTCTGAGGAAAACACA
Organism: Mauremys reevesii; assembly: GCF_016161935.1. Lineage (NCBI taxonomy): Eukaryota > Metazoa > Chordata > Testudines > Geoemydidae > Mauremys > Mauremys reevesii. Next base: position 1,555,734 of record NC_052630.1, read on the forward strand.
TGATTAGATGATGTCAAATTTAGCCCCTAAACGGACCTCCCTCCATCTCGGTCCCTAGAAAGCGTGCGGCTCCGTCCGGCCAGGGCAGCGTGTCACCGTGCAAGCCCAGGCCGTGCAGATCTGGTAGGAGGGAGGCCTGGCCGAGTGCTGCTGGGCCACGCTAATAGTCCAGTGCCCAAGGACAGTGCTCGTGCTCCTGGCAGCTCCCTCGCGTTCAGTCACCGCGCCCTGGGGGTGCCCCTCCACGGGGCGCTGGCCATGGGGCGCGGCCCAGCACTGCGGGGACAGAGCCCCGGGGAGAAGCTGGCTCGGGCTCGGGAGCGGGGCCGGGCCTGGCCGATGCAGCCTCCCGCGGGCTCCGGCCGGCCCAGCCTGGTTGCTAGGCCCCATCCCGCGCTGCGTGGTGACAGTTGCTAGGATACCCGCTGCCCCTGGTTACGCCGTACCCGGGTGCCCCGCGTGAGGGGGGGAGGGGTTCGCCCCCCTCCGTGCAAGATGGCGGTGGAGTGTGACGCGCCTGGTCACGTGCCCCGCCCCGGGAGCGCGCGCGCGGCCCTGGCCCCCGAATGTTGTGAATCAAACGCCCCGGCCGCCGCTCCCCGTCGGGTCTTAAAGGGCCAGAGGCCGGGGCGGGGCGGGGCGAGCGGAGCCGCCGCCGGACAAGGAGGCGCAGGTAGGGCCGGCCCGGGCGGGCTGCGCGGGGCCGAGCAGGGCGGCCCGGGCCGGGCCCCTCCTCCCGGGGTCGTTGCACCGGCGGGGCGGAGGGCGGCCCGCGCTGCTGGCCCCGGGGCGGCGGAGCCGGGCCCGCGGGCGCCTGTGTGTGCGCGGGGCTCGGCCCCGGGCCCGCGGGCGGCGCGCGCCGGGCGCTCCCTTTGTTATTGCTTTTGTTTGGCACCGAGCACATGGCCCGGGCTCGGGCGGCGCTTAAAGCCCCGGCCCGGCCGCACGCGGGGGGGGGGGCGAAAACCCAGCGCGGGGTGACCCCCCCCCCCGTGTCCGGGCCGGGCTGAGCTGTCGGGGGGCGGACCCCGGGCTGCCGGGGAGGGGCAGGGATTTGGGGTGCTCCGGGAGAGCCTCGGTCCGGGGGCGCCGAGGGGGGGCGGCCAAGAACAGCGTCCGCTGACCTCCCAACTTAGTTTGACTTTCTAGTCCCGCTGCCCGCCCCGCGCGGTGGCTCCTTTCCTGGGCATCCCCGGGGTGAGCCGTGCGCAGCCCAGGGGGTTTCTAGCCCCGTGTGTCAGGCGGCACGACCCCCCCCCCCCCCGGGAGTGTTTCCTGGGCTAGTTGGCACTTGTGCAGGTCTGGGCTCCTTGGCCCAGGTGGGTGCAGCCGCCCTGTGCGGGGACTGCCGAGCACCAGCCCAGAGAGTTCCTGTTTTTTTTCTAGTCTCCTCCCTGAGCAGTGAAAGGGACAGTCTGGCCCCTTTGTGTATCATCGCTCCTGCAAACAGCGTCCCCCAGTGTCTGTGAGCCGGTGGCGGTGGGGCAGAGCGAAAGGAAGGGGAATTACCCAGGAGCCAAGAGGTTACAGCTGGCACTTGCAAACAGATGGAGCAGAGTAAATAAACAGGGGAGGTTACTACAGATGGTGGGAGTGGCGGAGGAGAAGGTCCTTGGAACAACAACCTTGAGACGGTGTGAAAGAACGGAGGAGCCCAGCGCGAGGCGAGGCGGAGGGGGTGTCTGGGAAGAGGGCTGATGAGTGATGGGAGAAGGTGGCAGCCCTGGGGGGGCTGGGATTTGGGGAGGCTGTCGAGAAGGGAGTTGCAGGGCCTGAGGCCTGGGGAGATGGGGGTGAGGATTTCAGCAGCCTGGGGGTGGGCAGGCTCTGGAATGCAAGGGGGGGGAGGAGAATTTGGGGTGATGATGGATATTAGGGGGCTGGTCCAAAGGGCACGTGCTGGAGGAGGGAGGCTTGGAGGGCTGGTCTGTGCTCCCAGATGGGGGGTGTGAATGCTCTTGTCTGGCTGTTCTTGGCAGGCGTTTTCCAGCACGGTACAGTACAGTTCTGTGGCGCGGCAGGAGGAGGAGGGGGCGTGGTCAAGGCAAAGAGAGAGGGGCCGTTAAGAATGGAATACAGGCCCGTGGTTCTCGCTGTAGTGTAGACAGACGCTTTTCCCATCCTGCAGGTTAAGTGACAGGGTGGTAAGCCCCTGCCCCCGCTCTCCGGCACAGCTGCACCAGGAAGATGCCGGGGTGCGGGCAGCTGAATGTTGTATAAACACGTTAGCGAAGGCAAAGAGCAGCAGTAACGGGACTGGAAGGGCGACGGGCTGAGCATGAGCCCCCAGGTAGGGAGTGGTCCTGGAGCTCTCCCCACTGCCCTCTCTGCTGAGAGGGGAGCTGTGGGGTGGAGTGGCCTGCAGCATTAAGAGGGAGGAAGGAAGGGGACAGCCTTCATCAGGGACATAGAGATCCCCTCTGGGGGCTGCTGGAAGCTGTCAAGGGCCCTGGAATGCCAGTGCCTTATGGCCAGGAATGTTGGGCCTTCCTGTGAACCGAAGCTGCTTTCTTTCCTATGACCCACCCTCAGGAGTGGGGCTCTGAACTGCGGGGTCTCCTGTGTGCCCGCTCTGGGGTGTGTGGCTGTGCTGTCCCTAAGGAAGTGCACGGCTCCCCGCATCTCTTTTTGAAGGGGCCCCCTGCAAGTCGCAAGTCCGGATTCCCCAAAGCGGTGTGTATTGCAAGTCTGTTGCAACCTGCTGGCAAATGCTCGCCAGCTCCCACGCTTGTAACTCTCAGGCTGCTGCTGTGAATACAACGATTGGTTGCTCATTGTTTATGTAGGACCTATGTTAAAAAGAATTGCAGCAAATTGCAACCCAGCGTTGAAAAAAGCTTAAGGGCTAGGTTACAAAGCTCCTCACACCATATCCCTTCAGCAACAAGCCGTTATTGCTACAGAGGGGGGAAGAATCGTAGGTGTGGAGCTTGGGGACATGGTGAACTCTTGCAGCACAGTCACCTCGCAGACCTGGCCCCCCACAGGTGGGCTGACATCAGGGGTTCAACTTCATGGGGTTTTCCCAAAGGCAGGAGGAGCAAGCTGCTGCTGGTGGGGGTGGGGGCACAGTTCCCAGCTCCTGAGATGCTGCAAACAGCGGGGAAGCTAAAATTAGACCTGGCCAGATCTTCCTTCTAGCTCTGCTCCTTGGATGCTGTGGCCAGTGTGAGGCCCTCTGGGAGGTTTGGGGGAGCCCTGTCCCCCCCAGCTGATACTGAGATTTGCTTTGGTGCTGTCCGTTGCGCAGTCTCCACCTGTTGTCCGAGCATCTCTCCCCTCCTTTCAGCCTCTTCTTGAGGCTGCCGCTCCGGTGGGGGTGGCCTCTGGCTAGCCCTGGCCTCTCTGCTGGGTGGCTGATCAGTGCTGCCAGTTCTCTTTGCAGGCCCTTCGTGGGTCTCCTGAGAGTCACTCCCAGCATTGCCTCCATGAGCCCTTGTATGGGACACATGAGCCGGGCCGAGGTTTGGCCTCGTTTTGTGCAGAGCCGAGGCAGCCCCTCTTGCTGAGCTGTGAGAGTTGTTTGATTTTTTTCTCTCCGATTGCACGCCTTGCTGCTGTGGCGAGGCCCATGGTCTGATCGAAAAGGAAGATGGAGGTTGGCAAATATAAATATTAGTCTGATAAATTGGCAGCTTCTAGCAGAGATTACCTGGGGCTTCTGGCCTCTGCCACCATGCAGGTGGTTGGTGCATCTTTGAGTTAATGGCTGTCGACCTTCAACTCTGAATGGTCTGGGGAGAAATTCCTGGCTGATCAGCTGTGGGCTCAGAACCCCCTGAAATATTCAGCTAAGATATCCTCTACGTAGGGTGCTGTTTTCTATTGGTGTATGGGACTTACAGGGCCTTCATTCACGTGTATCTGAGGCAGGGTAACGGTACGATCCCCATTTCACAGATGGGGGACTGGTGCAGAGACAGCCCAAGTGAGGGGAATGGCAGAAAGGTGGGAGGGATCGTCAGTGCAGAGGAGGATCGGAATATTCTCAGGAAGAATGGGACGATTTTGAGGACTGGAGCAATAGAGAAGGGGTCACGTTTAATAGCCCCAAGGGCAAGGTCATGCTCGTGGGGACTAGTAACAAGGATTTGTGCTCTGAGCTCGGGGCTCCTCAGCTGGAAGTGACGGAGGAGGAGAAGGACCTGGGTGTGTAGGCTGATCACAGGGTGACCGTGAGTGGCCGGTGCGATGGGGCTGTGACAAAGGTCTGTGTTAACCGAGGCTGGGTCAGGCGACGTGTTTCCGGTAGAGAGAGGAGTGGTAACGCCATTGCACAAGGCCCTGGTGGGACCTGGTCTGGAGCACTGTGCACTGTTCTTGTCACCTGCCTCCAGGAAAGATGAATCCAGACAGGAACTGGTGCAGAGAAGGGCTGCAGTGGTGATCGAGGGCCGGTCCTCCGAGACAGGCGGAAAGCACTCGCAAAGCGGGGGCTGAGCAGGGATCTGATTGCTGTCCAGAGAGGTGTGGGGGGGGGGGGGTGAAGGATGGGAGGGTGAAGAGCTGTTGGAGCTAGAGGTCAGTGCCGGCCCCAGGCCGAGTGGCCAGGAATGGGGTCAGGCTGGAAATGAGAAGGGGTCTAACCAGCAGAGGGGTGAGGCTCTGGACCAGCCGCCCCACACGAGCAGCGGGGGGCGAGTCGTACAGATTTATGAGTGGGACTGTGTGGCGGGGGGCAGGGCTCAGCAGCCTGGGGGCCAGTCTGAGTCTTCTCTTTCTAGCAGGTCAGGGAGCAGGAAGGAAGCCCCCTCCCCTCCCCGCTGGGTGTATTCTGGGTTGGGTTTTTATCTCCTTTCTCTGAAGCCCCAGGGAGCCCTCCGGGACATCGGGGGCTCTGAGGTGGCACCAGGAGGTTTCTCTCTCTGCTGCCTGGCTGGCTGGTTCCTGCTCACATGCTCAGGGTCTGACTGATCGCCATGTGTGGGGTCAGGAAGGGGTTTTGCCCCAGCTCAGACTGGCAGGGACCTTGGGGGGGTTTGTCCCCCTCGGGTCGCTTGCTGGGATCGTCTGGGGATCTCCCACCAAGTCACTTCCCTGCCCTTGCAGGAGCCTCAGGCATTGGTGCATCTCAGCACGCCCGTTCTCTGCCCGGGGCATGCCGCCAGCAGTGCAGTCTCCCGGTGGTTGGGCACGGTGTGGGGGTGGCCTGGGATGTACAGGGGGTCGGGCTGGATCATGGGGGCCCGTCTGGCCTTAAGCTGTGTGACTGGAAGTCTTTGGTGGAGCAGGGACCTGAACCCGGGTCTCCTGGGTCCTAGTGCCCTAACCGCTGGGCCTGCCTCTGCATTGCTGACACTTCGCCACCATGACTCTGGGGCATGCAGAGAGCCAATGGGGGAGCAGAAGTTATTAGCCGAGCACTGTCCCAAGGGCGGGGTGTGTGTGCACATTTCGCCCCCTCTTTGGAAGTGCTGCCTTTTGTTCTCGAATCTCGGTGGCCAGGATGGGGCGTTCTGGGCAGCCCAGTGCTGCTGAAGCTACAAAGCTTTATAGTTCCTTTCAGACAGTGGCGTGTCTGCGTCTCGTCTCTCACTGGTGTATAATGTGTTTCTCAGGATGCCCCGGCAGTGCAGGGAACTTGGTGTTTCTAGGCAGGGCTCGAAAGCGCTCTGTGATCGAGGGTGGGTAGGAAAAGTGATGGCAAAATGAGATTCCTCTCCAGAGCATGAGTGGCAGCGGGGCTGCTGGATTGGTGCTTTATTTAGGCAGCTGGGTGCCTCCCTCTCCTTTCCAGTGTGCTTTGATCAGCAGTGAAATAGTTGAGACTGACACGTAAATCACCATTATTAGGCTCCAGAGTTAACAGTTGGTTGAGGTGAATGAGCAGCTCATGCCCCAGAGCTCTTGCTTCAGGCTGTCTGCAGACTCTGCCAGACATCACTCCTGACGCTTGAGTCACAGTGTGAAGGTTATCTTTGCACTCCGAAGGGCTAATGTCAAATGAAAGCTAAGACTCTGGAGCAGGAGCTGTATTCCCCGTGGAGGTGCAGGGGTGCTGCCCCTATGGGGCCTGGCCAGTCTCTGTGGGACGTTTCAGAGGTTGGCCTGGGTCGGGGTCCGTGCCTGCCAATGAGGGCGGGTGGCTGAGCCACTGCCTTGAAGGCTGCCCTGGCAGAGCCTTGCCCAGAGGGTAGGTTTCAGTCAAAGTTCTTAGGGGCTTTTCCTGCCCTGGGAAGGGGTTGGGAAGAGCACGTGCTAACCCGATCCTGAGCACTAGTGCAGCCCAAGGCAGTCCTGGTTGCAAGGGTGTGAGCTGGCGGTGGGGGGTCAGCAGGCTTCGGACCCCGCTGGCTTGGCCAGCAGTGACAGGGCCTGTGTGATTCCAGCTGCCTGCGATGTCTGGGGGAGCAGGGTGGGTTTTCAGTAATCCCACTTCCCTGTTGCTAGGCCGCTGTGGAGCGCCTCGTCCTTGGTTCCCGTGGCTGATGGGCTGAGCGCCTGGGGTGCTGTTTCTCCCTGGCGTTTGTTGTGTGTAGCGCTGTGCGGCTGCTTGGTGCTGTGCAGAGCCAGAGCAGAGAGAGCTGCTCCCTGGCCGGCCAGGGAACGAATGAAGCTCCTGGATAGGAACAAAAGGGGAAGGTGGCACCCTGGGGGCGTCAGCGCTTCCACAGAAGGTCCCTGGCCCTGCCTGTTCTCCAGACCCCTGTGGAGTGTGTGGTCCCTGCCCTCTTGCAATGGGCTCTCTGGGAGGAGCATCCGCGCCAGTACCTCGCCGCCGGTGTGACAGTCCCACGGCACCCCGCGGGCGCTGCTCTTCTGGGGAGCTGCAGGGAGGGCCGCTGACAAAACCTGTGTCCCCGAGGAGCTGGCTGACCTGAGTGGCAGCAGCCTGCCTAGGAGGCCCTTGGTGGGGAGCTGGTGGCGACAGCAGGCCTGGCATAGCGAGGGGCCCGAGATGTTGCTCCTGGGACGCAGGCTGGTGCAGCCGCGGGAGCTTGCAGGGCCGTGAAGGCTGAGGCTGCGGTTGGATGAGCTCACTCCTCCCCCTGCCTCGGGCTCGGCCCCGTGAGACCGGCCTGCCCAGCAGGTGTGTGCCCAGTGCGCCAGCAGCTGTGCGAGCCGGGCCAGCAAACCCAGCTTCCTAGGGTCCCCCTAGGCCTGAGCCTGGGCCCGGGCTGGCCGGTCTCACTGGCCCAGAGTCAAGGCTCCCTGGGCAGCGAGCTCAGCGTAGTCTCTTCCTGCTCTGCCTCCGCGGGCAGCTGAGCCCAGCCTGGCCCAGAAAGCAGGGCCTGCCCTGTCCAGGCCTTCGCTCTGCGCCGGAGAGCAGGGACCCTTTCGGTGCATTGCTTACTGTCCGTCTGGCATTTCCTGCAGCTAGGGTGGGGGGAGAACGCCCTGGCCCCATGTCTCTGCCCTCCTCCCCAGGCCTGCAGGTGACGTGCTGGGGTCGCTCCAAAGCCGTGCCACTGCAGACCAAGCGGTGTCTGTTGATAAGGCACCGAGCTGGGACTCAGGAGATCTGGGTTCTGTTCTCAGCTCTGCGGCTGCTCTGCTGCGACCGTGGCCAGGGCACTTCCCCCAGGGATAACCGTTTGTAAAGCAGCGGGAGGCTCCCTGCGGGAGAAGTGCTGGGGAGAGAGGTCAGCTTTGCTGTGCCCTTGGCTCCGAGCAGACTGGCATGCCGGTGAGCCAGCAGGAGCCCGCGGTCAGGGGGCCGCTCACCAGGGTCCCCTGTGGAGGCCCGGCGCTCTCCTGGCTGCATCACGGGGTGTGCATGCTTAGCTGCAAGGGGGGGCTCCCTGCTCCCACCCGTTTCCCTCCACCATCTCCTTTCCAGCTGAGAGCTTGGTGTCTTCCCTCCCCTTGGCCCTGTGCTCCTGACCACGAGACGATAGCTTCTGTCTCCTGCCTCTCCCGAGGCCTGCTGGAGTGAGACTGGGCCCCAGGGCAGGGACACAGGCCCCTGAGGACCCAAGCAGCCTGCAGGGCCGGCCATTTCCCCTCAGCAGGGTGCCCCAAGGAATGGGCTTGTCCCATGGCAGCTCCCCCATTGGGAATGCTCGTTCCTTCGCCGGGCACTGGCCAGGCCCCACAGCACGAGGCCTGTAGCTGCCCAGGGTGCCGACACCCTGCTGCAGAGACCTGCAAGCCTCCGCAGGTCCTAGCGTGCCGTAGGCAGCAGGGCCCGAAAGGTCTTGGCACTAGCAGCAGTGCAGACACTATGGGAACCTGGTACCTCGGGTGCCCGGCCTCGCCAGGCCCTGGGCATTGTGGGAAGGCATTACAAAAATGTTAATCCCAGGGGCTTAGACGCTGGCATGGAGTGAGATCTGCCCAGCCCCTCGCAGAGGCAGACGGGGTCACAGCTGGGGGCACCTGCGCTGCGGGGCCAGCTGTTAACTGCATCAGTACCACATCGAATAGAATCTGTCCAGGCCCTTCTGCTTCTGAGCAGCCTGTTGGCCTGGAGCAGGGGTGTGGGAAGTGCCTGGGGGTCAGCCCCCTTCCCCCCGAGTTCTCCTTGGCACTGCCAGCAGCACTGCTGCTTTCATGCCCACCTCTCCTCCCGTTTCTCCCTCGTCTGCCCCTCCCTTCTGGCCGAGCTCCCCAGTTGCAGGCAGTGGGGGCTGGTCAGTGCACGCGTAACTCTGCCTGTCCTCCCACTGGCTGGGGGTGGGGGCTCCTGTGGGGGTGCCCCTGCGTGTGCACGGCCCCTGCCCTGCACTCCCCACCCCCCGTGTCGGTTTCTTGGCGGGCCGGGGGGGGCAGGTGGAGCAGAGCAGAGCTGCTGGGGATCGTTGGGCAGGGACTCGGGGATCAGGCGGTCTGGGGGCGGGAAGAAGCGGGTCCCACCGGGGCAGAGGCCCGTGGGTGGGAGAGCCCTGGGCAGTGCGCGCCGTGGGGTCTGCAGGGCTGGGGGTTCACTGCCTTCTCGTTCTTGGCAGGCTGTGAGGTGCTGGTGTCGCGTCCCGCTCGGAGCCTGAGGCCCAGCGCGCCCTTCTGCCTCCCCGACGTCACCAATGCGACCATGGGAACTGGCAGTCAATAGGCGGCCTCCCTCTGCCCCCTTCAACCCGCGGCGTTTCTCGGAGGGACCCTGCAGCAGCCCTGAGCACCTCAGGCGAAGGTACAGCCCCTCCCTCACCCGGGAGGTACAGCCCCTCCCCCACCCCCCATACGTGGGTGCAGACTGCAGAGACCACAGCTCCCAGCATGCAGTGTGGCACAGCTGCTCAGGGTCAGGCGGAGCATTGCATGCTGGGATCTGTAGTGTCAAGGGGCAACAACTTCATATTTAAAAAGCTCCGGGCAGGCCAGGCTGCGCTGCGGCTGTCGGCAGTCTCAGCTCCTCGGGCCGGGGTGGTTTGCCTGCCCCTGCCTCCACCCGCTCGCTATTGCCAAAGAAGGGCCTTTCCTTCAGCTTCCTCCATGGGGAGGGCTGGGGCCATGGGCAGGGGCAGCCGCAGGCTTGCCAGGAGAGCTCTGGGGCTGTTGCAGTGAGAGGAAGGGGATCTCCCCTGCCCAGCCAGCAGCTTTTTGGGGTCTTAGTGGGCAGGTCAGGGAGTGATTCGTAACGTACCGGGCACCCCCCTGGCCTCTGGGTGTGTGAACAGCACAGCCACTGAGCGTTGGTGCCCCGGCGACACCCCTGAAACGCTGCCGGCCCACGCCTGAGGAGCCTGGCGGGACAGACTGCAGCACATCGGAGCTCGGGGGCCCAGCTGAGCTCACCTGCTGGGGTAAAGCCAGGCACGACCGGGTGCCCCCGACCCAGTGTATCTGACTCCAGCCAGGCAGGCAAGGCTCCTCCTGCCTGGGGTCGGGGTGCAATAGAGGCGTGTTGGTCGGACCTTGGCACTCACGGGCAGACTCACAGCTCAGCCCCGCGCCCCTCAGGAGCCCTGCCTGGGAGGGTGCTGAGGGGGGACCTCCTATCCCAACTCTCTGCACACCCAGGGGTGCTCTCCTAGCTGGGACTGCTCCGACTCCACGTATCCCATGCAGCACCAGCCCCGCATGGTCGGTGCTGCTGTGGCCTGAGTCCTACCAGCCCTGGCCTCTGCCGTCCCTGTGCGGGGCTGGCCCAGGCACTGCCCTGTCTGTGCCAGCTGCATGGCCCTGAGGTTACTCCTGGTCTGTTCCTTCCCCATGGCGGCCCCCAGCCCCCCGTCCAGGCGTCTGTGGGGACGACGCGACCGACCTCTGCAAACCCTGCTGGCCCAGGATGAGACCTACCTGCACCCTGCCTTCCCCCCGCAGCAGCAGCACCTCCCTGTAGATGAGCCCCGAGCGTACGCTCTCGCCAGCACGCCACCACGAATGCTTCACCCAGCCGCCCACCCGCCCCACCAGAGCCCATTCATGGTGGATCTCCACGAGCAGGTAGGGCAGGGATGGGGACTGTGCTGTCCCCGGGGGGGCAGGGGTTTGGCACTCCCCAGCAGGGAGGAGGCCAGGGTGACATCCCTGCAAAGCCCCTCCCCACAGGCCCATGGCCCAGAGCTCAGCCGTTATCGCCCAGGTGCCAATGCAGGTCCCTGGGGCTGGAGCCAGTGGGTACCAGATGAGTTCTGATGTGCTGCTGTGGCAGCTTTGGCCAGCCCTGCGCAGGTTCCTGGGGTGCCTGCTGGGTACCAAGGACCCGAATGGGCAGAGGCTGAGAGCCTTCACTCCAGCAGGTGAGTCGGAGGCCCGAGGGGAGTTGAGTCCTGGGTCCTGATAAGTGCAGGCGTCCCAGTGCGCCGATCCGGTGTGACTGACACCCCCTCTTCAAGGGGCACCGAGCACCCCCTGCCCTGGCCGGTGGTGGGTGTTTCTCCTCCCCGGAGATTGTGCGTGGCCGTGGGGGCCAGATTAGGGGCCTTTGCCACGCCCCAGCTGCTGTTCAGCAGGAGCTAAACACGGCCAGACTCTGAATTCCTGCGACCATCTGTGTCCAGAGCAGCCGGGTGCCGTGGCAGCGGAGCCTCCCCAGATGTGCCTGGCCCTGCTGCATGTGCACAGGCCTGGAGAGCCCGGCCCTGCCTGGCTTGCCAGCCTGCCTCCCCCTGCGGGAAGGGCTGTGCTCCAGGCTCCTGGGGAGGGTAACCCCCAGGGGCTGTTGGGTGAATGACCCAGGGGGCGATGTCCCCTGATGCCCTGCGGCGCGTCCCCCTCTGCTCACACAGATGCCCAGTGCCAAAGGGTTGGGTGCTCCAGAGAGGCTGTCTCTGTGGGGAGCCCCTCGCCCCACCTCGAGCTGCTCCTGCCAGGGGCCATGCCCGGTCTCTGCCCAGCCAGGGCTGCGTTGGCAAGGTGCTGGGAGCTGCAGGGCTCGGCTCCGGCCTCGTGAAGCAGAGCAGAGGGTGGCACTGCCACCTGGGCGGGGCTGCAGAGCCGTGGGCCGGGGAGGAGGAGCTGGGATTGAGCTGGGGGGGGCTGCTTTCAGGTGGCTGGCTGCAGCTTGGCCAGCCTGTGAGCACACGGCCTCGGGCGATGGCCCCATGGGGCCGTGGGCTCGGCCGTGGCTGGGGCAGGCTGGCGCGAGGAGCCATCTGACGGTGCTTCGTGTGTCTCCCATTTGCAGGTGCACCAGGGCCCCGTCCCCCTCTCCTACACGGTGACCACGGTAACGACGCAGGGCTTTCCTATCCACGCGGGCCAGCACATCCCCGGGTGCAGCGCGCAGCAGCTCCCAGCATGCTCCGTGATGTTCAGCGGGCAGCACTACCCACTCTGCTGCCTCCCGCCCCCTGTGAGTCCGGGTGCCCGCCGCTGCCTCCTGGGGGTCGTGGGGAGCTGGCATCAGGGGCCCATCTCGGGGGCTCTGGGCATGCTGCACCAGGACGTACCATGGGAGAGGGAGCGGGGCCGGGAACCGGCACGGGGGAGCTCCAGACGGCTTGGGGGAGCGAAGGGCTAGTGGCCTGGAGCGGGATACTGCCTGCTTGGGCCCGTGACACCTTTGTCAGCCACGAAACCCTGTGGCTCTTGGCCCCTGTCCCCTCCCCAGCTGGGTGATTGGGGGATGGGGCGCCCCTGGGGCTCTCTGGGCCCCCATTCCTGAGTGTGCGGTGCTGGGCGACTGACCCCACCCGCCCCCACGCTCTCCCTTCCCTCCCAGCTCATCCAGGCATGTGCCATGCAGCAGCTGCCCGTCTCCTACCAGACGTTCCCGCCCATCCTCTCCAGCGACCATTACATCCTGCACCCGCCCCCACCAGTTCCGCCGCACCAGCCCCCACACATGGCCCCCCTCGGCCAGTTCCTGCCACTGCAGGCCCAGCACCCGCGCATGGTGAGTGTGGGGACGGGGCGGGCTGGGCGGGGTCTGCCAGGGGATGGGCTGGCTCCTGGTCAGGGAGCAGAGCTCTCCAGCGTGGCCTGTGGCTATGGGACGGGCTGGGGTGAGACTGTCACGGACTCACAGATCGTGCCCACTCGTGGCCCCATGCGGTCTGTGGGGGGGAGGGGTGCCCCTTTCAGTGCGACAGCCCTTCTCGGGGGGCCACTCTCTCTTGGGGTCAGGTCCCTCCACCTCCTGGAGCCGCACCTCTCTGAGCCTCAGCGCGTCTGTCTGTGCCATGGGCCCCCTCAGGGAGTCCCCTCGCTCTGCCCCCCCCCCCCACACCCCGGGCCTCCTCACCTCCAAAGGGGTTGATGCCCCCTCGCCCTGTTCTCTAGCCCGGAGTGACTCTCAGCCAGCGTAACACAGGAGGTTTATTGAGAGTTGAACCCAGCACAGGAAACTCTCAGGGCCTCAGCCTGGCCTCCCTCAGCCCAGCACATCCCAGTCCCCCTGCAGCCAGGTGGGCATCTGATACCCCCGGCCCCAAGCCCCGCCTCTGTCCATTGTCTTCTCTCCAGGGAAACAGGGTCGTAAACAGGCAGGCCTGGGTCTCCTCTCCTCTCAGCCCCCCTCTGGCTGGAACCGGCTGGTCAGGTCACCGGGGTCCTCTCCCCGCAGCCCATTGTCCCCCACTGGCCAGAACCGGCTGCGACTCCTGAGCTGGGTCTCTGGGTCACCAGGTCACCAGTCGCTGGGGTCTCCATCCTCAGGGCCATCGGCCGGGGTCCCGGGTCCCTCTCCGGTCCTGTGTCCCGACAAACTCCCTCTCCCCTCCCCTCGTTACACCAGTGACACCCGGGGACACTGAGTCCCACCCCCCCCGCCTGCAGCCCCCTGGAAAACCCAAGAACCCCCCCCACTTCGTCACAGAGGCTGCCGGATGGCCTCGCTGGGCAGGGCACTTCCAGCTCCAGCTGCCCCTAGCAAGCTCTGCAAGGCTGGGTGACCTCTGGGTCTGGGCTCACGTTGCCAGGCCCAATGCCCAGGCCACAGCGCTGCAGCCGTGCTCCTGGGATGGACTCGTGCCGTCTGGAGCAGGTGGGAGGGAGGGCCAGCCCCGGGAAGGTGAGGATTCCTGCAGGGCAGCGTCTGTGTGAGCTGCTGATCCCCATGGGGGGTTCACTGGCAGAGCAGAGGGGCCCCCAGTCCCGTGGGCGCAGCAGAGACCCTGGTAACCGAGCTTCCCCCTTCCCCCGGCCCCGTGGGCACAGCAGGGACCGAGCTCCCCCCTTCCCCCGGCCCCGTGGGCACAGCAGGGACCGAGCTCCCCCCGGCCCCGTGGGCACAGCAGGGACCGAGCTCCCCTGGCCCCATGGGCACAGCAGGGACCGAGCTCCCCCACCCAGCCCTGTGGGCACAGTAGGGACCCCGGTAACCGAGCTCCCCCCGGCCCCATGGGCACAGCAGGGGCCCCGGTAACCGAGCTCCCCCCGGCCCCATGGGCACAGCAGGGACTCCAGTAACCTAGCGTCCCCGCCCCCCTGCCCCGTGGGCACAGCAGGGGCCCCGGTAACCGAGCTCCCCATGGGCACAGCAGGGACTCCAGTAACCTAGCTTCCCCGCCCCGTGGGCACAGCAGGGGCCCTGGTAACTGAGCTCCCCATGGGCACAGCAGGGATTCCAGTAACCTAGCTTCCGCCCCGTGGGCACAGCGGGGGCCCCGGTAACCGAGCTCACACTTTCTCTCTCTTCTCTCCCTCCCGCCCCCAGCCTCTGCAGAGGATAGACAATGAAGTGGAGTTGCGAGGGGAGCAGCATCCCATTGGGGGCTTTGCGTACCCGCCCTCTCCCCACGCCCCAGCGCTGTCCCCCTCTGTCCCGCTGCATTACCTCCCCCACGACCCGCTGCACCAGGAGCTGCCATTTGGCGTGGTAAGTCCCCACGTGGGGAGTGGGGTGACTGGGCCGGGGGCAGCCTGCCCCCTCCTGGCTCTGTGCTCGGGGACCGCGGCCACCCCCCCGAGAGAGGAGCTGGGACAGGGCCGTGCTGGTGGGAAGCAGGGTTGTCCTCCTCGCTGGATCCCCTGTGCTGGCTGCCTGGCAGCTGCTCCCCCTCCTCCCGGTCTGCGTGGTGGGGTACAGGCTGGGTGCACCCTGGGGCTGCTCACCTGGCCTTGTGCTCTCTCCCTGCAGCCATACCCGCCCATGATGCCACGGCGACTGAATACCCAGCGATACCGACTGCAGCAGCCACTGCCGCCCCCGCCACCGCCGCCCCCCCCCTACTACCCGAGCTTCCTGCCGTACTTCCTGTGAGTACCCACGGGGGGCTTCTGTGGGGCTGGGTCCCCTGCCACCCCTCAGGCCTCTGCCCCACCGGGGGGCGCCTGCCGGGCTGGGGGCTGTGGGGGTGGGGGGTTGGGTTGTGGTTCCTTGAACACTCCCCCCAACGTGACACGCTGCTCGTGGGTAACTGCCCCGCCCCCTCTCTCCCCAGCTCGATGCTCCCCGTGTCGCCGACAGCCGTGGGGCCCACGCTCAGCCTCGATCTGGATGTGGACGATGTGGAGATGGAGAATTACGAGGTGTGCTGGGATCTGGGAGGGGCGGATTCCAGCGGCAGGGAGCAGAGCTGCTGCCCAGCCCCATAGGCCCGCGCTCCGGGTGCGGGAACAAGGAGACTGCGCCAGGTCTCTTCTGGGCGGGGAGGCGGCTGGGGCGCTCCTGGAGGAGGGGGCTGGAATTTCAGCCGCTCGCTTGCAGTGGGAGTGTGGGGCAGACACTCGGGGAAGGGGTAGGAGCTCTGCTGGGACCCTTCAGGTGGGGGCTGGGGAAGGGGCTGCTGGCTCGGGGACCTGTGGGTGGGGTCTAAAGAGGGAGCTGAGCTCTGGGTCCCCATTCCGCCCCCAGGCGTTATTGAACCTGGCTGAGCGGCTGGGGGAGGCCAAGCCGCGGGGCCTCACCAAAGCAGACATCGAACACCTCCCATCGTACCGCTTCAACCCCGAGAGCCACCAGTCGGAGCAGAGTCTGTGAGTGACGCCGGGGTGCACTGAGCTCCCGGGGGGCCGGGCTCGGGGGGTGGGGGGTGTATCTGAGCTCCCGGGGCCGGGCTTGGGGCCTGGGGGTTTACCTGAGCTCCCGGGGGCTGTGGTCAGGGCGGGGTGTAAGCTCCTGGGGCGCCCGGGGTGGGGAGGGAGTGGGCAGGCGTGGGGTGTGGGGTTACCTGAGCTCCCGGGGGAGGGGCGGGCGTGGGGGTGTACCTGAGCTCCCGGGAGAGGGGCAGGCGTGGGGTGTGGGGTGTACCTGAGCTCCCGGGAGGGGGAGGGCAGGCGTGGGGTGTACCTGAGCTCCCGGGGAGAGGCGGGCGTGGGGTGTGGGGGTGTAGCTGAGGTCCCGCGGGGCGGGGGGTGGGCTCCGGGGGGGCGGGGGCGGGGCTCGGCACGTTGCTCTGCCCCGGCGTGTCCCCGGTGGCGCTGCCAAGCGCAGGGCCGGGGGGCTGCTGGCTGGAGCCGGTGCCTGGTGACGGTTCCCTTCTCCCCAGGTGCGTCGTCTGCTTCAGTGACTTCGAAGCCAGGCAGCTGCTCCGGGTCCTGCCCTGCAACCACGAGTTCCATGCCAAGTGTGTCGACAAATGGTTAAAGGTACCTGCCAAGGCTGGGGGCCTGCAGACACGCAGCAGCTGGGGCTGGGCGTCCGGCCCGGGGGGTGAGCCCGGAGCGGGTTTCAGCAGCTCCCTCTGGTGGTGGGGGGCTGCCCTGTGGCAGCAGAGTGGTGGGGTGGATCACTGGTCTGGGGTGCGCTGCTGCCCCCGATTGCTCTGGGGAAACCCGATGTTCTTGGAGTGTGTCAGTGGCGTGTTTAAACAGCCCTGTCCGCCAGGGCCGTGCGTGCTCCCGTGTGAGGGCACGAAGGGTGGGGCAGGGCGGGCACTACGCCCAGCCCCTGCTGCTGCCCATGCCAGTGAGCCGGGACCGGGCACTACGCCCAGCCCCTGCTGCTGCCCATGCCAGTGAGCCGGGACCGGGCACTACGCCCAGCCCCTGCTGCTGCCCATGCCAGTGAGCCGGGACCGGGCGCGCGTGCGACTTGCTAGTTCTTAGCTCGGGCCAAACGTCTTCAAACCCTGCCAGAGCCTTCAGCCTGGGCCAAACTTGGCTGGTCAGAGAACCCCATAACCTGCCACTCCCCGCCCTGCCCCGCTGGCCGCACGCCATGTGCGCCTCCCCTGCGACAGCCCACGGGGCAAACTGCCTCCTGAGCAGCCGGTCCAGCAGGCTGGCAGGGAGAACAGGGCGCTGAGGCAGGGCCCACGCAGGGTGCCTGGCAGGGGAGCTGGGCACTCCCGCAGTGAGACGCTGCAAAGTCCCCTGAGAGGAGGCCGCCAGGCCGTGCAATCCCGGGCTGGGGAGGAGCAGCCTGCGGGCCTGGCCCGCCATCAGCTCAAGACACCCGTACGGCCTCCGGCACAGGGCCCCTGACACGTCTGTGCTGCCCCTGCACAGCCCAGCCTGCTCCTGCCCACGAGTCAGTGATACTGCTGCGACACGTAGCCATGGCCCTGTTGGGATGTGGGGCCCACCATTGGGGAGGGACGAGATCTGCCCCTCCAGTGGAAAGATCGACGCCGGAAAGCCAAGCTCCGGGGCAGAGCAATGCCAGCACCGTAGTTCCCTGCTGGAGGATCTTGTGGCCAGCAGGGGCTGTGGCCAGGTGGGGCAGACGTGTGGGGAAAGGGTGGGAGCTCCCTTGGACATCCTGGGCAAAGCGGTGGAGAAGGCTGCCGGCCCGTCCGTGCATGGCCCAGAGGGCAGACACTTGGACCAGGCAGTGTATTTCCACCTGCTGCCAGCTGAGTGTCTCCATGTGACAGTCAACCCACGCTCCACCAGGGCACAGGAAGTGTCTGACCACCTGCTCCAGAGGCCTCTGAGATCGGGGAGGCTGCCCGTGGGGTAATCTACCCTTCACAGCTGGGGCAGGTGCCAGGCTTGGGAACACAGTGCTGCCAGCCCTGTGTGCCTGACGCTCCCACGCCCCGGGAGGACAGGGAGCCACCCTGGCATGTACGTTTCCTCACCCTCCCACCTGCCCCCAGCCTGCTTTCAGAGCCCTCGGCTGCACGGGCTGGGAGCTGGGCAGGATGGCAGCTGGCTGGCATGGGGGTGTAGTGTCTACGTACGCGGCCCCGGCTCTCTAAACGCCCCCCGGTGTCGTGGGCTCCCGGCTGCTGCAGCACCGGAAGACCCAGCCCCGTTCTCTGGTGCCGACTGTGGCTGTCTCTTGGCTGGGACACCCTGGAGATGTGCTGCTTCTGCAGGGGGCGCTGGGCTGGGGTAGAGCCGCTGTCTCACTCGCCTCTCCTCCCCCCCACAGGCGAACCGCACGTGCCCGATCTGCCGGGCGGACGCGTCCGAGGTGCACCGGGAGGCCGAGTGAAGCTCTCAGACACTCTGCCGCACAATTCGCTAGAGGAAGAGGACCTTGGGCGGGGGGCCCGGCCGTGTGCTTAGCCCCAAGGCTCTCCTCGGCTGTGGTGAGAATAGAAGGAATCTAGGATCCCGGACACCCCACCTCCTCCCCTGCCTGCGCGGCACGGCCAGGGCCCGGGGCGCTCCCCGTGGCGCCGGGGCTGGCCCCGGAATGGCGCTGGGGGTGTGGGCGGCGGTGCCTCCCCGTGCTCCGCGCACCCCAGAGACGCCGGCCTTGCGCCATCACTTTCAGCTCTTTGTATCTGTTGGGTTTGGGTTTTCTGTTGAGTTTTGGTTTGTGGCTCCATGACCCAGCGCCGGAGCGAGCCTGGCAGGTTTGATCGCACCAGCAGCGCGAAGCAGGAGGGCCAGGCGAGCTGCCCGGGACGGACTGGGCCCTGGCGGGCAGCAGGAGGAAATGGTCAGTGGGGCACCGGGCACAGCAACTCAAGGCATTACCAGGGGCCAGGCCTCTCCCACTTCCCAGTCCAGCCTCCCATGGAGAGCGGGTCGGGCTGGGCCTGGCACTGTCCTGCTGGAGCCCGGACAGGAGGCTCCCCACTGTCTGTATTGGCCTCCCCATGCCGGCTGGCCGGCTGCTCTCCCCAGGCTGAGCTCCAGCAATACTCCTCCGGTGCCATCGCTGACAGGTGGTGGGCAACACCTCCCGGTCCCTGCCAGTGTGCCCGGTGGAGCGCCCAGCCCCGAGGCAGGACCCTGCATGCCACAGGGGCACCTGGCTTTCTAGAAGGCAAATGAGGTGCGTCGAGCCCCCGGTGGGCTGTCCCAGTTTGCAGGGCAGGTGGCCCCGGAGCAGGCTCCTGCCTCATTTTTCGATATTCTCGTGGTGAATTGTAACTGTCCTGTGCAGAGGGTGACGCAGGAGCCCCCCATACTGCCAGCCCCACTCGGCTGCTCTGTGCTGAGCCTTCCGCGAGGATCCCAGCAGGGCTCTGCGCTGGCCGGTGGATGTGGGGGCAGGAGGTGGGTATTGATTTAAGTATCTTCCCTTCCCCCAGCTTGTATCATGGAAAAGCTGAGCGGGTGCTGCCCCTCCCTTCCTCTGCCTCCATCCCCGCCCCGGGAGAACGTGCCCTGGTAATGCCTCTGCATGATGTGTTGCTTGTGCCCTGGGTCTGGTCCTGTGAGTGCACACACGGTGCTGCCCAATCAAAGCAAGGGAGCGGCCAACCCGGGGCCCGAACTGTTTGTCGTGGAAGTTGTGTTGCATGATGTAACGAGAAGGAGCCTCTTCCTGGGGTGTGCTCCGGGTGCAGGGGAGACGGACGCCAGCCCCGTGTAGATGTTCACAATATGCATGCAGCTTGGAACGTGGTATTGACTCGCTGGCCAGCGGGGGCGAGGGGCTCTGTGCTCAGCTGGTTACTGCCAGGCACCGGACTGCACGTGGCCAGCGCCTCAGGAGGACCGTAAGATTTTCAGGACATTTCCCCCCTCCCCCCAAGGTAAACTGAGTCAGGAGGTGCCCAGGGAGGAGGAGCCAGCTTAACCAACAAACACACATGGACGTTCCCTCTCCACCAGCCAGAGGTGAGAAGTGGGGGGGGGTCAGAGACAGGAGTGCCCCCTTCTCATTTTGTGCCCCACCCCTCCCCCGGCTCACTTGTACCTGGGGCGAGGGTTGGCCACGAGCATGGCCCTGGCGCTCTGAGCTTCCCACGGGCAGACTGGGGCTTTGTACCACCCCCCCAGGGAGGAGGGACTGGTCTGCTGCTGGGAAGCCCTGGGCTGGGCCATGGTGGCTGCAGCTAGGGAAGGAAGGGGGTGGGTCAGGGCCATGCACTGGCTCAGCAATACTGTGCCCTGGAGCAGGGGGAAAGGCCAGGGACTGGGCCGGGTCCCTGCAGGCTTTGGCCTTGGGCTGCTCACCAGAGCTCCTGACTTGGGGTGGGGGATCCAGGAAGCCAGACCACCAGGGGTTGGTGTTGGGGGGCTGGTGCTCAGAATCCAGCTGGCAGGGTGTGGGTGGGACGGCCCAGTCCCCCCTCCCGGGTTAGCCCAAGGCAGAGCTGGGAGCCTCCTGCACCATGTGCCTGGGGCACGGGGAGGCCGGACTGTGGCCAAACAGCAGCGTCAGATTGGCAGAAGCGAAGGCCTTTCCTGCCCTCTCAGCTAATAGAATCACGGTATTCTCCAACCGGGGCCCAGCTGCTCCATTATGGACAATCCAGTTTGTCGCGGAAGCTTTTACACTGTTCTGGGAGAGTTGCCCTTCCGGCTGGCTGAGGCACTGGGCTGGCGTTTGCTCTGGGACCAGTGAGCAGCTCCCCTGGCACCTCCTGCGCTCAGGCAAACCGCAGACACCAGCAGCCCCCGTGGGACCAGGTGCCCCAAGCGTGCAGCGCTGGCGCCCTGGCCAGCCCCTCCTCCCCCAGCTTTCAACGTTTTTATTTCATGGACACGACTAACCAAAGGTCTCGATGTACATAGCCGCAGGTGACGTTTCTCTGTGTATAGCCAATCGGAGCAGTGTTGGCACCCACCTGTTTTAAACCCCCCTTTAAAGATGCCTGGTGAAAAGCCTTACGGTTCTTTTGATGGTGACTCGAAAGCTCAGAGCTCGTGTGCTGCAGAATTTATTCCAATGAGCAGCTAACGTCTCACTTAAAAACAGCCCCCCAATTATTTAGGATGTTTGTGATTGCTGATTGCGCTGTAGATACCACTGTTACCAATGAGTTCCTGTGGTGGGGTAGTGGACTGTTTACTGTTCTATTATTCCAGTCCCCAGGCCCTCCAGAGGGAAAGCTCAGCGGCTTCCCTGGATGGTGCTAGGACGTGTGTCTGTGTTAGAAAGTTTTATATATATATATAAATATATATATAATTTTTTTTGCTCTGTTACTTGCACATTTTACAGTTACCTCATTTTCCCATGTATGTATTTGAAAAAAGGCTAATATATAGAGAAAAAGGTTCTTAAAGCTCTAAAAGTGTTTGGTTTTTTCCATTCCATTGGACTCATATTGGTTTTGTAGCATTTAACATACCTAGTTTGTTGTATTATATATATGTGTATTATACGGATTGAAATTTTTAACAGATTTGTACTTTTTTTAAAATGAAAGTTGCTAGTTCGGCTTGATCAAGTAGTGCAATCATTATTTTTTTTAATGTTGTGGCTGATTTTGAGAGGGATATTCACTAATAAATGTATGATGTATACCAACGCGCCGCACCCTGCCTCCCTCTTCTCGCTGCCTCGGGCCAATGCTGGCCCCAGCCTGGGACCCTGGCTGTTCACCCTCTTATCATGGGGGTCAGCACCTGCTCCCCCAGCTGCCAATCACATCATCAAGTAGGGTTAGCCGTGTAGTCTAAGATCTGTATAAGCAAAGAAAAGCCATGGTCTATAACAGACAGAACAAGCATGAGAGTTTTGCATGAGAATACCCACTCTTTCACTGCTCTGCATCATCTGAGAAAGCATGGGTATTCAAAGAAAAGCTCTGCTGCTAAACTCTGTTAGTCTATAAGGTGCCACAGGATTCTTTGTTGCAATCACATCATCCACTTCCTGGCGGCCTGGGCCCTGCACTGAATCTACACCCAGCACACCAGGCAGCATGACCTGGCGCCTACAGGTCCCAGCATGCAATGCTCTAGCTTGAGTCAAGCTTCCCTTCTGCATTGCATGCTGGGCCTGCAGCTTCCAGGCACTGCATCTCCCTATGGCACTGAAAAGGGGAGGGGACAGGGGGCCTGCAAGTGAGTCACGGCTGTATCCCTGTGACTGATGGGAGCAGGCCCTGGGAAGGAGAAGCTCCTGGCTCCTGACTGCTTGAGGTCCGGGGATAAATGAGGTTTGCACAAGCAGGTGAAACAGTGTCCTGGGCTCTGCTCCAGGCTGTCAGAGGCACCTGCCCCTTCAGCGGCATTGGACCTGCAGTCCCCCTCCACCGCAGCTTGCTGCGGCTTTTGTCTTCCTGCTGCAGCAGGAACTAGGAGCCTGTGGGTGGAAATGGACCGAAGCTACTGGCTTCTCTGAGCACCAGGTCAGCTCAGGTACCGCAGGTGAGACAGTTTCACTCTTCCTGGGCTGGGACAGGCCACAGGGGTGGAAGCCTGTTCAGGTTTTTGCCCCCCAATGCTTCCCTGGGGAGGCTGTTCTAGAACTTCACTCCTCTGAGGGTTAGAAACCTTTGTCTAGTTTCAAGTCTAAACTTGATGGCCAGTTGATCTCCATTTGTTCTTGGGCCAGCATTGGCCCTTAGCTTCAATAACTCCTCCCTCCCTCCCTGCTGTATTTATAGAGAGCAACGATCTCCCCTCAGCCTTTGTTCGGTTAGGCCAAGCTCTCCGAGTCTCCTCTCAGAAAGCAGGGTTTCCATTCCCCGGATCATCCTAGTTGCCCTTCTCTGGTCTGTTCCAGTCTGAATTCATCTTTCTTAACAAGGGAGACCAGAACTACGCACACTATTCCCGAAGAGGTCTCACCAATGCCTTGTATAATGGTACTAACACTTCCCATCTCCACTGGAAATACCTCACCTGAGGCATCCTAACCTTCATTAATAGCTGCCTCAGAAGGATTCTCCAGATCCGCTGGCCAGACACCATCAGTAACATCCACCTCTTGGAGAGGACCCATCAACTCCCAGCAGAGGAAGAAATTAGACTATGGAGATCTGTATGAATGATGAATGAATGAGGCATCCTAGGACTGTTAGCTTTTTTTCACATCTGTATCAGCCCCAGCTTATAGCAAAAATTCTTGTTGCTGGTCTAAGTGCATGACCTTACACTGTGCACCATTACATTTATCCTGTTTTTATTACGCCGGGCAGCCAGATCTTCTTGTATGATAGTCCTGTCCTCTTCCAGATTAGCACTAGCTCCCAGCTGTGTCAGCTACAAATTTTATTAGCACCCTCCCACTTTGTGCCAAGGTCATTAATCAAAATGTTAATGAAGATTGGCCCTAAGACACCTCCCTCCAGCCTGACTGTTCACCAGTCAGTATGACTCAGTGTAGTCTCCAGTTCCTTAGCCACCTCCCATTACTCCTTCCCCTGGGCTGGCACTTCTTGCCAGCTACTTCGTCCCTGGCTGCTCCCAGACAGGAAGTCAGCTACCCCTTCAGAGAGGCCAGCCAGCGTACCCCCACCTGCAGCTTCCACTATCAGTCCAGCCCAGGGTCCAGTTTGAGAACAGTGAGATAAGAACGTCCGTAGTGGGTCAGACCAAAGGTCCATCCAGCCCAGTATCTGTCTACCGCCAGTGGCCAATGGCTCAGGTGCCCCAGAGAGAGTGAACCTAACAGGTAATGATCAAGTGATCTCTCTCCTGCTGTCCATCTCCATCCTCTGCAAACAGAGGCTAGGAACACCATTCTTACCCATCCTGGCTAATAGCCATTAATGGACTTAACCTCCATGAATTTATCCAGTTCTCTTTTAAACACTGTTATAGTCCTATCCTTCACAACCTCCTCAGGCAAGGAGTTCCACAAGTTGACTGCACTGTGTGAAGAACAACTTCCTTTTGTTTTAAAGCTGCTTTCTATTAATTTCATTTAGTGACCCCTAGTTCTTGTATTATGGGAATAAGTAAATAACTTTTCATATCTACTTTCTCCACATCACTCATGATTTTATAGACCTCTATCACATCCCCCCTTAGTCTCCTCTTTTCCAAGCTGAAAAGTCCCAGCCTCTTTAATCTCTCCTCATATGGGATCCATTCCAAACCCCTAATCATTTTAGTTGCCCTTCTCTGAACCTTTTCTAGTGCCAGTATAGCTTTTTTTGAGATGATGAGACCACATCGGTACGCAGTATTCAAGATGTGGGCGTACCATGGATTTATATAAGGGCAATAATATATTCTCCATCCGCTTTTTTGACTGCCTCTGCACACTGCTTGGACATCTTCAGAGAACTATCCAGGATGACTCCAAGATCTTTCCTGATTCATTGTAGCTAAATTAGCCCCCATCATATTGTATGTACAGTTGGGGTTATTTTTTCCAATGTGCATTACTTTACATTTATCCACATTAAATTTCATTTGCCATTTTGTTGCCCAATCACTTAGTTTTGTGAGATCTTTTTGAAGTTCTCCACAGACTGCTTTGGTCTTAACTATCTTGAGCAGTTTAGTATCATCTGCAAACTTTACCCCTTTCTCCAAATCATTTATGAATAAGTTGAATAGGATTGGTCCGAGGACTGACCCTTGGAACACCGCTAGTTACCCCTCTCCATTCTGAGAATTTACCATTAATTCGTTCCCTTTTAACCAGTTCTTAATCCATGAAAGGACCTTCCCTCTTATCCCAGGACAGCTTAATTTACATAAGAGCCTTTGGTGAGGGACCTAGTCTAAGGCTTTCTGGAAATCTAAGTACACTATGTCCACCAGATCCCCCTTATCCACAAGTTTGTTGACCCCTTCAAAGAACTCTAATAGATTAGTAAGACATGATTTCCCTTTACAGAAACCATGTTGACTTTTGCCCAACAATTTATATTCTTCTAGGTGTCTGACAAGATGTCCTCCTCCCCAGGCTCAGCCAAAGCTCCAAGGGACTGGCTGGAGGGGCATAGCCCCCCTGTTACCAGCTGGTCACAACATTCACGCCCACCCATTCGACACAGGGAACATCACCCACCTTGAAATGCAGCTTGTGCCAAGCTGGGATCCAGCAGCTGCTGGAGATGCACAGGTGCTATCAACTGCACCTGCCAGATGGCAGCATCCTGTTGTGACATGCTACAGGTTGGCTCTCCAGTGGCCACAAGAGGGCTCCCTAAGGTGACTGAGCACAGGCCCAGTGCCTGGCTGCAGCTGGGCTTTCTCTGCAGGAATTACAGAGTCCCTGAGCTTTGCACCCCAGGCCCGCAGGCATGTGTAGGCAGGGCCGACAAAGCGGGGGGGGAAGCCGGTAGAAATTACCGGGGCCCAGCAGTCTGGAAGGGGGCCCAAGGCCCAGCTTCGTCGGCCCTGTTTTTCACCAGGGCCTGAAGCCGCTCTCGGCAGCCCTGTGTGTAGGAGCGGCTGTAGCTCTTCCTTTAATCCTTGCTGCTCACTTGAGTAACAAGGCAATGAAGATGGGTGTGAGGTGATCTGCCTGGAATCTCATTCTGGCAGGGGAGTTGAGAGTCAAGCAGGACAACGCAGCAGTGTGTGTGTGGGATCTGTGGTTGATACCCCAGCGATAGTACCTGGGGCTACAAAGACCCAGGACAGCACTTCTTCAGTCGAGTTCTTATGTTAAGATGAGCCAGAGAGCTGTGCCCACACTCTGTCAGCAAAAAGGCCAGTAGTTAAGATGCAAGAGTATTTCCAGGCAGCCTGGCTGAGACGCAGCCAAAGAAAGGGGACCAATAAATTCCCTTGCAGGTCTCCGGCTGCCTTCACTTACATAGTTCCCGGTACCTGGGTCCTTCCTGGGGAAAGCAGCACTTTCAGCAGTGGGCTGGTCAAGGGAGAGGGCACTCAGCCAGCAATACCTACAATCAACAGGACAAAGGGGTTAGGCTTCCTTAAAGGGACTAATTAACGCTCCTTGCTCTGCTCTTAACCTGTGGAACTCAAAGTGCCCTTGGGAAAGGGGGCACAGCCAACATGAGGAAGGTAAGTTGCAGTTGTAATGACTCTGGTTAGCACCAGTGCAACAAACTCTCCTGCCTGTTTCTCGTCACGCCAGAGACCTCAAGGTCACCTCCCTTCCTCAGTCCACAACTCCCCCATGCAGACACAAGGCAGCATGACAGGAAGGGGGGAATTCTGCATCCTGACTCAGAGACCTCAGTAACTGACAAACCAACCCTCTTCCTTGTGCAACTTGCTTCCAGCCGTACAGCCCAGTACTAGCTGGAAGGAGGCTGCAGAACAAGGAAGGTGCTTGAATGGATCTACTTCTCTAGGGCTGGTATGATAGAGGAAGGATTCCCCGCACCAGGCAAGTGCAGGCACTACAGCAGAGTGACTAAGATGATGCCTCCCCACAGCTGCCCCCCCCAGACAGCTGACAGTGTTGTCTTTATGCACTGGACAACTCCACAAATATCACCTGGCCAGCCCTAGTTGGTCAGTCCCGACTCTCAGCCTAGGCAAACCCTATGAAGTTTTGGACAGCCAGCGAAGCGAAGGGAACCTGCCTTCCCCTGCACCCCGAGGGAGAGTACTTGCACTTCATAGGGCCCCACTCAGAAGGAGTTCCTAGATTGCCTCATCTCTTAAGAGCGTTAGCAATTTTTATACGTTAGTAGCTGCTGAGTTCTGCAATTCTACTGGACATGACACAGGCAGCGGATGCTCCACAGCGACTGGAGCCAAGAAGGCTGAATGAAGACAAGTACAGAGCCAGATTAACCTTGCAACACAGAGCGAAAACAAGATTCATTCCAGGTGTGTGCAGGTAGGTCATTAGAACCAGCTCAGAACACCCCCACGCATGCCCCCCACCGTCTGCGGCTGGAATGGGAGCAGCCTGTGTGGAGAGGAAAGCACTGACACCAGGAAGCATTAGCACAGGCACACTAGAGGCAGAGTTTATTACACTACGCAGGCTAAGAACCCTGGGCAAGATCCGTTAAGAACTTCAACCAGCTCTTTATCAAAAAATTAATACCATTGTCAACTCCAGTCTCCTTTGGTCATTACAAAGCAAGAGAACTAGTAAAAGGAAGGTTTTTATACACAGGGGGAAGCTGAAGAAATTCTGTCCATCCCTCCCCTCCCCAGCACAGGCAGGCCCCCAACCCGCTGCACAGGTGCAATGTCCTTTGGCCACCAGGAGCAGCAAAGTTATCAAATCTTCACACGACAGCAGGCCTTGGGGGTCTAGTATTTTCCATAAAAGCAATATTGACCAAGAGCTGCCTTTTCTGCCCTTCCCTGGGGAGGGCAATGGTGGCCCCCCTCCCTCTCTGCCCTCAAGTGTAAGGGGATGACTGTGCGTGGGAGTAGGTGAGCTTTCTCGCGCCAGCGCAGACACACGGCATGGCTGGCGTGGGTGACGTGGTCTCTGATCCCTCATTTGTACGCAGCAGTCTTTAAAAAAAATATTGTATTATAATCATCTGAATTTCTCCTTCCATTGTGTTTTGGAAAAGTGTCAATCGTCCGTGAGGTCCTGAACAAAGAGAACTTCCGTGTGGCTGAGTCCAGCCTCCTGCAGCGTGGGGGGGTTGGGCCACTCCTCTGTAGGGAGGCAGGGCAGGACACGGCGAGGGAAGTTGGCCTCAATCTGGAACTTCTCTGGGCTCTCTTTCAAGGAGAACAGGAAGTCATGGATCACCTGGAAGGGAAGCGCAGAGGCATTTGCCAATGGAAAAGCAGCATGCAGTAATTCCTGCAGCCCTGGCAGAGGCACTAAAATGCCCAGCTGCTGTGGGGGCCAGGCTGCTACTCTCAGCAGTCAGAGCGTTCAGTTTGTCAAATACTGAAGACAAGCTGAACCCTGCCCGAGGACGAAGAACCAGACTGCCCACTAGGGACAGCCTGCTTGAAGCATGCCAGAGGCTGCTCTCTGGGAAGGCCCTCGCAGACCCATGGACTGAGAAGCAGCAGGAAGCCCACGTTTAGGAGGGGACAAGCGGTATTTCAGCTTTACAGCTGGTCTTTCCCTCTTCTCTTGCTTCCCTGCCCAGTAGTGACAAATGTGGTTACGCTCCCCCTCATGCAAGCACATCATCTCTTGCTACTGAGGCTGTAGCAAGGGTGACAGCACTGGGCGTGGCCACCCCCAGCCTGTCCAGCCAGCTTAAGAATTTGGGATTCTACTGCTGCTCTAGACATCCATCGCCTTCCACTCCTGACTCCCCTCACCGTTAATGACTGTGAGAAATGGAATCGCCTCTCCACTCTGGAATCGTTGGGCAGCTTGAAAATGATCTTCACACTCTCTGGGTCATCAGGGTGTGGCTCCGGTGGAAGGCATTCCGATTTGCGCACCTTCTCCTCCTGCAGAGTCTGAAAAGCAACGAAGGTGGTCAGAGCACCAGGCTGGCATGGAGCTGGCCTCAATGCCAAGACATAGCGTGTCCTGCACGGGAGAGAACGCGCCCCAGGAAACCCCAGAAAAGGACATACGAGGCAGATGCAGGATTATATGAATTCAGCACCTGATTGGAAACAAGTGGGCAGGCCAACCAGGAAGGCAGGAAACAGCAGCAAGAGAGCTTGGAGCCAGTGTTGCTGCTGTGCTTCCCAGGAACACTTCTGTCTCACCTGGCGCCGTCTCTCCTCCGCTAGCTTCTGCTGCTGTACCTCCTCTTCCCTTCTCCTCTTCCTCTCCCGTTCCTCCTTTTTCTTGCGTTCCTTTTCCTGATCCGCCCGCAGGGAAGCCAGGTATGCCTCATCCTGCTGCTGCCTCAGGACCTGCGTTTGGTTTCTCTCCTCCCTGCAAACATCAGGGAATGAGGGGTGGTTAATATCAACACATCTAGAAACAGGCAGAGCAGGGCAAGAGGAGGACAATAGCCTTCACAGCACTAACACCTTCTCAAATGAGGCGCCCACAGAGGATGCAGAAGGAACAGGAGTACTTGTGGCACCTTAGAGACTAACAAATGTATTTGAGCATTAGTCTCTAAGGTGCCACAAGCACTCCTGTTCTTTTTGCGGATACAGACTAACACTGCTGCTACTCTGAAATGATGCAGAAGGTTTCCCACTCCTGAAGAAGGCGGGGCTCTCTATGGTGACTAGTCCCTGGCATAGATGGCCTCGATGTCAGGCTCAGGATAAATGCACAAACAAGGGCTGTAGTGTGGGCAGGTGCCATGCACACTGCACCCAAAAGCTCTGCTCCGCAGCCCTCTGCTGCAGACAGTGACTCCCTTGTTTCTTTAGCCTGTTCCTGACTCACTTTAGAAACCCACAGGTCTGACCATCAGCAAGGCGCACTCTGACCGGGGAGGAGGAAGGATTAAGGGCCTATCGGCTCTTAGTCTGAATGGAGCCCACATCACCACCTGGAGGGGGCATGTGTCAATGAGGCAGCAGCAGGACATCACAAAGGCAGCACAGCCACCGGGGGCTGGCGCTCCAAAGCGGGCAACTCCCTACAAGACTGGCTGAAGATATCAGCATGACTCTGGCTGAAATGCCTGGGTCCCAGTTACGCTCTTAGCCACAGTCAAGCTACATCCAGACTTTGCCAGCAGCTCCAGGCTGCCCCCAACGTCCAGAAAAATGGAGCAGATTGTGGTTACTCATCTTTGAGCAGGAATGTTGTCCATGGAGACCTCAATTCCCAGAATGCAGTGTAGTCTGAATGTTCACATCAGGGATGCCCCAGCACTTCCACTGGCCACTGAATGCATTGCAGACCCGAGTGCAGCCCACACTGAGCCCCCCTGAATTAGATCTGACCGACTCCACTGGGAATTCCCAACTCCACAAGGTAAGTATTACTGGGGCTTCCAGTTCCCAGCCTAGTACCTTTCCAGGCGCTCAGACACCAAGTACGTCTGGTTGGCATCCATGATGAATGTCAGCTGGTTAATGAGGTCATCAGGCTGGATGAGGCCTTCTAGCCGTCCCACCACCGTCATTCTGCGATCTTTCAACATAATCATGGCGAGGAATGGGTATGTGTTCTCACGCAGAGCCTGGGACACTGGGAGATGGGCACAGAAACCACCGTCACCACTGGTAGTCCCAACAGAGAGGCCAAGGGGTCATAAGACTAGAATTGCCCCCCTCCCCAGGCCTCTAGAGGTGGGCAGCTCCCGCTGTCCTGCCAGTCCCTTTGCTGGGCATAGAGACACAGCTTCAGACTCCCTGGCTGCCAACCCACTAGTCCGTTTCCTTTTTAGAAGTGACCTGTGAATCAGCAAAGCTAAGACAACCAAGACATCTGTCAGGGGTGTTCGTCCGGAGACAGTGACACCTTCAAGGGCTCAGTAGCCTGGCAGTCCTGGGTTCAATTCCTGGACCCAGCTACTTACTCTGTGGGCCACGAAGGATCTAAACTACCACACAAGCCACTCCTTCAGTCTTGTGAAGACGACACGCATTGTTCAGCACAACCCCCACCAGGCACTCACTTGCTCGCAAAGGATTTAGTGGCATGCTGCAAAGCCTAGTGTGGGCCACATCCAGTCCTAAGAAGGCCCCTAAGATCTGAGGGGGCGGGAAAAACCCAAGGAATCACCTGTGCCCATTTTGTCCCCACGCACAACACAAACCACTCTCATTAGACACCTGCTTCCCTACTCAGCCTAACGCCCCTATGACAAGGCCACTGCAGGAAGCCAGCATGCCGACTGCAAAGGGACAGCAGCTAGCTCTGGGGAGACATGACTGTGAAAGAGCCAGTATTAAGAGCAGAGGGCTCCTTGGGCTGCAATATTAGTCTCAGATATGGTATGTCCTCTGTTATGCAGAACATGGTATAGAGTGGCCCCATTCCACTCAGTGTAGTAAGGTATCACAGGCTGGTCTCTGGGCCCTATCACTTACCTGCACAGGGAAATTATCAAGCATGCAGAACAGACGCAAATTATCTGCCATAACAATCCATTGATTCCAGATTTAACAAGAATCAGGAGGAGTTCAGCAGGGGGAGACGCTCACCTCTGTATCCCTCTGGTTTGTTTGTGGAGCATGCCCAGAAAAGCATCCTAGTGTTGATGAGGGTGATCACCTCCGGTGCGCACAGTGTGTTGCTGGAGGAAGAGAAGAGATGGCAGACATAGAGCTGGGTCCCAAACACATGGCCAGTTATGTAAGAAAACTCTCTCCAACCTACCGACAGAATTCGTCTGAATCTTGGTGGTCGTCACCGTGAAGATAAACCAACAGGAAGCGCAGCTCCCGCTTAGCGTCATTCAGCGCCTGGGGAGAGAGCACAGAAAAGCTGGAGTGGGAGGGGCCTGAAGCACTGGGACTGCTGCCCCTTTGGTATTAGAGTGGGATAGGCCCGAGGAAGCAGTTTTTCAATCTAATGTGGTATTAATTGAAGAACATGTCAGACCTCCCTCCACACCAATGTGCCCAGTGAATTCTCTGCACGCAGGAGAAAGGAACCCTTGACTGTGCTTTCCTCACTGTTCCTTGGCAGGCAGGGCCTTGGGAGAATGCCAAGCAAAGCACTGCACACCTAGTGACCCAGGAGGATTTCTCTGGCTCAGCCTCCAGGAGGACTCTCATGGCCCAGAATCATGTGCAGTTATTGGCTCCATTTTCCATTGTGGATGATGTAGGATCCAACCTTCCGACCACATCCACTGAAACACTTTATTAAGCTGATCTCTGTAACCCCCCACTTCTCAGCTGAAACACTTCACTCCACAAGCCCAGCAGTGCAAGTGTTCAATGGACTCTGCTGAATTGGCACTGAGTTGCTGATTGATTGCCATGGGGCTGTTGGGCTAGGTCTGGGTTCTAAGTATGGCCCCTTGTTCCTGGGGGCAGGGACTGCTGGAGGGAATGACCTCAGCCCTGGAGTAGTGCTCAGGGATACAGGCTCAGCAGTTGTCATAAATAAACAGATCAGGGTTAAAGTCTCTTTTACCTGTAAAGGGTTAACAAGCTCAGTAACCTGAGGAACACCTGACCAGAGGACCAATCAAGGGACAGGATAATTTCAAATCTCTGTGGAGGGAAGGCTTTGTCTGTGTTCCTTGTTTGCTGTGTGTGCTCTCTTTGGATCTAAGAGAGGCCAGACATGTCTCCAAGTTCTCCTGGAGTATTTCCTACTATCCAGTATAGTGAGTATTAGTTAAAAAGGCGGATTAGTCTTTTGAGTTGCTTTCTACATTTGCAATTGTGTGTTTTGCTGAAGGAATCTCTTTATTTCTATTGCTGTTACTTTGCTTTTACTGAGAAAGAAAGGGGGAGGGGGAATTCTCTCCAGGTTTATAGGTTAGACTCTGTGTATTGTTCCATCCTGCTATTACAGAGATAGTGTACTTTCTTTTTGTTCTTTTAATAAATTATTTTCTTTTTAGGACTTGATTGATTCTTCTCTTGTTTGCATTTTCAAGGGAAGGGGAGGGGGAGGTGAGTCCCTCTTTGTGTTGAGTCAAGGATTTGACTCGGTGTGTATCTCTCCGGAGCAGGCTGGAGAGAGGGAAGGGGAGGAGGGGAACTGGCTGTTTCTCTCTCTCTGGTGAGATTCAAGGAGTTTGAATCCGGTATCTCTCCTAAGCACTAGGAGAGGGGAGGAGGGAAATGGTTTGTTTCCCTTTGTGTTGAGATTCAGGTTTGAATCTGTGTTCCCCAGGGAAAGTTTTGGGGGAACAGGGAGTGTGTCAGACACTTAAAAACTGACTGGTGGCAGCAAGAACCAGATCTAAACTAGGATTTTAGTTTAGAGGAGTCCATGCAGGTCCCCATCTTGGAACCCAAAAGCTCCAAGTGGGGGAGAAGACCTATGACAGCAGTGCTCTCTGGCACTCAGCTACCTGCTGGGATGGACTCCACAACAGAGGAGTGTGCGCGCATTGGGGCTGGGACTGAAAGGGGGCAGGGGTGGCAGGAGACAGACACATGTTAGGGAGCCCCTCTTCTTCTGGGAAGAATCATTACCCAAATCCAACAAAAGAGGGATCTGTTCTCTCCTTTTACCTCCTGGACTCACAGGGGCCATTTCCCCAGGTTTCTGAAGTTACTGGGCTAAATTCTGCTCAGACTTGCACCTTGGTGCAGTGCCAGTCACTTCCAATGGGGTGTACATCAGAACAGACTTTGGGCCACTATGTCAGCTTATAAAACCAATACTAGCAGAACAAAAGAAGAGGTGTGGGCTTCTGAACCACAGACACAGCTGAGGAACTGCCAGATCAGCTTTGCCTTCCCAGCTTCAATTGTCTGGCACGTCCCTGAGCCTGGCAGAGACCCCACCATGGCAAATGCCTACAGTGGGATGGACTCAGGTTCCTAATATGCTCATAATCGCGATCTCCATTACCTCGTTACTGAGTCTAAACATTAGTACTGGACTTTTAAAATGCAGAATGGCTTTTGTCATTCCTCTTTAGGGCCAGTGTGCCAGGCAATACCAGCAAGATAGTCCCACGAACCTTTGCACCAACATGTCATACTGACCTGGCTGTATGTTCCCTGGTAGAAGACAGGGTGTATCCGCCCATATTTTTCCTCAAACATATGAATAAACGAAACAATGTCACCCACTGGATCCGTGACCCTACTGCGAGGGTCAGGGCGTATAAAACGCACAGCAAACCTAGAAGAAAAGCAAAGGACACTGGAAATTCAGCTTACTGACTTTCTGAAGAACTTTTTCTGGTCAACATTTACAGCTATCTGCTAACACACTGACTACTCCATCTTGAGACCACAATATGAACACCCTACAGAAAAACCTAAGCCAGGTAAAGTTCTGTGCTCCAAGGCATCAGCTGATTGCCAGAGGCTATGATGGATTTCCTCACCTACACTCCCTCCACGAACAGCGCTGCATAAAGGCCAGGTGTATTGTGTGTGGGGAAGGTTCAACATCCTCTGAAACATCAGGCATAAACCCACAGCCAGAGACAAGATATCAGATTTAAAGGCTCACTGGTCTTATATTGGCTGGCAATTCATAGGAAGTTGATCAGGACAAGTCTCTTCCAGAACTGCAGTTCTGTTGCACAGAGGGTTTAACGCATAACTGTTTATTTTAGGCAACTGCTGGAAGAGGAGATTACACCAGGGAGCAAATAATTACAGCCTGTTGTCTGTGTCCTGGCTCTTTAGACTGTAAGCTCTGAGGCTGGGACTGTTACACCCTACATGCCTGTTCCCAAGGGGAACCTTTGGGCAGAGCCTCAATAGATATAAGTGTGCCCATTCCCTCTTTGCTCTCCATTGCTTAATATTTAGGAACTGCAAGTGTCAGCCTGATTTTGAGTTAAGATTGAATACATTAGTTTCCTTTACAGATTCATAAGACACTGCTAGGAATAGAATAAAATCGCAGGGCTGGAAGCGACCTCAAGAGGTCATCAAGTCCTGCCTCAGCACAGCAGGCTGGACCAAGTAAGTCTGGACCATCCCTGACAAAGTTTTTTCAATCTGTTCTTAAAATCTCCATCGCCTATTCCAAAGCTTAACTACCCTTAGAGTTAAAAAGATTTTCCTAATTTCTAACCTAAATCTTCCTTGCTGCAGATTAAGCCCAATACTTGTGGTCCTACCTTCAGTGGACATGGAGAGCAACTGATCATTGTCCTATTTAGAACAGCCTTTCACATATTTGGTCTTCTTTTCTCAAGTCTAAACAGGCCATTTTTTTAAACCTTTCCACATAGGTCAGGTTTTCTAAACCTTTTATCATTTCTGTTGCTCTCCTCTAGACTTGTTCCAGTTTGTCCACATTTCTCCTAAAGTGTGGCACCCAGAACTGGGTACAGCACTCCAGCTGAGGCCTCACCAGTGCTGAGTAGAGCAGGACAGTTATCTCCTTTGTTTTCCATATGACATTTCTGTGAATACACCCCAGAACAACAACTTTTTTCACAGTTGACTCATATTCAACTTGTGATCCACTATAACCCCAGGTTCTTTCAGCAACACCACCATCTAGGCATTATTCCTCATTTTGTAGCTGTGCATTTGATTTTTCCTTCCTAAGTAAAGTACTTTGCACTTATCTTTCCTGAATTTCATCTAGCTGAATTCAGACCAATTCTCCAATTTGTCAAGGTCATTTTCAACTCTAATCCTGTCCTCCTAAGTGCTTGAAACCCCTCCCAGCATATTGTCATC
This sequence comes from Mauremys reevesii, assembly GCF_016161935.1. Classification (NCBI taxonomy): domain Eukaryota; kingdom Metazoa; phylum Chordata; order Testudines; family Geoemydidae; genus Mauremys; species Mauremys reevesii. The sequence goes on from NC_052630.1 coordinate 1,590,108, forward strand.
TGCACATTTGATAAGCCTACTCTCTCACTCCATTATCCAAGACATTAATGAAAATCCTGAATAGTATTGGATCCAGGACTGACCCCTGTGGGATCCAACTAGGTAATTGCTCCTAGTTTGATAGTGAACCCTTGTTTACTACTCTGAGTACCGTCTTTCAACCAGTTGTGCACCCACCTTATACTAATTTAATCTAGAGACACTTCCCAAGTTTGCTTATGAGAATGTCACGTGGGACTGTGTCAAAAGCCTTAGTAGATATGATATATCTTGATTTTAATGTCCCCGCCCCACATCCACTAAGCCAGTAACCCTGCCAAAGGAAGAAATCAGGTTGGTTTGGCATGCTGGCTATTCCTTATAACCCTGTTATCCTCTAGGTGCTCGCAAAATGATTGTTTCAGAATTTGTTCCAGTATCTTTCCAGGTACTGAAGTTAGGCTGACTGGTCTATAATTCCCTGGGTCCTCTTTGTTCCCCTTCTCTAGTCCTCTTTGACCTCACCCATCCCCATGAGTTCTTGGAGATAATACTTCTCTGAAATCGACTTTCTATTATACAACATTCATTTGTTACTAACTTCTATGATCTAGGTCTCCAAGCCACAGAAACCAGGCATCGCTGCAGAGAACTTTGATGTGTGAGTATCTGATTAATACAAACCCGGATGTCTTATTAGACTTAACACCAAAAGCAGCACAGCCATACTTGGAGTTAGACAAACCAGCACAAAAAAGTACTTACCTAAATATATCAAGTAATGTGTAATAGGTAAATCGGAATGGAAGCATTATCAAGTAGTAACCCCATCCCAACAGGCCCTGAAATTACAAACGAACTGTTAGGTTTTTATCCCTGCCCCTTGAGACACAGTAGTGCAGCTAACCCTCTATCCAGCATCAAACATGCTGCAATATATGTGAAACAGACAGTGTGGTCTAGTGCTCTGATCTCAGGCCTGTAAGCTAGTGACTTGCTGGATGCCCTCAGGCAAGCCAAATCTTCTGAGTAGTCACCAACAGGTGCCTCACTTTGAGAGCCCAACCTGAGACATTTTAGGCACCCAAAGCCAGTGACCACTTTCAAAAATTGGGCTTTAATCTTCCATCTCACTTTCCCTACCTGTGAAATAGGGATAACAGCATTTACTCATCTTACAGAGGTTCTGTGAAGACTGAAGTGTTATACAAGTGCTACATATGAACCATCTGCAGTCAGGTTAATTGACATCTTATACTAGCACACACAAAGCAGACCATCAGTTCAGCAGGCTGTCATACAAATAGATCATCCTACGGCAAGACAGCAGGAACAGACTTTCATTCTAGTTGAATTGGGACAACTGAGTTGGAATTCTGCTCTGCCCTCGCTCCAAGCTGTATGGGCAGGAAGGAGTTTGCTGTGTACTATGATAAATACCAGAAAGGAAAACATCCGAAGTAGTAATGGAGAGGGTAAGAATAGTTCTGCCCAGGGAGCTGCACTGTTTGTAGCTTTCGGGAGAAAATATTTAGAAACAAGAAAGCAGATCTGCTAAGGAAACAGAGTTCCTTTCCCTGTTGATGTATTTCTTTCCTTCTTCAGAGATATCACCTATTCCACACAACGAGACAAACCCAAACTAGTAAATAACTTGCCCTTGGTTGCGGCCTTGAAACAACATAGCTGTAGATCCTGTGGTCGGCTGTATTGACCTGCAACGGCCGGGATGGAGGTGGATTGAAGACACTTGGGACGCCCTCTTGCTCATTCAACCGGTCCTGTACAGCTGCCTGTCATAGGAGGAGCAACAAAAGGGGCCCATCAAAAGTTGCAATGGATACAGGCAGGTTAGAGAAAATGCCCTGGTTCAATTCTGAAGTCTGTGGTAGGTGTTAGTTGTCCCAGTGCCTAGAGCACCGGACATGTGCAACGTAACACATCAAAATAAAGTAACTGCTGCCAGCTTCCAGACTAGGTGTTTCCAAGGGGTCTCACAGTTGTACAACACTGAGCTTACACGGTGCTGTACAGCTGGAGAGCAGAGCCAAACAATCCATCTGTTCCTAGTCCTGCCTCCCAGTCTAGGGGCTCAAAGCGGTAATACAGGAAAAAATGCAGGCACATGGCAGGAGGTCCTCAATGGAATGTTAGGCGCCATTAGGAAAGGGATAGATTGAGAGAAAATATCATAATGCCATTATATAAATCCATGGTACACCTGCAGTTGAATACTGAATGCAATTCTAGTCATTCCTTCTAAAAAAAAAAAAAAAAGACACACTGGATTTGGAAAAAGGGCACCAAAAACGATTAAGGGGATGGAACAGATTCCATGTGAGGAGAGATTAAACAGACTGGGCCTGTTCATCTTAGAAAAGAGATGACTAAAGGAGAATATGATAGAGGTCTATAAAATCATGACTGGTGTGGAGAAAGTGACTAGGGAAGTGTTATTTACCTCTTCCCATAACACAAGAACCAGGGGTCACCCAAAGAAATGAACAGGCAGACGGCTTAAACCAAAAATAAGGAAGTACGTCTTTACACAACGCACACTTAGCCTGCGGACCTCGTTTTCTGGAGATGTTGTGAAGGTCAGAAGTATAACTGGGTTCCTAAAAGAACTAGGTAAGTTCATGGAGGACACGTCCATCAAAGATGATCAGGGATGCAACCTCATGCTCTGGGAATCCCTAAGCCTCTGACTGCCAGAAGCTGGGACGGGATGACAGGGGTGAATCACATGATAATTGCCCTGTTCTGTTCATCTCCTCTGAAGCATCTGGCAACAGCCACTGTCAGAGACAGGATACTGGGCTAGATGGACCATTGGTCTGACCAAGCGTGGTTATTCTTGTGTGTCATGATCTAAGCGGGTGTTAAGAATGTTTTGAAAGGTGTGACAGAACTGCATGCATGTTGACTGGAAGGCTTGTAGAGGTGTAGGGGACTGCATGGTTGAAGACGCTAAGACTTAGAGTGGTTTAGAGGGGTGCATGTAAAGTGTGCGAGAGGAGTAGAGGTAAATGGGAGCAGAGCCACAGAAGAGGTCAGTACAGAGGTTCAATATGGCAAACCCCCCCAATTTTGGCTGCTTCATTCTAAATGGATTGAAGTGGTAACAATAATAATAAGCTTTACAACAAGTGTGATTGGGCTGAATTCAGTTCATAGCTATTGTGAAGTGGGGATTTTGGTAATATTTTTCTGATTCCACTGTGGGCCTCAGTGTCCCTCTGTGCTTTGCGCTGCTATGCAAGGAGCATGAAGGGTTAAAAAGCTCTTGGGGGAGAGCAGGGGACATGAGGTGAGTGCCTCACATACCTGCCTGAGTGTTAAAGGACTGGCTGAAACCAACCCAGAGCAACAGAGCATGTGGAAAGACAACGGAAACCCCAATCACCAGCATGTTCACTCCTAGCAACCAGCAGCCAGGAGGAAAGAGACCCCCAACCCCTCTGCAGAAGAGCAGAGCAAAGGCCCCAGGTGGAGAACAGAGGGGAAACGTGTCATGGGGCTGGGTTAAGAGCTGGTCTTTGAGTGATGCTCACCTGGCTGGGACAAAGGACAAAAGGACAGAGACAGGAAGAAAGAGCTTTGATAGCAGCATTGCTGAAGGGAGCCCTGGCCTGGCACTGGCCAGGTTGAACTCTGTCTTAACCTCTGCCTCTCTTTAGCTCAAGGACTTTCAGATTCTGTATGCCAGGTGACTGTGTGTGGAAAAGGGTAGTTGCAAATATCACTGAGAGTATTTCACCCTGAAGGGGTACAGTACAAGCCTCCCACAGGAGTCTGGCTGGGCTGGATTCGCTGCAGGGAGCCATGAAGACAGACAAAGATCGCTGATGCCTGAAGGTCCAGTTTTGGAGTCCATGGGCCTGCCCCTGTGGAACCACATGGGTTCTTGGGGGCTGGCATACTAAAGTGGTCACTTCCAAGGGACTGGGTACAGGCTAGGGCATAGACCAGACCCTGGGGGTCGGTGACAGCTTCCATCATGTTTCCCAACATTAGCGAGGTCTGAATGCATCCACTAGGTACGTGTTGTCCAATTTACACTTGGAGATCAAGAAAAAAGGAATATGAGATAAAGAACTGCAGCTTAGAGAGTGGAGAGTACAATCTCAGTTCAATGTGCAACTCAATATGAATGGAAATTGTGAACAACCACAATTACATGAGACCACCTAAGATTCTTAACAATAAGCAACGGAATAAAGCTTGCTGGGGGTGCTGATTAGGAGCTTGGAGATTACTTTTGAAGTGTAAGCATGATGTTTTTATAATACGACCTTGATTATAATTACTCATGGCTCTACAAGGATCCTTTAAGAATGGAAATTCTACTTTGAGACCCCCCCCCAGTCGTTTAGACTCTTCATCTAAGTTGCTGGAAAGGAAAGTGCCCCAACTATAATTCTAACTGGTACCTCTATGTTCCAGTTGTGTTGCTCCAGGGTATGGCGACACTGGTCCATAGACTCTATGCCAGTCAAGTCCTGGTGAAGGAAGGAACCAAAGGATGAGTGCTAAGGAAGTGTAATATTTCTATAGTTCATTGCTGTATTTGAACAGAGGCGTGTAACCATAATACAAACGTAATAGCCAGAACCTTTGGTTTAAAAAGCTTCCCCTCCCAATTCAGCACTGATTGCTTCCGGCAGTTGCGCATGAAAATCATGCAACTTTTGTAGGTATTCTTATTTCTTCTGTGAAATGCTGAGCTCTCAGACAGGACTTTACATTCTCCCAATAATAAGCAATCCCCAGCACTTCTGCAAGTTAGGTAAGTATCTCACCCATTACCAGCTTCTAGCCAGACTGAGCAATCCAATCAGCCGTACTGCCTGGGAGCCTTCCCCTCCACTCCAGAAGGAATGGGAGGCTGTCACGGAGTTTGAGGACACAAGGCCCTGCACCCCCGGCTCCCTGCGATTCACCGTGACTCTCAGCCAGGCAGTAGAACAGAAGGTTTATTAGACGACAGGAACACAGTCCAAACCAGAGCTTGTAGGTACAGAAAACAGGACCACTCAGTCAGGTCCTTCTTGGGGGGTAGGGATCTTAGACCCCAGCCTTGGGGTTCCCTCCAGATTCCCCAGCCAGCCCAAAACTGAAACTCTCCAGCCCCTCCTCCCACTTTGTCCCTGTCCCAGGCCAGGAGGTCACCTGATCTCTTTGTTCTCCAACACCTTCAGCTGGCACCTTTGCAGAGGAGAGGCCCAGGCCATCAGTTGCCAGGAGACAGAGTGTCAGCCATTCTCTGTGCAGACAGCATCACATCTGCCCTCTAGGGCTCCGCAACAATCACACCCCTTCTCCCACCACCCAGATACTTAAAAACTGCATAGAGGAAACTGAGGCACCCACACAGTCTTCAGAGAAAACATTATGAACATTCCCACTTCGTCACAGAGGCTACTCCTAAAAATCAATACACACAAAGGTCACCCCTGCCCCCCCAGGGAGTGAGGGAAGCCATTGGCAAGCCTTCTAGCCTGTTACTTCAGCCACAGTTCATTGCAACTGTAAAGCGATTCAGGTGAAATGAGTGATATTACTGAAGATGTAGCATTGTTCAGCTTTGCACTATATGCTGTAGTGTACAGTGTCATCCAGTTTACACAGACACAGCACTCTGAACATATTACAATGTGATCTGAAACTCAAAAACACCCAACCACCACCTACAGACCTCACAGCCACTGGGGTTCTCAGTACTCATTCAACAGCAGGTAAGCACAATTTAAGTCCTTGCTAATCAAAACTTCTGCACAAGAAGTCACATGGACGTGGGCATCTGGTATTATAAGATAGCAAGCTGATATAACTTTTGGATGAGGACAAAAATCTTTGGTTAGAGTGAACATTCCTGTCACCATGCTGGAGAAATAAATTTCTCCCCACACCACCCACTAAAAACCTCCTCGAAAATACATAGTAGGGTTTTATTTTGTGTGTGTCCATCACCATGGTATCTGAGCACATATACAGATTTATGGAAAACCATGCTGCTTTTAGCCCTGTAGAAGCAACTGCTTGAAGCAGTCCATGAAAGTTAGGCGTATTATGGGAGATGACATTAAGTGATGTGAGCGCACAATCCTAAAAGTAAATAAAAGAAAGCCCCATTGGCTTCCGCTCCATTAAAAAACAAACCAGTAGGAAAATCCTGTTCCATTTGGTAAACTGGAAGCCCCTGGGAGAGCTTATATTTGTAGTAGTAATTATTTTACAGGGAGGTGAGTGGCAAGGGAAGACACGATTCATTTTAGTTGTTGCGCCTTCCAATGTGCATTGACCCTTTTAAACCAGAGTCCATTGTTTCCCGTTCTGCCTCATTTCTTGTACCAACTCCCTCAGCAAGATCTCTTGTAAGGCCAAGCTTTATTAAGATTAAGTAGCTCATGTTCTGGACTGACTCACTGTCTGCACAGACTGTTTCAGTTTCTTTGCTATCACAGTGACTTGACAGATTTAGTGGACATCTAGCTTTGGGATTAAACCCGATGGCCAGAGATAGATTAAAAATTTTTATTAAAGCTAATGTTACAAAATTATATAGTACACAAATTAAGAAAAAAGTGTCTGTACATCTGGGTATAGTATTCAGACTATCCACAAATACAAAGTTTGTTTTAAAAGTCGTGAGATACATACAGTGCATAATCAGCAATAACCCAAATTTAGGTGAATAAACTTAATAGTTTAGATATTAGAATCCGAATACTCGGGTACATCACTCATGAAAAACTGTACAGAGAGTTGGTTGTGGAAAGCAAAATACATCAATAGGGGAAGCCTACACTGTCAGGGAGGTCCAGGGAAAACACCCTGGTGAAAAGCCCAGGCTCTTCATTCCTACCCCAAGATGCTGAGGTATTGGGGGTGCTGGGATATCTAATAAGGGGCTGTCAGGTGTCTGAAATTTGAAGGTGCCCTATAGCATAGAGGATATGGCTGCTTGGTGCTATAGCTCCTAATACCTAAACTGCACATTACTCATCATAGATGAAGCCTTCTGAGATACAGAGGGTCTGTTAATTAGCTAAATGCAACAAGTATCATGTCTGCCACTTGGACTCCCAGTTCTGTAAAATAGCGAGACAAGCTCTCACTAAGTCAGTTCTCATTCAGTATTTGAGAATATTTTGGGTTAAATTCGGTTTCCTATTTTAATTTTGAGCCTTACAGAAACTTGGCAAGATCCAACCTGCCCCACAAGATGGGTTTGCTTTACTGCAAAACACAGCATGCTCTGGCTGTGAAGGTGGAGTGGTAAATCTGATATAAATTCCTTTGGGCAGTCTCCAGTTACAGCCATCCATTTTCTATATCTGTGCACCTTTCACTCCTGTTTAACTTTGCTTGCTACCTCCCCAAGTTACTTGGCTCTTTTAGAACAGATAGCCAGGTCCTCTCGAAAACATTTGGCTGTTCAGGTGAGAATGTTTTGAGGATCAAGGGACTTCAGTTGCCATGCTGAAGCTGAATGGTTCATCTGTTTTAGGAACCTCAGATTTTTCTCCCCACAAACATTTTGGATTCTCCCTCAACTGTTAATTCACCTTGTAAACAAGAGCAGTGCTTGAGATTTAGCACTTGGACTAAATCAGGATTCTGTTGCTCCTGAGCACTCTGACTATGCCCATCTACTCTTTGCCACAGCTACAAGACTGGACCTTTTCTCATTAGCCTGACGCCACTCAGTGACAGCGTACATACAAAAATACAAAGTTACGTCGACCCAGCTAAGGATATGTCTACACAAGCTGCTGGATCGGCGGGCAGCGATCGATCCAGCGGGGATCGATTTACCGTGTCTAGTCTAGATAAATCGACCCCCGAGTGCTCTCCCATCGACTCCTGTACTCCACCGCCGCGAGAGGTGCAGGTAGAGTTGATGGGGGAGCAGCAGCAGTCGAATCACCACAGTGAAGACACCATGGTAAGTCGATCTAAGTATGTCGACTTCAGCTACGTTGTGCACGTAGCTGAAGATGCGTAACTTAGATCGATCCCCCCCCCCAGTGTAGACCAGGGCTAAGTCACACACCTGAGCAACATATTTAAGCCAATCTAACCCCCGGCATAGACTGTGCTAGGTCAGAGGAATTATTCCATTGACCTAGCTACCGCCTTTTGGGGAGATGAATTAACTATGCTGACAGGAGACACTCTCCTGTCGATATAGTAGTGTCTACACTGAAGTGTTACAATGGCATAGCTGCAGCAATGCAGCAGCACCACAGTAGGGTTTCAACTGTCGACAAGCCCTCAGTCACTTAAATCAGGTGTTTCTAGTCTGGTATTCTTGTTCATCTGAGATCTCCAATTCAATGACACCTGCTTTTGTTGCTGAAATATCTTATCAGTAAGTTTAAGATTTTGTCACAGTTATTTTTTTAGTGAAAGTCACAGACAAGTTGTGGGAATAAACAAAAAGTCACAGAAGCCATGACCTGTCTGTGACTTGTACTAAAAATGATAGCGGGGAAGAGCCTCGGAACCCTGCTGTGGCTGGAGACTTTGGGGTCCCCCTGCCACCCGAAGCATCTGGAAGATCTGGGGCTGCCTCACCAGCTGACAGCTCCAGCCCCGCTGCACCAGGGCTGAAGGGAAAGTGTCATGGAGGTCTCTGAAAGTCACTGACTCTGACTTGTGACAATCTTATCCTTACTTATCAGCAAGTTTCATGGCTATTAAGCCTCAGCTTTAAGGATTTTTTACAAAATTTGCTGTCATTCAACTAAATTCCATGCTTTTAACTCCAGCCACACTTCATTGTCTGCCATTATGAAGTATCCTTCTGAAACAAGACATAGATAACAAACTACGTTCCTAAGGGCATGTCTACAATATGAACTTTTGCCTCCACAAGTTACGTTGGCATTAAGCCACCACAGTTAGTATATTGCTTGAGTCTCTTCATATTTGGCTCCTTACATCTGTTCTGTGCTGTATGTACTTACCAGGAGTGGCTGTGTTGATGCACAGCACGGTATACCCTGGGTAGGTATTCCAGCGCGCAACCCACCACCATCCAGCACACTGTCTTTTGGTAAGTTTTGGCACTGCATGGTCAGGCAGAAACTAGTCATGCAGGGGTGACTGGGAGAAAGGGGTCAACTTACAAGCTTACAACTGTCTCCATTCCATGTCATCTATAGCCCACAATTTTCACCTGTTTAAAAATCCTGTGAACCAGTGCAGCCCTCCTCGCTCACCATCTCTGACACAATCATGGAGCCTGAACAGCTCTGCACTACTGTCATAAGTGTTGCAAGCACAAGACACACAATCTTCCAGTACTAGCACAGCTGCAAGAAGAGCCGTAGGGAACGGGATGATTTGCTGGAGGGCAGATTGCTGTGAGACAAGCGAGAACCAATTCAAGATCCTTGGTGGAATTCATGAAGCAGCTGCAAATGATGGAGTGCCGCTTCTGGGCCTGAGAAACGAGCACTGACTGGTGGTATTGCATCATAATGCAGGCTTAGGATGATGAGCAGTGACTGCAGAACTTTTGGATGCACAAGGTCGCATTCCCAGATCCATGTGCTGAGCTTACCCCAGGCCTCCAGCATAGGGACACCAGAATGAAAGCTGCACTGACAGCAAAGACATGAGTAGTGATTGCATTGTGGTAATTTGCAATGCTGGATTGCTACCAGTCAGTGGGAAGTCATTTGAAAGCTGGAAAATCCAGTTGGAGCCACTGTTCTACAAGTGTGCAGGGCCGTTAACTGTCTCTGGCTATGCAGGACTGTGACTCTCGGCAAAGTGCAGGACACAGTGGATGGATTTGCAGCTATGGGGTTCTCAAACTGCAATGGAGTAAGAGACAGCACACAGATCCCTATTTTGGCACCAGATCACCTTGCCACAGAGTATGTCATCAGAAAGGGCTACTTTTCTACGTTTATGCAAGCCTTGGTGGATCACCAGGGATGAGTCATCAATATCAAAGTTGGCTGGTCAGGGAAGGTGCATGACACTTGCATCTTTAAGAACACAGTTTTGTAGAAAACTACAACCAGGTGCTCTCTTTCCCAACCAGCAGATTACCATTTGCAATGTTGAAATTACAATAGTGATCCTTGGGGCCCCAGCCTACTCCCAACTCATGTAGTCATACACCAGTCACCTCAACAGCTATCAGCTCAGCAGGTGCAGAATGAAAGCTGAATGCACTTTTGGTAGATTGAAGGGACGCCGATACTATTTGGTCACAAGATTGAATCTCAGTGAAAAGAATATTCCAGCCATTACAGCTCCCTGCTTGTCCTTCATAATATCTGTGAAGGGAAGGGGGAAAGTTGCCAACAGGGTGGAGGTAGAGTGGCTGTCTGCTGACTCTGAACACCGAGACACAAGGGCTATCAGATGAGCTTAGGGAAGCTTTGGAAGAGCACTTGAACAGTGAATCACAGTAATGTGTTGTGGTGTACTGGACTTTACCTGGGCATGCGGTTTTAAAGCCTGTTAGGAATTGTGTGGTGCTTAGTGTACATCTATGAATATAATACTGTCAAAGTAACTTAATTTTATGGCACTTGCTGTGCATTTATGATTATTACACTGTGTTTGTCACTGATCCTGAGTTGTCACACTGTACAAGTAAGCAGATGCTTTCAGTACCACTAGCCACTCCACAGCTTATGTAATTATTTTCCCAAAAGAATTTTATTGAGTACAAAACCAATGAAAAGAAAACTCTGCAATTTAAAAGCAAAAACATTAAAAACTGAATAAATTTATGAAACAGAACTTTACAAGGAAGGAACAATCACATCCATTTTAGCTACACATACAGCAACCATGGCTTTCACAGGTCAGTGCATGTGGAAGTGTAGCTGTTTTTAATGTCCCCTGGCATGGAGTGGTCAGAGTAGGGATATGGGCCCTTGATTCCATGTGGAATGTTGAAGGGGATGTAGGGAAGTGCTGTAATGGAGTTCTCCATGGACTGCAAAGGGAAGCAAGCCTATGACTGTTGAACCTTTAGGTCCACAAGGGTCTGCAACATCTGTGTGTGCTGCCAGAGACGCTCCATTTTGTCCTGGTGCATTTTCCTCTCCTTTTTCTGCACCTTTCTTCTGTCTGCTCTGTCCTTCTCCATACAGTCTGCAATATTCACTCTCCAGGCCCTCTGATCCCGGTCTGATGCAGCACTGGCTTACATGATCTTGCTGAACATGTCATCCTGAGTTCTCTTCTTTCTCCTCTTTATCTGGCTCAGCATTTGGCAGGTGTGGAAGAGCAATCTCTCACAGCCGCAACAGCTACAGATAAAACACAAACATACCATTATCAGTACAGTCACAACAGAAAGCAAAAGTTAAGATTCAGAACTCCCTTCCCTGCTCCCCCCAAAAGTTTTAAACAAGATATGCTTATTGACACTTCTGCTTTGGAGTGCTTGTGCATGGCACCACTCACAGAGCTAGCCTTGGGTGGAAAATGTGGGGGGAATGGCTCAGTTACATTAAACTATCACAAAAACAATGAGGAGTCCGGTGGCACCTTAAAGACTAACAGATTTATTGATCCATGCCTCTGAAGAAGTGGGTTTTTACCCATGAAAGATTATGCCCGAATAAATCTGTCAGTCTTTAAGGTGCCACCGGACTCCTCGTTGTTTTTGTGGATACAGACTAACATGGCTACCCCTCTGATGTTAAACTATTAGTATAAAGAATGGAACTGAATACTGCAACCATTTTCCACATGCAGTGGTGATTTTAGCTGTTATCTCACTCCTGAGGGTGACAGGCACAGAGAGCACAGCTGCTGCTGGTCCCCAAACACCTGGGCCCATCTGCTGCCAGCCTGTTTACTGCAGTGGTGCCTGCTGAAGTTATTGACAACTGGCATGGGAAAGCGTCCTACTGGGAAGGAAGAAGTAAGGCTGCCACCCTCAGAACCCTTTGGGAGAGGATTGCAGAGTACCTCCACGAAAGTTTCATCGAGATCTCTCAGGAAGATTCAAGTGACATCCAACTGCTCTGCATGCCCCCCTGCGTAACTGTATAGGGGAATGAAAAGCAGACAACACCTCTGCCTCTCTTTGTCGTTCCGCTACCACTTCTAGTATG